>NC_048307.1:34223647-34265592 GCF_013100865.1 Trachemys scripta elegans
GGGGCTGCCGCGGTCCGGCCGGGGCTGCGGGGCTGCCGCGGTCCGGCCGGAACTCTGGCCAGAGGAGCGGGGCCCCCGAAGACGACTGCCGCCGGGGCGAATCGGCCTAAAGCCAGCCCTGCTGGCCTCTCCCTCCCCCTTCTCTCTCTCCCCCTGCTCCCTCCCTCCTGCTAGCCAGGGCGCACACTCTGCTGCAAACTGAACACAAGTTCAGTGGAACCCCACTATAACACAACCCCGCATTTACCGCGATTGAATTTTTTGGACCCCAATGATCGCGTTATAGCGGGGTTCCACTGTATCTCAGCTATATCATTGGTTCGGTGGTGTATTTGTTCAGTAATTCTTCCTTGAGCCGGCCCATGAAAAGGATGGCATACTGGGGATGCCAATGCCCCAACGACAGCTATGTAGGTGAAACCATTCACTATGCTCTCAAATGAACTCACACAGAAAAATGATACATGACAAAAACACCCTTCCACCCTTGGGCGAATACTTTTCACAAAGCAATCATTCCATATCTGATTTGTCAGTCGTCATCCTCAAAGGAAACCTGCACAACATCTTCAAAAGACAAGCCTGGGAGCATAAATTCATAACTTTGCTACACACTAAAAATCATGGACTCACCCATGCTTGACTTCTGGGACTGACTGGAGTGCGGTGCAGCCTCAAAAAGATCCTGGCTTCTGGCATAGGTGAATCCCCTCCCGCCCTGGTCGCAAGTCCCCAATCCTTCCTCACTTTCTCATCGACCCCGCTGTCATGCCAGGGGCCTGTGATTCAGGCTTCTCGGAGATATCCACAGTGGTGTGCAGGATGGTGGTGAGGTCTCCGCCAAGCATGACACGCAGCTCTTTGTAAAGGCGGCAGGTTTGCAGCTTGGTACTGGATCCACTGTTGACCTCCATGGTCTTCTGATATGGCTGAAGCAGTTCCTTTGCTTTCATGCAGCACTGCTGCCGGTTCCTGTTGTACCTCTTCTCCTACATCACCCATGCAATCTGTTCATAGATGTCCACATATCTACAGCTGATCTGTAGCTGTGCTTGCACAGCCTCTTCTACCCACAGGCCCAGGAAATCCAATATCTCCTGTCTACTCCAGGCCGGAGCACATCTGGAACGTGTAGCTGGCATCGTCAGCTGGGCAGTTGCACACAACAACGGAGAGCAGCTAGGTATGCTTGCCAAGATGGACAATCAGGAAAAGGCATTTCAAAAATACATGCACGGTTTTAAGCGTGGGTGCGCTTCTGGTCTCAGTGACCAATGGGCAGTAGAGTTCACAATTGTGACCATGGTGGTCAGCGCCAGGAATTGTGGGATGTTTGCTGGAGGACAGTTAGGGTTGACATAGGTAAGAGAGTGAGTACATTTGCACTGCATAGACCTCAGTATCTCAATCATAGCTCAACGCTGCTCAGGGTGGTGGTATTAGTATGTCAGCATAGTGGAGCGCTTACATTGGTGAGAGACAAAGTGTAGACACATGCACAACTAGGTTGATGCAAGATGGTTTACATCAACCTAGCTCTGCAGTGTAGACCAGGCCTAAGTTTCTTCCACCACAAGAAGTTGGTCCAATAAAAGACATTAACTCACCACCTTGTCTCCTTCAAACAGTAAAACAGTTTATCATTCACCAGGAGAAAAGAAACAGGCTTCCATTCCCACTCTCCAGGGGGATATTAGAAACAGCAAGGAATTTATTTTTTAAGAACAAAAAATTACCATGTCAGACTCCTTTTAGTAACCCAGTGAGCCACCCACAGAACATGTACATCAGCTTTGGACTAATTGGTAACGTTCAGACAAAACTGTTGAACCTCAGCAATTCAGGTTTCAAACATCTATGAAAACATAATGTGTTCTCCTCTCCTGCTTCCCTCACTGTCCTTAGCTGCATGAAGTTTCACTCATCCCTTCACTGCAGAAATCCATGCCACTTTCTACAGTAAGGCTCAATCCTGAAATCAGAGCCACTAGCACAGACTCCTATGCCAAATCGAATCTGTACAAATGCAGATATTTGCATTTGCAGATCTGATTGCAGGACTGGAAAACAAGAGCATTATTTCAGTTGTTCAAAAAGTCGTTTAGGGGAGGAAGGAGAGAAGACCTAAGAATTCAAGTGGATTTTCACAGCTTCTTTATCGGGGAAAAAAATGAATTAAGACCCTGATCCTGCAAACACTTGTGTAATCGCTTTATTTTACTACCACAATTAGTGCCATTGTCTACAATTGGGACTACTTGCAGTAGTAAAGTTAAGCAAGTGCATAAATGCTTGAAGAATTGGGGGCGGTGGAGGGGGGGCGGGAGGGAAGTCTTATCAGAAATGTCCAGCAATTATATTTTCTAAATGACAAACCCATTGATGTATTTTTAAAAATGGATTTTCAGAACCATTTTCACATATACCCGCCATTTAGCTCACTAGAGCTATGAATGATCTTGCACAGGAAGCTCCAATTCACTGACATTTCTCAGGAGGAAGCTCTAACTTGGTGATGCAGACTAGGTCTGAAAGGAAAGCAGATCTCACTGATTTGTCCGGGACTGCCTGAACTGTTGTAAGGTAAATTTTATTTAAAAAACCAAACAAGTTAATTTAACATTGTTAAACCATAATTAAATTAAACAAAGCTATTTAAGTAAATATAACTCCTTTGACAGCCCCTATTTTCCGAGGCACACAGACAGCTTGTACTTTCTCTCAGTCCTCCTCCAAATCATGATGGCATCTGCCTCTTTTATTGTTAATTGCTTCTTTATTACTTGGTATTTATGACATTTAGGGCCAGATTTTTAAAACACAGGCTCCCTTCTTGTGCTCATAATTTGCAGATGCATATAACTGCACTTTTAATTATTTGCAGGCACAACTAATGTCATTACCCAATTCTGCGTACATACCAGGTAATCAGACATCACAATGACATCAGCTGTGCCTTCCAAAAAGGTAGGCCAGGCTAAAAATTAGGCCTTGCACATTTTCTTTTAAAATGATTTACTCTTTGCAATTAGTTGTGTGGATCAGCATATACTTCAAAATACACAAGAGTTTTCCTTTAAATTAAATCTTAAAAGAAAAGCTCTCACCAGGGATGAGAGTTATAGAAATAATTATTAAGCTGAGAGGAGGCGGGAAATGGGAACAATTTAGAAATATATCTGATTATTATAACTGTTAATGAAAAGAAAACACACACATGCTGAACCAGAGGGGTATTCATGAGCAGACTGATTGTTTAAAGCTTACCCTTGCTTCCTGTTCAAGTGCCCAAAAGCTCAATGGCTGTAGTGCTGCTCAATAAATACTAATTGGAAATCAGGGAAGCCAAGGGTAAAATTAATTTTGATTAACTAAAGTTGACAATCATTAAAAAGAATCTACAAAAACCCAAGAGACTCCATTTGCAGGTGATTTTAGTCCTATTTGCTTTGAATCACATTTGCCACATAACTTAGGGAAACCTCAGGGCTGCTCATCTTATGTTCTGCTTCCCATGGCTCCACAGAAAACAGCAGTAGTGCAGTGTGCTTTAGCCATATCCCTGACACACTAGTCTCAACTCACCCCGCTCCAGAGATTAGAAGCAGGACCAGTGGAAAGCCCTTGTACTAGCTCTATGCTGGGCTGAGAATTCCTCTGAGCTGGAGGGCTGGCAGGTCCCCTGCACAGGAGACTGTTTCTGCCGACTTTAAGACCTTTCAATCTTCCAGGGTGGTGTAAAAAGGCTACAGCAGAACTGAGAATGAGGCTCTCTATGCTTTAAGCCCTTTTGATTCAGCTTGGTTAAGCTTAGGCATTACAGCTCACCTGGCCTCAACTTTGTATGTGCTCTAAACACACTGCTGATAAAGTCCCCAGGGGCACTTTACCAATAGACAATAGCATAGCAGATAAGGTGCACAGACTAGCAGCTCCAGGATTGCCAACTCTCGCCATCTGGTCGCGACTCTAGCGATTTTGAGATGTTTTTAACCTATCCCATGGAAACATGATGAAAGGCGCCAACTCATGTGTGATGTTACACCTCATTCTTCATAGAAATATTGTTATGATATGAATATGGCATAACTAAGATATGCTTTAAGCAAAATGGGTCATGTGAGGTATCATTGGAAAGGTTAAGATTTACTGAATGTGTTTATCCAATTTGTATGCATGTATAATTTCTGTATCTAAAGTTAGAAATATTGTCTATGTAACAATTACAACTGTGTTGGTATGTGCTTGGGAAACGCCCACCAGACAGTAAGCAATCAGCCGTAATGGGCCATTAGGAAAAGACAATGAGTTTTCGAAGATGTGGATTCCCCCATCTTCTCAGGAGTTCCTTCCTGGGGACCTTGCAAATAAACCATGTCTCATGGTTGCCCTGACACTGCAAGGTCATGAGATACTGTCACCTGTTACAAAATACCACCTTGGACACTGTTGGTACTTTTCCACTGGAAACAAAGGCTTCCCACCTTATGTAAATTCTATTTAAGGCTGGGAAGCAAGGCAATCTGGGCTCTCCATTTGCCTCCCCACCTGAGAAGGAAGAGTGCTGAATGCTCCTGAAGAAACCAAGGAACTAAGCTAGGGGAAGGGAAGGGCTGAGTCCAGGCTGAGAACAGTGGTCTAGCCTGTAAAGAGATATAACTGGAACTCTGAGCTGCAGAAACTCTACAACCTGCCTAAACAACATTTAGGGTGAAAATTACTATGTGTAACCTGTTTCTTTAGTGTATTAAGCTTAGTTTGTGTGTTTTGTTTTATTTGCTCGGTAATCTGCTTTGTTCTGTTTGCTATCCCTTATAATCACTTAAAATTAACCTTTTGTAGTTGTTAAACTTATTTCTTGTTTATAACATAACCCAGTTTGTGCAATTCATATCGGGGGGGGGGGAGGGAGAGAAGCTGTACATATCTCTCTCCACATTGAGGGAGAGGGTGATTTTTTTATGAGCTTGAGCTGTGCAGATTTTTCTATACAGTGCAAGACAATATTATTTTGGGTTTACTCCCCAAAGGGTGTGTGTACATGAGTGCTGGGTGAATCCCCAAGCTGAATCCTCTCACACAGAGCTGACTTCAGTCTGTCTCTGCAGCTGGGTGTGGCCTTACGTGTGTGTGTGTGTGCGCGTGCATGCTAGAGAAGGCTTGAGGGCCTGGCACAGCAAAGACAGGGTGAAGAAGTCCAGGCTGGTGGAACAGGCAGGCTCAGTGAGACCCCAGCACATCAGGGGACACCCCCAAAGTGGGGTACAACCCGTCACATCATGAATGTTCCCTTATTCAAAATGGCCATCATCTCCTATGACTGTAAAAGGGGCTGAAGCCAGAAAGATGCTGCCATTTCCCTACAGTTTGTCTGCATGAGAGCACCACCATTTTCAATAAGACTGAAGCCATGCCTACAGGCAAAATGGCTACGACTCTATGGTTCAGGGGAAGAGGCATGGCACAGGGACTGTAAGGAGCTGCAGAGACATGGTGAAAGGGGGCTGGGGAGAGTGGGGGAGCACTGGAGGTTGCAGGGGAATGGGGGAGCAGGAGGCAGGGTCTGGCACATGGGGAGGCAGTGCAGGGGTGGGAAGGGAAGTGATGAGGGGTTCTAGAGCAGGGGGATGCAGTATAGCGATGGGGGGATTAGGAGCAGGGGATCTATCTTAGCCACTAGAGAGAGGCATGCATTTTTGTGGGCATTAACAGTTGACTTTTGAATCTGAAATTCTCCAAACGCTGGCTGAGGATAGAGAGAAGTTAAAAATTCAGAAGACCGACTAACCCCCGCCCCCGCATGATTTTTATGTTTTTTTTGTAATTCATGATTTTTGGGGCTAATCTCTTTATTTATGTGGGTCCGATACATGACTTTTGATCTACTGAGGCTGGCAATACTGCAATTCATTCCAGTAAATACTATTATTCATACTTAAATAGTTAAATAAAGGAAATTAGTACAATCAGAAGCACAGGCTCAGCTTCCATCGGCACCAGGCACTGCAGCACCAAAAGAGGGTAATTTGGATTAAGAAAGTATGGCCAAGCCACAGGGGTACACTGATTCAATGCAACCTTGCTTCAGCCTATGACTCTGACAGAGCGCTGGTAAAGATGAAAGTTGTCTTCTCTTGGCAGAAGCCCAAGGAAAGGGAGGCAATGGAAATATTGCCTGCCTTCCTTGGCAGTGAAACCGCACACAAAGCTCCTAACTGCCCTTGCTGGCACAAAGAGGGACTGTGTTCACCTTTCTCATCAGCATAGGTGAATCTGTCACACTCGCTGCATAACCAGGAAGTAAGTAATCAGAAATCTGCCAAACCAGAAGAATCATTCTTGCCTAAGGCCTGGTCTACACTAGGCGTTTATGTCGAAGTTAGCGCCGTTACATCGAATTAACCCTGCACCCGTCCACACCGCGAAGGTATTTAGTTCGACATAGAGGTCTCTTTAATTCGACTTCTGTACTCCTCCCCGACGAGGGGAGTAGCGCTAAATTCGACATGGCCATGTCGAATTAGGCTAGGTGTGGATGGAAATCGACGCTAATAGCTCCAGGAGCTATCCCACAGTGCACCACTCTGTTGACGCTCTGGACAGCAGTAAGAGCTCGGATGTTCTGAACTGCCACACAGGAAAAGCCCCGGGAAAATTTGAATTTGAATTCCTTTTCCTGTCTGGCCAGTTTGAATCTCATTTCCTGTCTGGACATCGTGGCGAGCTCAGCAGCACTGGCAACGATGCAGAGCTCTCCAGCACTGATGGCAGTGCAATCTCAGAATAGAAAGAGGGCCCCAGCATGGACTGATCGGGAAGTCTTGGATCTCATCGCTGTGTGGGGCGATGAGTCCGTGCTTTCCGAGCTGCGATCCAAAAGACGGAATGCAAAGATCTATGAGAAGATCTCTAAAGACATGGCAGAGAGAGGATACAGCCGGGATGTAACGCAGTGCCGCGTGAAAATCAAGGAGCTGAGGCAAGGCTACCAGAAGACCAAAGAGGCAAACGGACGCTCCGGATCCCATCCCCAGACATCCCGTTTCTACGAGGCACTGCATTCCATCCTCGGTGCGGCCGCCACCACTACCCCACCACTGACTGTGGACTCTGAGGATGGGATAGTGTCCACGGCCGGATCCTCGGACATGTTAGCGGACGGGGAAGATGAGGAAGGAGATGAGGAGGACGAGGCAGTCGACAGCGCTCACAACGCTGATTTCCCCGACAGCCAGGATCTCTTCATCACCCTTACAGAGATCCCCTACCAACCCTCCCCAGCCGTTACCCCGGACACAGAATCTGGTGAAGGATCATCCAGTAAGTGTTGTAAACATCTAAACATTTATTTGTAACAGAACATGATTATTAACAATTTAAAAAATGGGTTTCTCATGATTAGTTTGATTAACTTAACGGTTCAGTCATGGGCAGTGCAACTATTTGAAAAAAATCTAGCAATGTCCGGTTTTGCATGATTGTCCTGCCCAAGCCGCTCTACTGTTTAGTCCCTGCTACTGCAGCTACAGTAAGATGCGGTCTATATGTCCGGGGATGGAGCAGAAATCCTCCTGGGACATCTCAAGGAAGCTCTCCTGCAGGTAATTTGAAATCCGCTGCATTAGGTTCTTGGGGAGAGCGGCCTTATTGGGTCCTCCGTAGTAGGACACGTTGCCGCGCCACGAGACTAGCAAGTACTCTGGAATCATTGCTTGGCACAGCATGGCGGCATACGGCCCTGGTCTTTGAAGGCTTTCCCGGAGCATTCTCTGTCTGTCGCTCTCAGAGATCCTCATGAGGGTGATGTCGCTCATGATGACCTGCTTTGAATGAGGTAGGGGAATGTTAGTGTTGGGACTGCTTTACCGTTCCTTTACAGAACTGTAACCGCTGGTTTGCAGCCACGCGGTGGAGGCGGGAGAGGGTCAGCCGAAAGGGATCGTTCCCGGGGACAGCCGCGAGGGTGTGGGACAGGAGCAGACTTCCTGCTTGCCGGATTGCTGGCAGCAGGGACCGACATTGATTTCAATGTGAAATGAGGCCATTGCTAATATTAAAGTTTTAAGCTGCCACGAATCTACGGCTTACCATGTCTGCGTGCAAGAGCAATTCCGTTGTCCTGACACGGTTCTCAAATGTGGTCCGCAAAACCCCAGACACTGAATGCGAAGGCCGAGAATTCGACCTTGTGCTGAGTGCGCATGTGATAGGTGCTGTGCATGGTCCTGTTCACAGAGAAAGACTATGTTCTTTGTTCACAACTACATTTATCTTTCTGAGGAATTCACTCCCTTTTTCCCATTCCCACAGCCCCATCTGCGACTGTCTCACAACCTAGCCTGTCATCACACTCCCAGAGGCTAGGGAGGATTAGGCATAAGAAGAAGAGGACACGGGAGGACATGTTCTCAGAGCTTATAGCCTGCTCCCGAGCCCAGGCAGCACAGCAGACCCAGTGGCGGGAGAACTTGTCCCAAATGCACCAAGCCAACATGGATCGGGAGGAGAGGTGGCGTCAGGAAGACCAGCAGGCGACTCAAACCCTGCTTGGACTACTGAGGGAGCAAACGGACACGCTCCGGCGCCTTGTGGATGTTCTGCAGGAACGGAGGCAGGAGGACAGAGCCCCGCTGCAGTCCATCTCTAACCGCCCTCCCCCGCCACCAAGTCCCATACTCCCTTCACCCAAAGTGCACAGAAGGAGAGGCGGCAGAGTCCCTGCTAACTCTCACTCCACCCCTGCAGAGAGCTCGAGCAGCAGAAGGCTCTCAGTCCCCAAAGTTTGACAAGTTCTTTCCTTCCCGCCTGACACAAGCCCCCGTCCAAGTTTCACTTCCCAGTCCCATGTGTAGTTGATAATAAAAAATATGTTTCTGTTAACTACTGTTTCCATCATGTTCTTTTGGAGGAGGGGGGGGAAAGGGGGTTGGTAATTGGACAGGACAGTCACCTTTGGCAGGGTACATAGTAGGGGGCAGGCACAGCAGCAGGGCACATACATAGTGCAGTGATGCAGTGACTACTTACCCTGGTTAGTCTGGGAGGTTCTTTTCATGTTATGTGGTGGGGGGTGGGTTGCTCTGTGACTTTGTGTCAGGGGAGGGCAGTTAGAGATCTTAAGCGGCGGTCCTTAGGCAGGATCACAGAGCCACACAGCAGGGGATCTGTAACCGTCCCACCCCTGCCACAAACTCACATAGACCCCCCATACACACAGTCCGTATCAGGAGGGGTGACAGGCTCCGTTGAAAGAACCATCCCACCGCAGCGGAGCCTGTCAGTCCTTGAGTTTAGAAGCTGCATTCGCGCGACTACACTACACCCGCTCCGCACCACAGTCTGCGTCCCAGTTTTAAAAAATTCCCGCGAAAACAGTATTAAAGAAAACGGTGTGCTTTAACAAAGTAGAACTATTTTTATTTTGAAACGTGTGTTGGAAGTGGGGTGAAGGCTTCTCTGTACACAAAATTAGAAAGTCACAGGTTACCCTGCTCACTCAGGAACTTTGCTTTCAAAGCCTCCCGGATGCACAGCGCTTCCCGCTGGTCTCTTCTAATCGCCCGGCTGTCTGGCTGTGAGTAATCAGCAGCCAGGCTAATTTCCTCAACCTCCCACCCCGCCATAAAGGTCTCCCCCTTGCTCTCACAGAGATTGTGGAGCACACAGCAAGCTGCTATAACAATGGGGATATTGGTTTCGCTGAGATCACAGCGAGTCAGCAAGCTTCTCCATCTCCCCTTGAGACGTCCAAAAGCACACTCCACCACCATTCTGCACTTGCTCAGCCGGTAGTTGAAGAGTTCTTTTTCAGTGTCCAGGGCACCTGTATAGGGCTTCATGAGCCAGGGCATTAGCGGGTAGGCTGGGTCCCCGAGGATGACTATAGGCATCTCCACATCCCCAACAGTTATTTTGTGGTCCGGGAAGTAAATACCTTGCTGCAGCCGTCTAAACAGACCAGAGTTCCTGAAAACACGAGCGTCATGAACCTTGCCCGGCCATCCGACATTGATGTTGGTAAAACGTCCCCTGTGGTCCACCAGTGCTTGCAGCACCATGGAAAAGTAGCCCTTTCTGTTAATGTACTGGCTGGCCTGGTGGTCCGGTGCCAGGATAGGGATGTGAGTTCCATCTATGGCCCCACCGCAGTTTGGGAATCCCATCGCTGCGAAGCCATCTATGATCGCCTCCAAGTTTCCCAGGGTCACTACCTTTGGCAGCAGTACATCAACGATTGCCTTGGCTACTTGCATCACAACAACCCCCACGGTAGATTTGCCCACCCCAAACTGGCTCGCGACTGACCGGTAGCTGTCAGGCGTTGCAAGCTTCCAGAGGGCTATGGCCACTCGCTTCTGGACAGTCAGGGCTGGTCGCATCCGGGTGTCATTGCGCTTCAGGGCAGGGGACAGCAACTCACAAAGTTCAAGGAAAGTTCCCTTCCGCATGCGGAAGTTTCGCAGCCACTGTGATTCATCCCAGACCTGCAGCACTATGCGGTCCCACCACTCAGTGCTTGTTTCCCGTGCCCAGAATCGCCGTTTCACAGCATCAACATGACCCATTGCCACCGTGATGTCCTCGGCGCTGGGTCCCCTGCTTTCTGAGAGGTCTGTGCTACTCTCAGACTTCAGGTCATCACCGCGTTGACGTAGCCTCCTCGCCTGACTTTTCTGCATCTGCCTCAGGGCAACCTGTATGATAAGCTGCGAGGCGTTGAGAGCGGCCACAACTGCAGCGATGGTTGCAGTGGGCTCCATGCTCACAGTGCTGTGGCGTCCGCGCTGTCAATGACTTGAAAAGTGCGCGAAATGATTTCCCGCCGGCGCTTTCAGGGAGGGAGGGAGGGCGGGAGTGATGGACGGATGACGACAGTTACCCAAAAGCACCCTGGCCCCTTTTTTTTTTACCCAGAAGGCATTTGCGGCTCCACCCAGAATTCCAATGGGCGGCGGGGACTCCGGGAACTGTGGGATAGCTGCCCTCAGTGCACCGCTTCCAATGTCGACGCTTTCCCCGTTAGTGTGGACTCACAAAGTCGAATTACTGTCCTTAGTGTGGACACACACGTTCGACTTTGCAATATCGATTCCAAATATTCGATTTAAGTAAAATCGAACTACTCTCGTAGTGTAGACAAGGCCTAAGTACAACTGGTCTGACAAGTGAGAATGTGTTTCAGTCAAAGGATTTCAGACCTCTCACTTTGGAATCTGGAATAAGCTACATCTGGCTGCTATGCTCCAAGTATAGACACCTCAAGTGGAGACAAATTTAGGCTCAATTCTGTTTTCATTTTATCAGAGCAAAATTCCTGCATTTCAGTCACTTCAGGAAACATTGCTCATCCTGAAGCCATTAAAATTCCAGTCTGTCCAAAGAATGTACCAGTCTCAAACTTGCATCACATTGACAGATATTCCCAAGGGTCAAGAAAACCAGTGAGGGAGACTCAGCCACAGTTGATTTCTGCATCAGGAGCCTTGAGGCCATGTCCACAAGAATCAAATCAGCAGCAACTTTTCTGGAAGAGACAAAGAACTGAGGTCCTGACCACTTAATGCACTTTTTGCAGAAGTCAGGTTGCTAACCCTGGCCAAGTTATAATTTTACTAATTATGTCTTGCCTACTTAAAATCCCTCCTAGAGTTTAAACTAGATACAATGTGCTCCACTTTCTGTCCTAAACTGTTGTGTAGTGTTGTGGTGCAGTGTTAACCAGCTGCTGCCTTTTTCTCTAGAGCTGGCTGCATTTCAGTGATGTGTGGAAGCAATGCAAACTATAATGCAGGAAAGGCACTGTGGGATCCTTCTGCCTGAAAGGTGAAGTACAAATGAAAGTCATAAAGTAGTGACACCCCAACATTCACCAGCTATTTTGAGAAAAAAACAAGGCAGCTAATAACCACTCAGTTTTCTCTGCAGGTGCTAAAAGCAACAACCCTGCCCTTAGTCTCAAAATGCCCAATTCACTGACACAATACAGACGCTTCATGACAAGGGACAGTAAAACCAACAGATTCAGCCAATGGGGAATCCATCCCCCGCCCAGTTTAAGGAAAGTCCCCGCAAGGCATAGTACTGAGGTAACAGTTTTATGCCATTTCCTCCTCATAAGATGCATAGATGGAGAAAGTGGACAGTCTTAGAATAGAGGAGGCCCAAATATGGTATAAATCCACCTTTCCCCTCCTTGGGTCCCACATCAAGCAGAGCTTCGCCACACCTGAGAATCAGCCTATGCTGTTCTCCAGTGGATGTTAATCATTGATACTCTCTGGCTTAATGTCACTCAGCAGGTTTGCCTGTTCCCTGATGGCTGTTGGAGAACATCTGCCTTTTATTTTTAGTATGCCATCTATTCAATTATGCACCAATATCAAACTGTTCGAAAAAGCTTGTGTTAGTTCCTGCAATTCCAAACGGAGGATGAGAACAAAAGAAAAGAAGTGCTATTGTCATCCTCCTGAGTAAGCAGCTAAAAAGAGCTCTCTGGCATCGGAAGGTTTGTTTTTTAGCTTATTTACAAGATTAGTAATAATATAGAAACAACCAGCACTGCCTGTTAGAACAGTTAGGGAACACAATAAAAACAACCAAAGTAGCACCTAGGTTTTAGCAGTGTGTGAACTGGTCAGATTAAATCAGTGGTTTTCAAACTTTTTTTCTGGCAACCCAGTTGAAGAAAATTGTTGATGCCCGTGACCCAGTGGAGCTGGGGATGAGGGGTTTGGGAGGGGCTCAGGGCTGGGGCAGAGGGTCAGGGTGCGGGAGGGGGTCAGGGCTCTGGGCTGAGAGTGCAGGCTCTTGGGTGGGGCCAGGGATGAAGGGTTTGGGGTGCAGGAGGGGGCGGCTCAGGGCTGGGGCAGGGGGTTGGGGCGTGGGCTTACCTCAGGCAGCTCCTGGTCAGCGGCGCAGCAGGGGTGTTAAGGCAGGCTTCCTGCCTGTTCTGGCACTGCGGACTGCACTGTGCCCTGGAAGCAGGCAGCAGCAGGTCTGTCTCCTAGACTGAGGTGCAAAAGCAGCTCCACACGGCTCTCACCTGCAGGCACTGCCCCGCCGCGCGCCCCTCGCCGCCCCCCAGCTCCCATTGGCTGGCTCTGGAACAATGGGAGTGCGGAGCCAGTGCTCGGGGCAGGGGCAGCACACGGATCCCTGTGGCCCCCCACCTAGGAGCTGGACCTGGACCTGCTGCTGGCCGCTTCCGGGGCGCAGCACAGTGTCAGAACAGGTAGGGACTAGCCTGCCAGAGCCAGGCAGCACCATCAACGGGACTTTTAACAGCCCAGTCAGCAGTGCTGACCAGAACCGCCGCAACCCAGTGCCTTACATTCCGCAGTTTGAAAACCACTGGACTAGATTATCATATTGGTCCTTTCAGGCCTTAAAGTGAGAAAATATTAACCAATATGCTTTGCCTTTTGTCACGGAGTTTGGGCAAGACAAGGCCCCGCACCCCCAGCTTCCTGCGATTCATCATGACTCTCAGCCAGCCAGTAAAACAGAAGGTTTATTTAGACGACAGGAACACAGTTCAGGACAGGTCTTGCAGGTACAAACCACTAGGACCCTCTCAGTCAGGTCCATCTTGGGGGGCCAGGGGAGGCCTAACTCTTCAGCCCCTCCTCTCCCTTTGTCTCTTTCCCGGGCCAGGAGGTTACCTGATTTTTTTGTTCAACACCTTTAGTTGGCAACTTTGAAGGGGAGGGGCTCAGGCCATTAGTTGCCAGAAGACAGGGCATTCACCATTCTCTGTGCAGACAGGATCACACTGGCCCCCTAGGGCTCTGCAACAATTACACACCCCTAGACACTCGAGAAATGCATAGGGGAAACTGAGGCATCCACACAGTAGTCAGAGAAAACACTAAGAACATTTCCATTTCGTCACACCTTTACATACTTATTTTCTGTGTTTTGACACAACAATGCATGTTTGTGAGATTCAGATTGGGTCCTCTCCAATATCATACAGCCAGCATTTGGCTTCCTTTGCGATTTGATCCCAATACAAGCTCTTTGGAGGCTAGCTAGACTTGATTAGATGCCAAATCTAGAACCTGGCTAGAGGGATCAGTGTGTTAAGGTTATGAGGCCACATTTTTCTCTACATACCCATATCCCTAGCCATCACCCTAACAACCAACATTGCTGCTTGACAGGATGATGCTTGAAAGAGCACAGCATTGGTACTCTGATAAAAATATCCTCAATCCTCTAACCTAACAGCCCTATAACAGTTTGACACTCCCTGATCTAGAGAAACACTTGAGGCCTCTGGGCCTCAGATCTCACCCTGATATGAGCATCAACTTGTGCCACTCTTAGTTCATGCTAACCCAAGGAGCAGGATACCAACTCTGGACCTCAAACTCCGATCACCATATTGCAGCATCCAGTGCTATCACTGGACTAATTTTACACTGCCTGCATGGTTTTTGTAGTTTTAAGTTAATTAGGTCAAAACTAGGGAAAAAATGCACTTCCCTCTTCAGGCCAAACAGAAGAAGAGTGAAGTTAAAGTCATACTGCAAATATGAGAGGGAGGCAAATGATTATTGTTCAGATTTCTTCCATGGCAATGATAGTTACTGCTCCCCTTTGGGAAGATCAGTGATACAGGAATGGTCCCAGAAAAACAAAGTTGTTGCCAGTTTTGCCTATGGAAAATAAATGCCCCTTATCCTCTCCATAGAGATTTGTACTGAGACTGCTTCAGAGACTGCTGGAGTAGAAGAGGAATGCTAGTTCTTGCCCATTTCCTGCAGAGGAGGGGAAAGTTGGGTCATAGGCATTTGTGCTCATTCTTCACATATTTACTTAATCATGTATAATAAAAGTTTCCTGATGTTAAATGGATTTAATTCTCCAGCAAAGCGGAGTAGAATATTGACTTATTTAGCTAAATTTATCAACAACAATTGCATTCCTGAAGAGCAGCGATCTTAAACCAGATGATTAAAAGCTTTGGAAGAGGCTAAACTGGGATGAATGTATATTACTTGATCAAAGTTTAGATCTCTTGAAAAAAAAAAAACTGTCAGAATAGATTACAGTTCCAATCACATGCTCTTTGGATTAACTGCTGTATATTTTGTCTATAAATTATATGGTTAGCCTGTAGTCCAATTTTAAACCTGAAGAAGAGTTCTGTGTAGTCTGAAAGTTTGTACTTCCACCAACAGAAGTTGGTCCAATAAAAAAAATATTACCGCACCTACCTTGTCTCTCTCATATCCTGGGAACAAGCACAGCAACAACAATACTGCAACAATTTTAAATCTCTCCACTAAAAAAATCTTCTGGGATCAGCTTGGCCACATTCTAGAATCAAGTTCCCTGCGTTAGTTTATAGAGCGAAGTGGGGAGAACAGAAGTTCAGTGTCCTCCTTCTCTTCTCAGACTAAGCTGAGCAGAAATAGGATATTTTATAGACAAACTGAAAAGTTGTCAAGGAGTCATTGCAAGATACAGATTATGAAGTGAAATCCTTGGAACAACTTTGTGCAACTGACCTTGCTGTTTTACAGTGCAGCTGCAGTTTCCAAGCAGCTCCTTCCTGATTACGCCATTCCTAGAGGCCAGTAGGCTCTGAGGCAAAAGGGTGAGAGTGAGAAAAGGAAAGACGCAAATTATGTGCCTGTTATCTCAGAAAGGAAAGATCCATGGTGGAAATAACCAGTCCTTTGAGACATTTAAATCAAGTCTAAACAAAATACTAGGAAATATACTGTATGGAACTGGACAGACATCAGACCAGAGAATTTAGTAAATTCCTCTCCCCTAATTGTTATGATTTTATGAACCTAGAAGAAGTCAAGTGAAATAGGACATAAGTGAAATTCTTCAACTTCTACTTTATTTGCATAAAGTGCTGCTCTCGGCCCCAACCAATGCCCCGCTCCCGGCCGCGGCTCCCAGCTCCCGGGGGGGGGGGGGGGGGGGCACAGACAGGTTCCATTACAGGGAGAGGGACGTGCCATAAAACATTTGGGCACCACTGTTGTAAACTGATGTTTCCAAAGGGGAGACTCCGTCATGGATACCAGCACAACTGGGAAACAAAGATATTAAACTGGCAGGCAAGGGGGAGAACAGAATTTAAACTAATGTGTGACAGAGTATGAAGTTCTACTGCACCCTCCCATGTGCAGCATCCGCAATCAGAGCCTACACTTCCAGAGCCAATCAATTTCATTTGGAGGGTATGTGATAAATGAGGGAGGTAGCTTCCTTTTATGGATACCCAGCCAGTCAGTAGCTATAGAATCCTCCTTAGTAGCTGTACCCTAATTGCCTTAACTGTGAAGTGTTTAGAGAACCTTAACCTGAGTTGGCACCTGACCAGGGAACCAACAGGGAGGCTGTACCCTTTCAAATTGGAAAAACTGCTGGGTTGGGGGGGGGGGGAGGGAAGGTGTTTCTTTGTTTCTCGGGCTGGAGAGAGCTGAAGGCAGCAACAAGTTGTAAGCTTTATGCCAGGTATGGGAAATCATCAGCATCATACCTAGAAACTCCTCATTTGGAACCCCAGATATGTAAGTAGCACAGGAAAAGTTAAGGCAGATGCGGTTCAGAACCTTTTTGGTTGTTTTGGTTTGTGGATTCCTCTGTGATAACCCCTAATTCTTTTGTTTTGCTTGTAACCTTTAAGGTGAACCCTAAGAAAGTTATTTTTGGTGTTTAATCCCTAAAGCCTGAGTTTTCAGATGTCTTTCTTTTTTTAATGAAATTTACCTTTTTTTAAAAGAATCCTTTGATTCCAAAGTCCTTAGACAAGGGGTTGGTCTGTGCTCACATTGCTAAGGCAACTGGTTGGTATTTTATTCTCAAGCCTCCCCAGGAAAGGGGGTGAAGAGGCTTGGGGGGATATTTTGCAGGGATAAGGATTCCAAGTGATCCTTACCAGAATATTTGTGAAAATCACTTAGTGGTGGCAGCAATATCTGTCCAAGGCAGAAGACTGTGACCTTGGAAGAGTTTTAACCTAAGCTGGTAGAAGATAAGCTTAGGGGGTCTTTCATGCGGGTCCCACATCTGTACCCCAGAGTTCAGATTTGGGGGGGGGTATACCCTGACCTGGTACAATTACCCTCAGCTCCAAAATCTCAGCAGAGTCTCTAGTGGTACCTTCACAAATTCCCTAGATCCAGTTACTACCTGACAAGAGGTGAGGTATTCATATTATATTCACATTACTAATGCTCTGTGAGCCATATTCAGGCTCCAGAATTTCACAAGATTTTTGGCTTTACTCTCATGACTAAAGCTTCTTTACCAGGATGCCATCTGCTTGGTCTGTTCCACAGTGTGACGGGAGGGCAATAACCTTGTGTCTTTCCATGTGTTGGAAGAAATATCTGTCATAATATCTGAATTCCCTATTGCACACAAATGCCGAAGTCATTGGACAGAGGTTCCTCCTTGAAAACACAAGCAGAGGGTGACTTTAAAGAAGAAAAATGTATGGGGAGCCTTACAAAGGCAAATCACCCAGCTAGGCAAAGAAACAAAATTGTTTTCAATATTCCCTTATATTTTAAAACCTCTGGTTAATATGAGAAATAGCGTTTTCTTTTCTCTGTTGTATAATACAGAGAGTTTCATGAAAGCTTAAGATTCCCTCAGAATAGGGAATGATAAAAAATAATATATTTTTCTACAGTGCCTTTCAGACTCAAAGGTATTCAGAAGCACTTTGCAGAGCTACGTTAGGAGCGTAAGCAGGTATTGCGCATGGAACAATAGCTCACATAAGGACAATTTAATCTTTTCTTTCTCACTAGTTGATTCAGGCCTCTGACTTGAGAGCAGGTCACCAGGCTGATCACAGTTTTCATTCTCAGTGAGGCTTGACCCGCAGCAACTGGAGTGGCTCAATATTCAAGCAATGGGAATATTGTGCAGCTCTTTGCATGAGGAAGTCAAACAAAGGCAGTTTGTTTTAATGTGTTTTGTTAAAGTTTATACACAATTTTGACACAGCCCTCTTTCATACCTGTGGTCTGATGTGGGAAGACTGGATAATAAGCAAAGGAAACCTCATCCAATAGGTACAGACCAGAGTATGTTATTTAGTGCAGTTAGGAATCTTTTGTACAGTCACACAGCTTCAGACAACTATTGTGAGACACAACAGATGATTGTAAAGACAGCTCCCTTTACAAGTGAGACAGCATGTGTTTAATTGCAGAATCTTTGTAGAATTCTCTTTCCATCCAAGCTGGATGAGTTTTCCTGATAAATCTATAATATTAGGCTACAAGCATTCACGTCTCAACTAGCTGAAAAAAATTGCCCTTAAATGTAAATAAGTTTGTTTGTCCAAGTGATTGGCTGAACAAGAAGTAGGACTGAGAGGACTTGTAGGCTCTGAAGTTTTACATGGTTTTGTTTTTGAGTGCAGTCATGTAGCAAAAAAAAAAAAAAAAAAAAAAATCTACATTTGTAAGTTGCACTTTCATGACAGAGATTGCTCTACAGAACTTGTATGAGGTGAATTGAAAAATACTACTATTTCTTTTATCATTTTTACAGTGCAAATATTTGTAAGCAAAAATAATATACACTTTGATTTCAATTACAACACAAAATACAATATATATGAAAATGTAGAAAAACATCCAAAATATTTAATAAATTTCAATTGGTATTGTATTATTTAACAATGCAATTAAAACTGTGATTAATCGTGATTAATTTTTTTAATAGTGATTAATTTTTTTGAGTTAATGCATGAGTTTTAACTGCGATTAATCGACAACCCTAGTTGCTATGAAACTCATCAACATATAAAATAGTGTCAACGTGTAATTTGGATATGGTTACAAAAATATAAGATTATGGTACAATAGCTGTCTGCCTACAGGTTGCAAGTGAGTTTTTATTATCTGCTTGATTCTGGGGACTAGATAAAATATTTCTGCAGAATTTGAAGTGAAGTAGATAAATGGTGCCTTAATTATGACATCCTAAAATCAGAGCTGAAGTGTTTGCCAGAGGTCAAAAGTTTTCTTTTTTTCCAACTTTGTAGCCAATACAGAAAGCAAGAGAGAAATAAAATCTTGTTCACTAGACTCCCACAAGTGGGATCTAGAGCCCAGAACAGACATTTAGAGGATTGAAATTAATTTTTGAATTTGTAACATAGCTAAGTACATTGTAGGACTGCTGGGGAAGCTTTGTTTTTTTAAGTGAAAGCTTAATCTCTAGCTCTTTTCCTTGCAGAGACAGACATCAAAATACAAGAGCACCAATCAATAGGGGCAAAAAAACTCTTGAGACAAAACGCAGGACAGAAGGGGGTCAAAAAGTCTCCTAAGACACATGCTGTTGGAATTCTCCCCAGTTCAGCCTCTGAGGTCTCCACAGGCAGGGGACATTGTCCCATATCTCAAAAGCCTCATGTTGCCACCCAACTCTCAAAGATAACTAATATACATTACAATATATCATTGAATCAAATTTGGTTCAATGAAAGTCACTGGGTTTGAGGCCCAACTAAGGGAACATCAGTGGCAACCATATTTTCACTGTAAGTGATGCCCTTTCAATGCTACAGCCTAATCTAACTCCCACTGATTTTACAGGCGGTTATTTGGGTCCTTATGGTACTGAAGTCAGCAGAAAGATTCCCATTAAAATCATAGTATCAGCGGGGTAGCCATGCTAGTCTGTATCCACAAAAATAACGAAGAGTCCCGTGGCACCTTAAAGACTAACAGATTTATTTGGGCATAAGCTTTCATAGGTAAAAAACCCACTTCTTCAGATGCATGGAGTGAAAAGTACAGATACATGCATAAATATATATTGGCACATGAAGAGAAGGGAGTTACCTTACAAGTGAAGGATCAATGTTGAAGGCCAATATAATCAGGGTGGATGTGGTCCACTCCCAATAATTGATGAGGATGTGTCAATACCAAGAGAGGGAAAATTGCTTTTGTAGTGAGCCAGCCACTCCCAGTCTCTGTTCAAGCCCAAATTAATGGTGTTAAGTTTGCAAATGAATTGTAGCTCTGCAGTTTCTCTTTGAAGTCTGTTTTTGAAGTTTTTTCTGTTGAAGAATGGCTACTTTTAAATCTGTTGTAGTCCACGAAAGCTTATGCTCTAATAAATTTGTTAGTCTCTAAGGTGCCACAAGTACTCCTGTTCTTTTTGCAGAGAGATTGAAGTGTTCTCCTACTGGCTTTTGTATGTTACCATTCCTGATGTCTGATTTGTATCCATTTATCCCTTTACGTAGAGACTGACCAGTTTGGCCAATGTACATGGCAGAGGGACATTGCTGGCACATGATGCCATATATCACATTAGTAGATGTGCAGGTGAATGAGCTCTGATGGCGTGGCTGGTGTGGTTAGGTCCTATGATGGTGTTGCTAGAGTAGATATGGGGACAGAGAAGGCAACGGGGTTTGTTACAGGGATTGGTTCCTGGGTTAGTGTTTCTGTGGTGTGTAGTTGCTGATGAGTATTTGCTTCAGGTTGGGGGGCTGTCTGTAAGCGAGGACTGGCCTGCTTCCCAAGGCCTGTGAGAGTGGGGGATCATTTTCCAGGATAGGTTGTAGATCGTTGATGATGCGCTGGAGAGGTTTTAGCTGGGGGCTGTACGTGATGGCCAGTGGTGTTCTGTTATTTTCCTTCTTGGGCCTGTCCTTTAGTAGGTGACTTCTGGGTACCCGTCTCACTCTGTCAATCTGTTTCCTCACTTCCCCAGGTAGATTCTGTAGTTTTAAGAATGCTTGATAGGGATCTTGTAGGTGTTTGTCTCTGTCTGAGGGATTGGAGCAAATGTGGTTGTATCTTAGGGCTTGGCTGTAGACAATGGATCATGTGATGTGTCCTGGATGGAAGCTGGAGGCATATAAGTAAGTATAGCGGTCAGTAGGTTTCCAGAATAGGGTGGTGGTTACGTCACCATCACTTATTTGCACTGTAGTGTCCAGGAAGTGGATCTCTTGTGTGGACTGTTCCAGGCTGAGGTTGATGGTGGGGTGAAAATTGTTGAAGTCCAGGTAGAATTCTTCAAGGGCCCCTTCCCATGGGTCCATGATGATGATGATGTCATCAATGTAGTGTAAGTACAGGAGGGGCACTCAGGGACAAGAGCTGAGGAAGTGTTGTTCTAAGTCAGCTATAAAAATGTTGGCATAGCGTGGGGCCATGCAGGTACTCATAGTAGTGCCGCTGACTTGAAGGTATAAGTTGTCCCCAAATCTAACTGGTCGTGGGTGAGGACAAAGTCACAAAGCTCAGCCACTAGGTGTGCCGTGGCCTCATCAGGGATACTGTTCCTGACAGCTTGTAGTCCATCCTCATGTGGAATATTGGTGTAAAGAGCTTCTACATTCCTGGTTGCCAGGACAGTGTTTTCAAGAAGATCACCAATGCATTGTAGTTTCCTCAGGAAGTCGGCAGTGTCTAAGATAGCTAGGAGTGTTGGTACCTAGGGTCTGAGGAGAGAGTCCAAATAGCCAGCTAATCTTGCTGTAAGAGTGCCAATGCCTGAGATGATGGGGCGTCCAGGATTTCCAGATTTATAGATCTTGGGTAGCAGATAGAATACCCCTGGTCAGGGATCTAGGGGTGTGTCTGTGTAAATTTGTTCCCATGCTGTAGCAGGGAGTTTCTTGCGCAGAAGGTGTAGTTTCTTTTGGTACTCCTCAGTGGGATCAGAGGATAGTGGCCTGTAGAATGTGGTTTTGGAGAGCTGTCTAGCAGCCTCCTGTTCATAATCCGACCTGTTCATGATGACTACAGCACCTCCTTTTGTCGGCCTTTTTGATTATAATGTCAGAGTTGTTTCTGAGGCTGTGGATGGCGTTGTGTTCTGTACAGCTGAGGTTATGGGGCAAATAATTCTGTTTGTTCATAATTTCAGCCTGTCCACGTCTACAGAAGCACTCTATTTAGAAGTCCAGTCTGTCATTTCGACAGACTGGTCTCACTACAAAAGCAATTTTCCCTCTCTTGGTATTGACACCACCTCATCAATTATTGGGAGTTGACCACATCGACCCTGAGTGAATTGGCTTTCAGCAATGGTCCTCCACTTGTAAGGTAACTCCCTTCTCTTCATGTGCCAATATATATTTATGCCTGTATTTTCACTCCATGCCTCTGAAGAAGTGGATATTTTACCAATGAAAGTTTATGCCCAAATAAATCTGTTAGTCTTTAAGGTGCCACAGGACTCCTCGTTGTTTTTATTTGAATCATAGAAGACTCATAGAATCACAGGACTGGAAGGGACCTTGAGAGGGCATTTAGTCCAGTCCCTTGCACTCATGGCAGGACTAAGTATTATCTAAACCATCCCTGACAGGTGTTTGTCTAACCTGCTCTTAAAAATCTCCAATGATGGAGATTACAAAGCCTCCCTAGGCAATTTATTCCAGTGCTTAACCACCCTGACAGTTAGGAAGTTTTTCTTAATGTCTAACCAAAACCTCCCTTGCTGCAAATTAAACCCATTGCTTCTTGTCCTATTCTCAGAGGTTAAGAAGAACAATCCCCCCCCCCATCCTCCTTGTAACAACCTTTTATGTACTTGAAAATGTTATGTCCCCCCTCAGTCTTCTCTTTTCCAGAGTAAACAAACCCAATTTTTTCAATCTTCCCTTATAGGTCATGTTTTCTAGACCTTTAATAATTTTTGTTGCTCTTCTCTGGACTTTCTTCAATTTGTCCACATCTTTCCTGAAATGTGACACCCAGAACTGGACATGATACTCCAGTTGAGGCCTAATCATCCCGGAGTAGAGAAGAAGAATTACTTCTCGTGTCTTGCTTACAACACACCCGCTAATATATGCCAGAATGATGTTCACTTTTTTTGCAAAGGTTTTACACTTTTGACTCATATTTAGCCTGTGGTCCTCTATGACCCCCAGATCCCTTTCCACAGTACTCCTTCCTAGGTAGTCATTTCCCGTTTTGTATGTGCGCAACTGATTGTTCCTTCCTAAGTGTAGTACTTTGCATTTGTCCTTATTGAATTTCATCCTATTTACTCCAATCATTTTTGGATTAGGCCCACACTGTGTGAATTCAGAATTATTATTATAGCAACACTTTGCACTTATTTAGCACTTTCCATCCAAAGATTTCAAAGCACTTTAAAAACATTAATGGATTAAAGCTTCTAGCACCCCTGGGATGTATGACAGTTATGCTCACACCATGGGAGGCTCAAAGAGACTAAACAGTTTGCTCAAGCTCCCAGAGGGAGTAAGTGTTAGAGGTGGGAACAGAATCCCAACCTTTAGTGTCTCCTCTCTTCATATCCATAAGTGAATTTGTAGAAAGATTATTTTTACCTTTTCTTGCTTTATAAATAGTTTATAACTAATTAAGATGTGGCCATAATGAAAACCTTGTAAGGATGGAATTTTTTATGCCTGCCATCAGCATGGAAGCAGTTTATTTTTGGCTTTTTTGTTTCATTTATACTACTGTGTGTAATAATTCAACATCTCTAGCCAAGGTGGTTTGTTGACAGGCTCCTGCTAACATGTCCACAGGACTTCTGACAGATGCCAAGTGGCAAGCACTCTTGAAGCCAATCAGCTCAGCTGAGTTATTACAAACAACTGATTTTTCCTTTTGGCAGCTCAGAGGTCCAACCCATGAGAACGTGCAGCTTTCCTCACTCCACTGACCACAGCAAGCATGTCCCCCAAGGGAGTTCATTATATTCCAAAAGGAGCTACTCACCCCTGCATTCAAGGCCCTCTAATTTGCTGTATAATCTCATCACTTCTCTTCCCTCAGTCACTATAATCACAATACTCATTCTGTGCAGGGGAAAAATGGCACTCTCTCCAAAATGCTATTCTGTGGCTAGTTGTTATGTGAAACTGAAGGGTACCTGCTTCAGCGACATCTTCTGGCCCAGTGACCTGAACAGCCAAAGCCATGTGGTCACCTTTAGTGCTGATCACTAAGCTAACTCCTATCAAGAGACCCACCAGCTCCATACACATACAGAGAACAAATACATACTGAAGGTGGTGCCTCATTTTGACCAGGTATAGAATCATAGAATACCAGCGTTGGAAGAGACCTCAGGAGGTCATCTAGTCCAACCCCCTGCTTAAAGCAGGAACATGGCTGTATTTTGTTTGATCAAGATCTTGAGAGCTTTAATCCTGAACTGGGAAGTTTCATCTTCTATCAGGCTGTGCAGTTACTCATACAGATATGGCTGCTGTGCTCTAAAATTCAAGGCACTATAGTTGTACTAAAAATTTCTAAATTTCCCAAAAGCAGCAAAAAGAAAATAAAGAAGATGAGTACAAATAATAATACTTTGAGATCCCCAGATGATGTACTATAGATGTGCAAAGTGTTTTACCAATATTCATCCATTAAGCCTCACTATAACCCCATAACACAGATCAGTATTATTATACTTGTTTTGCATGTGGGTAAACTGAGGCACAAAGTATGTAGGTAACTTGGCCTAGCACTCACAGTGAGCAAAGGCCAATACAGAACCCATGAGTTCTGACATCCACTCCTAGTTCTAATCTATATATATGACCTAAGATCAACCAGAATGGAATCTGAAGAACAAATTATAATAGGTAATGCTTAAATGTACTTTGTAACAAAAATTACTTGTCTATCATACCCACCCTGAGCTCATCTACAATCACTGCAAACACATGCAGCCACGTACAGTAACTCTTCACTTAATGTCGTCCCAGTTAACGTTGTTTCGTTGTTACGTCGCTGGTCAATTAGAGAACATGTTTGATTAAAGTTGCGCAATGCTCCCTTATAATGTTTGGCAGCCACCTACTTTGTCCACTGCTTGCAGAAAGAGCAGCCCGTTGGAGCTAGCTGGTGGGGGCTTGGAACCAGGGTGGACCGACAGCCCCCTATCAGCTCTCCTAAGTTCCCTGTGCGGCAGCTGCCCAGCAGGCTATCAAGTGCCGGGCAGTTCAGCTGTCCCTTCCCCCACTGCTGGGTGCTGCTCTTACCCTCTGCCTTGGAGCTGCTCCCGGGAGCCTCCTGCTTGCTGTGCGGGGAGGAGGGGGAAGAGGGATGCTAATGTCAGGGTTCCCCTTCTCCCCACTCCTTTACCCCATCTCCACAGGGCAAGGGGACACATGACAGGGCTCAGGACAGAGGGAGCTTGCTGGCAACAGCTACTGTCAACTTGCTGATCTACTTAAAAAGGCAGTGTACTTTGAGTGCGGTCAGCGTACTTAAAAGGGCGTGTCTCTCTCTCTCACACACAAACTCACACATAGTGTGTCTGTCTGTCTGCCTGCCTGTCTCACTCACACACACACACACACACACACACACACACACACACTCTGTGTCTCTGTCATGCTGTGTCTCCTCCCTCCATTCCTGCTGGCTTGTAGAGTATGAGGCTCCATTAACAACAATGTGTTAACCCTTGAGGGCTCAGAGGAGTGCTAGTTCATTATTCAGCAGCAAGGTATTCCCTGGGAAATATCCCACCCTCTAACTCCACCACCTCAACCAAGCTTCACAAATATCATTATTGTGTACAGTATTACATTGTTTGTTTAAAACTTATACGGTGTGTGTGTGTGTGTGTGTGTACACACACACACACACACACACACACACACTTGTCTGGCGAAAAAAAGTTTCCCCCCCCATTTACATTAATTATTATGGGGAAACTGGATTCGCTTAACATTGTTTCGCTTAAAATAGCATTTTAAGTGAGGAGTTACTGTGCTACCAACATCTAGACAATTCAGTTTTTTACTTCAGTTATCCTCGTTCCAAAGCAGGCTCTTCAGCTGTTTCCCCGTTAGTGCTGAATCCCCTCCCATCGTTAACATTGGCCCAGGGCCCATACTGTATCTATTTGACAGTTATCTAGCAGTTGACACAGTCCTAGCAGAAGTGCCTATGCAGCTACAGTATCGCTTTTCCCCATTATTGCACAGCACAAGTGAGTGCTCCATTGGCACAGACCCTACTGCCAGTCGTGCATGGTTGTACTGCATTTGCTGGTGCTCAAGAGCAAAGGTAAATTAAAAGGTAGTTTCCTAGCTGCAGGGTTGAGAACTGTATGATACTCTTCAAACAGTTTATAAGTGGCAGCCTCGTACCCCCTTGGAATTGTTCATTAGATTTGTCAAGAAATGCCTCACTCTTTCCTAAAATCAGGCTTAGTTTGTTTTTTTTAAAGGTAAGATGTCATTGGAAACTTTCACTTCATGGGAAAAGTGTAGATTTGAGCAATTTTTCTGACTATTAACTAAGATTTTAATTCGGGCAATCAATAATTTTTTTCCTCCCACTGTTCAGTTTTCTACAGAAAATGAATGAAAAAGATAAAATAATTCTATACCTTTAGAAAGCAATTACTCTTATCTGGATCATACGCACAAATGATGAAGGCTCTTTGTTTGAAAGGGATCAGACAGATACCATACTGCATTTCTAAGAGACAGAAACCCACACCTCAACCTCCTCCTGATAAGTATACATATATGTATGCTTAGATACACATACACAGTATATGTATTACCATTAGGGCTGTCAATTAATCACAGTTAACTCAAATGATTAACAAAAAAATTGCACTAAAAAATAAATGATTAATCGAAGTTATAATCGCGCTGCTAAACAATAGAATGCCAATTGAAATTTATTAAATATTTTTGGAAGTTTCTCTACATTTTCAGATATATTGATTTCAATTACAACACAGAATACAAAGTGTACAGTGGTCACTTTATATTATTTTTTTATTCCAAATATATGCACTATAAAAGTGATCAACAAAAGAAAGAAACGGTTACTCACCTTCTCGTAAGGGTTGTTCTTCGAGATGTGTTGTTCATGTCCATTCCAAGCAGGTGTGTGTGCGCCGCAAGCACGACAGTTGGAAGATTTTACCATAGCAGCGTCCGTAGGATCAGCTCCGGCGCCCCCTGGAGTAGCCCCTTTATGGCACTGTATATAGGGGCCAGCCGACCCCCCACCCCCTCAGTTCCTTCTTGCCGATACTCCAACAGAGGGGTAGGAGGGTGGGTATTGGAATGGACATGAACAACACATCTCGAAGAACAACAGTTACGAGAAGGTGAGTAACCGTTTCTTCTTCTTCGAGTGATTATTCATGTCCATTCCAAGCAGGTGACTCACAAGCCCAACTCTAGGTGGTGGCGTTGGAGGTCACTGCAGACTGGAGGACTGCGCGGCCAAATGCAGCATCCTCCCTAGTGTGGTGCGTAATGGCGTAGTGAGCCGTAAAGGTGTGGATTGAGGACCAGGTGGCCACTACAAATTTCCTGTGTTGGGATGTGGGCCAGGAACGCAGCTGAAGAGGCCTGCGCTCTTGTGGAGTGGGCCGTGATAGGCGGGGCTGGTACATTGGCCCGACTGTAGCACTCCTGGATGCAGGTTCTGATCCAAGCCGAGATCCTCTGTGATGTGACCGGGAGCCCCTTCCTACTGTCAGCCACAGCGACGAAAAGTTGGGTTGACTTCCTGAAGGGTCTCGTCCTTTCTATATAGAACGCGAGAGCCCTGCGAACATCCAGAGAATGCAGCCTGCACTCCTTAGCCGAGGAGTGCGATTTGGGATAAAACACAGGGAGAAAAATGTCTTGACCCATATGAAATGGGGAAACCACCTTACGCAGGAACGCAGGGTGCAGCCTGAGTTGGACCTTGTCCTTGTGGAAGATGGTGTATGGAGGCTCAGAAGTTAGAGCTCTGAGTTCCGATACTCTCCGTGCTGATGTGATAGCCACCAAGAACGCGACCTTATATGAGAGGTATAACAGCGAGCAAGAAGCCAGCGGCTTGAATGGAGGTCCCGTGAGGACAGACAGGACCAAAATGGGGTCCCAAGCAGGGACAGGTTGACGGATGTGCGGGAACAATCTGTCAAGACCCTTAAGGAATTGTCCAACAAGTGGGTTCGCAAACACTGAGGTCCCCGCTTCTCCAGGGTGGAACGCGGAGATTGCAGCAAGGTGTACTCGAACCAACAACAGAGTTAGTCCCAGGTGTCTCAGATGTGGCAAATAGTCCAAGATGAGAGGGACCGGGGCGAGCAAGGAGACATGACTGCATTGTGTAGCCCACAGGGAGAAGCGCTTCCACTTGGCTAAGTACGTAGACCTTGTCGAGGCTTCCTGCTGCCCAACAGGACCTGTCTGACCTGATGGGAGCATCGTAACTCCAGTGGGTTTAGCCATGGAGCATCCAAGCTGTAAGGTGGAGCGACTCCAGGTTCGGGTGAAGGAGGTTACCACGATCCTGCGTGATCAAGTCTGGTAGCAGGGGCAACCTGAGTGGAACCCTCGTAGACATGTGTAGGAGAGACGTGTACCAATGCTGGCGCGGCCACGCAGGAGCTATCAGGATGAGTCGAGCATGATCTCTGCGGGCCTTGAGGATCACCTTGTGAATCAAGGTAATCGGGGGGAAAAACGTAAAGAAGCCCGTCTGCCCAAGAGAGGAGAAAAGCGTCTGATAGGGACCCCTGTCTGTGTCCCATGAGGGAGCAGAATTGATGACACTTCCTGTTCTTGTTGGATGCAAACAAGTCCACCTGGGGATGACCCCAGAGTCGGAAAATTGAGAGAACTACATCCCAGTGGATAGACCACTCGTGGCCCTGGAACGAGCGGCTGAGGGTGTCCGCGAGCGCGTTGTGCGTGCCAGGGAGGTAGGATGCTATCAGGTGAATTACGTTCTGTATGCAGAAGTCCCATAATGCCTGGGCCTCCTGGCAAAGGGAAGAGGAGCGAGCACCACCCTGTTTGTTGATATAAAACATTGTTGGAGTATTGTCTGTGAGGACAGAAACGCACCTGCCTGCCAGCTGGGACTTGAATGCTATGCATGTGAGGCGTACCGCTTGTAACTCCCTGACATTGATGTGCAGTGACAGATCCTCCCTCAACCAAAGACCTTGGGTCCTGAGGTGGGTCAGATGTGCACCCCATCCCTGATCCGACGCATCCGTTACCAGGGTCAGGGAGAGCTCGGATTCGAGGAAAGGGACCCCTGCGCAGACCACCCGTGGGTCGAGCCACCATTGAAGGGAGTCCAACACCGGCCGAGGTAACATCACCACTGATTCTAGGGAGTCCCTGACTGGCCGATAAACCCCTGCCAACCAAGACAGGAGAGGGCGCAGTCTGAGTCTGGCGTGTCTCACGACGTAGGTACATGCTGCCATGTGTCCTAGTAATTTGAGGCAGCTTCTTACTGTGGTGGTAGGGTAACTTTGGAGGCCGAGAATGATGTTGGATATAGTTCGGAATCTGGCCTCTGGGAGATATGCTCTGGTGTGTGTCGAGTCCAGAACTGCTCCTATGAATTCGATTCTTTGTGATGGAGAAAGAATGGACTTGGCCTCGTTGAGTAAGAGGCAGAGTGAGCGGAAGGTGTGCCTGATGAAGACCACCTGAGCCTCCACCAGTGCCTTGTTCCTGCCCTTGATGAGCCAATCGTCCAGGTAGGGAAATACCTGGATCCCTTGCCTGCGCAGGAAGGCTGCCATGACTGCCATGCACTTCGTGAAGACCCTTGGGGCTGCTGACAGACCGAAGGGTAGAACCGTAAACTGTAGATGAACGTTGCCGATGAGAAACCTGAGGTAACGCCTGTGTCGAGGGATTATCGCAATATGGAAGTATGCATCCTTTAAGTCGAG
This sequence comes from Trachemys scripta elegans, assembly GCF_013100865.1. Taxonomy (NCBI): domain Eukaryota; kingdom Metazoa; phylum Chordata; order Testudines; family Emydidae; genus Trachemys; species Trachemys scripta. The sequence continues at coordinate 34,253,327 of NC_048307.1, forward strand.
GGCGGCATACCAGTCTCCTGGATCCATGGAAGGAATGATGGAGGACAGGGAGACCATGCGGAAATTGAGTTTCTTGACAAACTTGTTGAGACGCCGCAAGTCCAGAATAGGTCTGAGGCCCCCTTTCACTTTCGGTATTAGGAAATATCGAGAATAGAAGCCCTTGCCCCGTAGTTCCCGAGGCACCTCCTCCACTGCCCCTGCTGTGAGGAGGGACTGAACTTCTTGAAGTAGAAGTTGCTCGTGAGAGGGGTCCCTGAAGAGGGACGGGGAGGGGGACTGGTGGGGCAGGAGGGAGGAAAACTGGATAGAATATCCCTCCTTTATCGTGCGAAGCACCCAAGCGTCAGACGTGATCAGGGCCCACACACGATAGAAGGGGGACAGACATGACGAAAAGGTAAGGTTGGGAGGATCCAGAGTTCTGACTGGTAGGTCGTCCTCGACCGAGCCCTCAAAATGGTGGTCTAGGCCCCTGTGTAGGCCTTGGTTGGGTAGAAGACTGGCCAAAGGGCTGCTGTTGTTGCCTCCTCCTGCCTGTCCTTGGCCTTCTGCGCAAGGCACCACTTCGATTCTGAGGTTGGTACGGTCGTGGGGCCTGAGGCAGCCTAAACTGCCTATGTTGAGTAACAGGGGTGTTTAGGCCTAAAGAACGGAGGGTGGTCCGCGAATCCTTTAGACTATGGAGTCGTTTATCCATCTTTTCCGAGAAAAGCGTTGGCCCTTCAAAGGGTACGTCCAGGATAGTCTGTTGGACTTCGTGAGGTAGACCGGAAACTTGAAGCCAGGCTCTGCACCTCATGACCAGACCAGTAGCCACCATGCGCGAGGCTGAATCGGCTGCGTCCAAGGCTGCCTGGAGGGAAGCTAGGGTAATCAGTCTGCCCTCCTCAACAAGGGCCGAGAACTCGGTTAGTGAGTCCTGCGGGAGGAGGTCCGTGAACCTAGACAAAGCCGAGCACGTGTTGTGTCCATACCAGCTCACTATGGCCTGCTGATTGGCAATACGCAACTGTAGGCCCCCTGTTGAACAGACCTTGCGGCCAAAGAGGTCCAACTTTTTCGCCTCTCTATTTTTAGGTGTAGCCCCCTGAAAACCCTGTCGTTCCTTCTGGTTGGCCGCATCCACCACTAGGGAGTCCGGCAGAGGGTGCATATAAAGATATTCATAGCCCTTGGTTGGGACAAAATACCACCTCTCTGTCTTTTTGGCTGTAGGAGCCAATGAGGCTGGGATTTGCCACAAGGTGCGGGTTGTGTCCGCAATGGTCTTTATGAGGGGTAGGGCTACCCTGGATGGGCCTGACGGGGTCAGGATATCAATTATGGGATCAATGTCCACCTCGATCTGTTCCGTCTGTATCGAGAGGCTCTGGGCCGCTCGAGTAAGGAGCTGTTGGAGGATTCTGTTATCCTCTAGAGCCGGTGCCGCAGAAGTTCCCGCTACTGCCTCGTCTGGAGATGAAGAGGAAGATGTCCCATATAGCTGCCCTTCATCTACCATGTCTCCCTCTGTGAGGGCCTGCGGCACACAGTACTCAGGCTGTGGGGCCGGTGCGGGCTCAAGATGCGGCACCACGGCCAGTACCGGGGTCGCCACCGAACGCCGAGGAGTGCTGGACGGTGCCTGCGCTGAAGGGAGCAAAGTCCCCGTCGGTGCCGTTGTTTGACCAGGGGGTGCCGTGTCACATCGTGGCACACTCCTGTCAGACGGCGGTGGCATTAGCGGCGGTGCCGCTGACGTTGAGGAAATGGAAGCGGTCCGTGAGTGGAGCCCGCATGCCTGACCCACTGACTGATGGTAGGCCCACGGCGTCCAGAACGGCCACTGTGGAGGCAGTTGCCACTCCTGCTGTTGATGCCACTGTGGTGGGTACAGTTGGACACTCCTACGTGAGGATGATCGTCTGCTCCTCGATCTGTTAGAGCGGTAGGAGTTTGCCTCTGAGTCAGAAGTCTCTGATGTCCTCATATTCAGAGGAGTGGTACCCACTGTCGCCGGCGGGGGTGCTCGCGCCGGTGCCACTAACGGGGCACCGCGTGGAGAGTGCGGTGAGCGCATCCCCGGTTTGCCCTTAGAGTGATACTGGGGCCCAGCAGTAGCCGGGGGTTCTCTGCACCGGTGCGGCGACGCCAGCACCGGGAGGCTCAAGAGGTCTGATGCGGCCTCGAACGCCTCCAGCGTCGATGGGAGGCAGACTTCCTCCATCATATCTGGGGATCTGTGCCGTTCCGGACTCGACCTTGCCCTCTCCGGGGCGGGAGTCAACGGGATGGCTGGATGGGTCTGCGGCGTGGGTTGCCCCGTAACACTCATGGACGGCGCCTGACCTTTAGAGTCCCGGTGGGGAGATTGTTCCCTCAGCGGCCTGTTCTTTTTAACCGGCATCGGCGATGGAGAGCGGTGTCTTGTAGAAGACGATTTTTTATGCACAGACTCTCTCTGGTGCCGGGGTTTTGGGGCCTTGGCTTCACGACTTATCTCCAGTGCCGGGGCACTGCGCACCGAGGATGAAGTGCTGGGTGCCGGGTCGTAAGGCCGCCTCCATTAGGAGGACTTTAAGTCTCTGTTCTCGATCTTTGAGAGTCCTGGGGCGAAAAGCCCTGCAGATAGTGCACCTGTCCCTTTGATGGATCTCTCCGAGGCACCGCAAGCACGAAGAGTGCAGGTCACTTTTCAGTATAAATTTCCCGCAGTCCCGACAGAGTTTGAACCCTGGGGACCCGGGCATGCCCCAGCGGGGAGACGAAAAGTTGGGGGTAAACCCCCAACTGATACCTAACTATCTAACACTAACAACTAACTAACTAACTAACTATTTACACGAACTATCGAACACTGCCACGATTGCTGAAGAGCAAGAGAAGTTCCAGCTAGCCGTCACCGGCAGTAAGAAGGAACTGAGGGGGTGGGGGGTCGGCTGGCCCTTAAATACAGCGCCATGAAGGCGCCACTCCAGGGGGCGCCAGAGCTGACCCTACGGACGCTGCTATGGTAAAATCTTCCGGATGCCGGGCGCGTGGCGCACACACACCTGCTTGGAATGGACATGAACAATCACTCGAAGAAGAATAGTATTTTTCAATTCATTTCATACAAGTGCGATCTCTTTATGGTCAAAGTGCAACTTACAAAGGTAGATTCTTTTTTTGTTACATAGCTGCACTCAGAAACAAAACAATGTAAAACTTTAGAGCCTACAAGTCCACTCAGTTCTTGTTCAGACAGTCTCTAAGACAAACAAGTTTGTTTACATTACAGGAGTTAATGCTGCTTGCTTCTTATTTACAATGTCACCAGAAAGCGAGAACAGGTATTTGCATGGCACTTTTGTAGCCGGCATTGCAAGGTATTTACATGTTAGATATGCTAAACATTCGTATGCTCCTTCTTGCTTCAACCACCATTCCAGAGGACATGCTTCCACGCTGATGACGCTCATTTAAAAAAATCATGCATTAATGAAATTTGTGAATGAACTCCTTGGGGGAGAACTGTAGATCTCCTGCCTGTGTTATCCGCATTCTGCCATATGTTTCATGTTACAGCAGTCTCAGATGATGACCCAGCACATGTTGTTCGAACACTTTCACTACAGATTTGACAAAATGCAAAGTATCAACGTGAGATTTCTAAAAATAGCTACAGCACTTGACACAAGGTTTAAGAATCTGAAGTGCCTTCCAAAATCTGAGAGAGATGAGGTGTGGAGCAGGCTTTCAGAAGTTTTAAAAGAGCAACACTCCAATGTGGAAACTACAGAACCCGAATGACCAAAAAAGAAAACCCTTCTGCTGGTGGCATCTAACTCAGATGATGAAAATGTGCATGCATTGGTCCACACTGCTTTGGATCGTTGTTGAGCAGAACCCATCATCAGCATGGAAGCATGTTCTTTGGAAGGGTGGTTGAAGCATGAAGGGACATCTGAACCTTTAGCGCATCTGGCACGTAAATATCTTGCAACACCAGCTACAATAATGCCATGTGAATACCTGTTCTCACTTTCACGTGACATTGTAAACAAGAAGCGGGCAGCATGATCTCCCATAAATGTAAACAAACTTGTTTGTCTGAACGATTGGCTGAACAAGAGGTAGGACTGAGTGGACTTGTAGGCTCTAAAGTTTTACATTGTTTTATTTTTGAGTGCAGTTATTTTTGTACATAAATCTACATTTGTGAGTTCAACTTTCATGACAAAGAAATTGCACTACAGTACTTGCATTGGGTGAATTAAAAATACAATTTTATTTATTTATTTATTTATTTTTAACAGTGCAAATGTTTGTAATGAAAAAATAAATACAAAGTGAGAACTGTAGATTTGGGTGTCCTACAAATCTGATTAAGAAAATCTAGAAGGATCAAATCGTTTAACACCTGCCTGCACTGAAAGGATCACTTGAACACTATATTCACCTTTAATTCATATTATTATTAGTTATTTGTATTACAATAGCACCTAGAGGCTCCAACTGAAATCAGGGCCTCATTGGGCTAGGTGTTGTATAGACATATACTAAAAGATAGGTCAGGTCCCAAAGAGCTTACAATCAGGTCATGTCTACACTTACAAGCTTACAGCGGTACAGCTGTACTGACACAGCTGTGCCATTGTAAGAGCGCTCATGTAGCCACATTATACCGACAGGAGAGAACTCTCCCATCGACATAAAAAACCTGAGAGTCTCCTGCCAACACAGCCCTGTGCACATGAGCGCTTATGACGACAAAACCTATGTCACTCGGTGTTTTTTCACATCCCTGAGCAACAAAAGTTTTGCCGACCATGGCCTAAAAGGACAAGACAAAGGGTAGATGGGGGGCGGGGGGAGGCACAGAGAGGTGAAGAAGACTTACCTACGGTCACCCAGCAGGTTAATGACAGAACCAGGAACAAAACCCAGCTGTCCTGAGTCCCAGTCCAGTGACCCATTGACTAGACCTTAGTATAACACTTCGCATTTTATTGCGATTTTCATCAGAGAACCACAAAGTGTTTTATGGGTTATTGTCTAAGCCTCCCAATAGCCCTAACAGGTAGGGAAGTATATTATACCTATTTTACAGACAGGTAAACTGAGGCAAGTGTCTGCTAAATTTGAATCCTCAACCCCAATTTGCTGGAATAGAGAATTAAGTTTTTGTCTCGTGGCTACTGCAAAGGTGGGACGAGGATCTTGAATACTCAATTTTTCCTCAGCCTCTGCTTTTTTTAAGTTCTCGCTCAAGAATAACTCCAATACCTATCCATGCTGCTGCTCAGAGCTTTCCCAAGCAACAACATAAGAGTGAAACTGACATGAATCTTGGCAGTTTTAGTTCTACCTACAGGATTATAAGTAGCTGCAAATAAAACTGAAATAAAAGCTGTAAATAAAACATATAAAAATCCATATTTATGAGATGTGTGTTTTATCCACTCTTCTATATGGCTCAGAAACATGGACGACTTACGCCAAACATACCAAAAGTCTAAACAGTTTTCATATCAGATGCTTGCATAAAATTCTTTGAATAAGATGGCAAGACAGGGTCACAAATGTGGAAGTATTAAATCATGCTGGTATGTCATTCATGGGGATGTTGATTAGTAAGAAAAGACTCCGATGGCTTGGACATGTCAAGCAAATGCCAGATTACAGGATCCCGAAGAGCGTGCTTTTCTCTGAAGTTTGTAAAGGGTCTAGAAAGAAAGGCAGACCGCTGCCCAGATTTCAGGATGCTTGCAAAAATTATTTAGTATCCTTTGAAATATCTGTGGATTGGGAAAAGTAGTACAGAATTCCACTCTGGTTGGCAGAACCAGCTTCTAGATGGAGCGAGCCATTGCGAGGGGGTCTGGATCAAGCTTTGTGATGACTAGTGTCAGAGGACGAAAGAATCTGCTGCTCAGATTCAGAGCACTGCTAGTGCATGGGTGTGCACTACCTGTGGATGGGACTGTCATTGCACATCATACTCTGCAACCGTCAAAGAATTCATTGGTGCATACACCCTGCTGTGTAAAGAGCAACAGTGCCACTGAAATAAAACTGACCAGTATTTTGTTAATTTCATGGTATAAACAGCAGTAGAGTTGTCTGTGTGCAGACTTGGCAAGGCAACACTTACATTTGGTTCACCTTTGAAAGGTCATCTATACTGTTGTATGGGCTGGAATTTTTGTTTTGTAAAATGGTAGCTTAGATACTGCAAAACGTAATAGTTTCAGCTGGATAATAGTTTCACAGGAAAAGCTCCCCAAGGACTAGTGGTGAGTGAATTTTTCAAGCCTTACTGTAATTCTAGATATTCTTTAAGTAACAAAATATATGGTCTTTAAAGAATAAGGGACTCCAATTAAAAATCAGCTGCTGTGGTGCTGCTTTTATCCTACAGGAATTATAATGGTGCTGACCATTCAAATGAATGGGACATCAGGACATACAGTAGTCAGGAAGTCAAAATGCACTGGAGTTCTATAGGCCTTCCCTGAACGTATACCAGACATTCTGCAGCTCTAATGGAGGTGACGAAAGCTACATTTTGTTTTCAATGCCTTTGAATCTAATTTTAATGCTCAGACAAAGCAGCCTTTAAAAAATAAATCATTGTCACAGCCTTTATAAAAGAAAACAAAAAATACCGTGCAGTTTGGAGTACAAAATACATAAAACAATCTATGCGTATAACTACCACAAGAAAAATAATGACAAAAACAAGCAAATCCAGTGGAAAGTTAGTCAAGTCAGTTTGTATCAACAGAGGTCAGCTTTTAATTTGAAAAATATTTATTTTGCTATATTCAATGTCCAAGAGGCTAAAACTAGCCGTATGCTTATGTACCAGACTTTGGATTGAAGCAGCACTCCTTAGTTTGGATGGATCCCTCAGAAAGTCAGAACTGGCCCAAAACATTAGTAACAAAACATGCGAGGGCTTTTCTAGTTCTATTTGGAAGTTTTCTTTGGGCTGTCACTGTAAAGCATCATGCCTTTAGGATATAAACTTATCCCTAATGGGGCACAGGCCATCTCTCACCTGACAGGATTTCTTAAGGACAAGTTTAATCTGTAAGACATCTGTGCAGAGCATAAACCTTGCATTTATATAAAATTGGCTAGTCCCAGCTAGAGCAATGAATCATTATGCCATTGGAAACATATGGTCTCTACAGGATATAATAATTCACACCCTTCTGGAAACTGCACCTTTAAAGAGGCTTCCAATGAAGAGAGCTCTTGATGGGCCCAATGAGAGGGGGTTGCACTGGAACACTCACTCATCCCTGATTTTCACTTCACGCATTCATCACTCTACTCTTGGATATGTTAAGGGCCCAACCTTGAAAGCTAAATGGACTTCTAAAAACTGTGATTTGGCCAAAACAATTAAATTATTCCCAATTTCAAAGCAACTGCCAAGTGCTCTTTTAAAATTCTCCCTAAAAATTGACAAACTCTTGACATTTTAGCTGTCTGAGTTGTGTGGAGATGTGTGCAGACCAAAGCAGCTTAACCCTTTGAACTCAGTCACCAATGCATTAGCCAGGTGCCTTGTGAAATCTGTTTCCATAGCCAAGGGATTAGACAAATATACTGTGGGGAAATGAGGTGTGTAAAGATTTTGTTTTATTTTATTAACATTTCTGGAATACAAATGAGCTCTGTTTTGCATCATATTTTCATGGAAATTTAAGACACTTTGAAAAATGGTAGACATCTTTTCTAGCTACACTACAGCTCCTGAAAACATTTTTATCCTCAAGTGAAATGCTATTTTATTATTCTTACACCAATTCTTCCCCTAGACTTTCTGGGCTACCAAGCACTCCGACTAGTATCACACAACCTCTATCAGAGGATGAGTCAGGCATTATTGTCTCTTTAACTGAGGAAAATGATATATGAATGAGCATCTGCTGCTCTTCCTCCTATAGTCCTCATCTGAAGGATCTAAGCTGGTGCCATGCTTGGCAGCTGGAGGTGGTGCAGTGGCCTTCCTGAAAGATGACGGAGTCGGAAACCCAGGCCTAGAGGAGGACGCTGAAACTGACCTGGTAGTTTGAGGGATACCCCACAATGCCCATAGGGCCAAAAGGGATAAACATAAGATGCTGGAAACCAGGGAAAAAGGTATTTTTTTTTACAGATCTGTGGGAATGATGGACAGATTCCACTGAAGAGTGTCAGCCAGGAGTAGGAGATGGCAAAAGCTTCCAGGGGAGGCCAGCACCAAGGTCGGTAACAGGGATGGTACTGAGGTCAGCACTGAGAGACCATCCTGTTGCAGGAGGGGAGAGTCTAGTACTGACAGGCAAAGTAGGTCCCTGGCTGCCATGGGTGCCTGAGGAATCAACAGTATTGTCAGGAGGAGTGCCATCATTATTGATGTCACACGTGCCAGTCGTCATTGGTACCACACATGGGCCACTGACATCAGAGATACAGATGATATGGACAGTACCAACTTCAACAGTACCAACAAGGTCCATTCTGGATTGAACAGTGCTGGAATTGAGTGCTGCAGTTCAGATGGTACTGAGGAGTCACACTCTGGGGCTCTCACTCTTACCTGGGTACTGGAGGGCTTATGAGAGCCCTTATCAACCAACATATGGTGGCAGGAGTCCCCATGAGAGGTTGAGGAGCCCTTCTTGGGTTTCAACATAGTTTTTCCTTTCAGAGAGCTAGAAAAGTTGGTGACCATGGAGGAAGGCCCTGGGGAAAGATAACAATGCCTCTTCTCTCTGCAAGTCTTCAGGGCTCATTTCACTTTGTCAGAGTCCGTAGAGATAGAAGAAGCAGCCAGGACACTTCTCCCCACCTCCTTCTCCCACTTGCCTCCGGCTCCTCCTCACAGCTGCCCCACACGTTCTGCTCTATTTGCTCCATGGCATAGATGGCTGGTGAAAATATTCTTTAGGGGTGGGGAGGGCTAAATAAAATGGTCATGTCCTGCTCTCAGGTGTGTGTAACAGGGTTCCTGTTTCTGTCTTGGCTCAGTGCAGAGGGGAGGCCCTGGAATCGCACTCAACTACCCATGAGCTCAAAGCTGACATTAAAGTGGATGTGACAGTATGTGGATGCATACTGATGAGTCTCAGAAAAGAGGCTACACCAGTACAAAAAACAACCTTGACAGATATGCAACTTCATGAAGTTCTACATTACATTAGGGGCGGCTGGCCTAAGCATCTGAAGGACACTAAAGAAGTCACAAGAGACTACTGTGCTGTGCATGGACAATTACGTGAATCAAATGCCATGAATGGGCCAACCAGTCAGTGTGGTGGTCAGGCATTGGCAAGGAACTAACAGACCAACACAACACAAAGAACCTTTCATAACAACACCCTACCAGACAGACCTTGGAAGAGACTATCTGCAAATTTAAGCATATTCACAGGACATCATTACCTGGTCATCATGGACTGTTTTTGCTCACTTCAGTATTCCAAAACGAGTGATGGACAACGGACTACAATTCATTGCAATGGAATTTAAGTCATTCTGAACAAAATATGTTTTTGACCATATTACTAGCAAATCACATTACCTACAAGTGAATAGAGAGGCCAAGAATCCTGTATAGCCAACAAAATCCTACAGGAAGAAGATCCACTCCTTGCTTTTCTGAGTTACATATCAACACCAATAGCAGCTACTGGATATATCCAGCACAACTCCCAGTGGGAAAATGACCCTGTTCTAATGTTCCAACTTTAAAAAAGCACCTATCTCCAAAGTGGCTAGTCATGAAGAGAGTAGCCAAATTGAATAAAAAGGCTAGAAGAGCTTATCAACACTTTTACAACAGACATCACTCAGTAAAAGAATTGCTGGGTCTAGAACCTGGTGACTCTGTTCCTTTCAAACTGGATGAAGAAAACAGATGGACAGCTCCAGCTGTTGTAAAGAAAAGGAATTTAGCGCCCAAATCATATGTGATCAAACGGACAGTGGAAAGTTCAACAGAAACCATCAGCATCTACAGTTTATTCCTCAGACAGAACAATCAACATATCAAACCCGGCAGATGCAGAACAAGACGACGACTCAAGGATTCTGGACTGACCACAACCAGTTATTGCAACTAATATACAGCCTGATGACCAAGTTGTCATGCTTTGGGTGATGTAATTAGGAAACCAGTACAATTCAGAGAATCTTAGCAGAATGATAAATACTGAACCTCAAAGACAGCGTGATAATGTAAATATTACAAATGGTAGGAATGTAGATCTTAATGGGGGAGATCTAATGGAATGCTAAACTGTATTATATTAGGTGGCACTGCATGTAAAATACCTTATTTAAATGAACCTGAGACATACCTGGCAGAGTATTAAAGAATCTTATGATGAACATATCTGATGTGTCTGTAGCCAGTCCACATCTGATACAGGAACATGACAATGTGTATGTACACACTGTTACTGATTTAAGTTCTCAAGCAGTTCTTTACAAAGCATTTCAGTTCACCTCTAAACACAAACTGGCAAACCGTTATTCTCTTGGGCTTATTACAAGTAATAATATGAACGAGAAGCTGGGTAACCCATCTGACCTTGTTCCACTCACACATGGAATCTACATCTGATATATTGATTGCAGCTGTTGGAATTGCTCATTCACACTTGTTTCTCTCTCTACATTTGCAGCATATGGTGAATCAGAGTTCCCTTTCTGCAGAGCATACTTACCCTCAACTCCACCTCTTTGCCAAGTAAATCATATAGAGATGCTCCTCTGGATGTGATTTCTGAAGCAAGCTGCCTGGCTGCCTTCAAATCCGCAATCTAGAATAACAGCATCAAAAATCAAACAATGGAAGAGTCTCTTTGCCATCACAGAAAAGTTGTGAAAGGTTTTGTCCCTTTTCAAATTAAAACCATATGTGTGACCAACATGGTGCCTGAATCTCTCCTAGGCTACATCTACACTACACACCACCGGCGGCAGCATGGAGGGTATGTGTAATTACACACTGCAGGGAAAAGCCAGCTGCGTCCAGACAGCAGTGTGTAGCTACACATCAGTGAAATGCTCCAGCAAGGGAGAGACAACAGGGGAAAGCTTCAGCAACTCCCTGCTGCCTGAGTCCTTTCTTGTCAAAGGGAGGGCTCCAGCAGCAGGGAGCCGGGGGAGCCTTCCCCCCGCTGGAGTCTTTCTTTGCTGAGGGGAAAGGCTCCAGCAGCAGGGACCTTTCCCTACTGCTCCCCCACTGCTGGAGCCTTTCCCTTTCATGGGGAAAGGCTCCAGCAGCAAGGAGCTGCTGAAGTCTTTCCTGGCTGCCAGAGTTTCTCCTTGTGGCAGGAGAAGGCTCCAGCAGCTGGGAACTGGCGAAGCCATTCGCACCTGCCAGAGTCTTTCCCTGTGGTGGAAAGGGCTCCAGCAATGGGGAGCTGGCAAAGCCTTTCTCCACTGCCCCTCTGCTGCCTGTCTTTCCCTGTGACAAGTCTTTCCCTACGGTGGGGAAGGGCTCCAGCAGCAGGGAGGCAGCAGGACGCTACATGGCTAAAAACAGCAGTGTAGAGGCGGACGCATGGCTTGGGTGAGCCGAGAGCCATGTAAGATATGTACTCGCATAGATACCCACATCCTTCAGGCATATCTGCACCATTCTTGCCTAAGCTATGCCTGACCGGCTACACCTATTTATACATGTTCTGGGGCGATACAAGGGAATGTACACTACGTCCCACCGAAAGAAGCATGCAGTGCAGACGTCCCCTTAGAAAGCCTGATCTAAAGCCCACTGGAATCAACAGGAGTCTTTCCACTGATTCTAATAAGGTCTGGATTATGTCCAATCTGTATAAACTTCTGAAGTGAAATCTGGCCACATTGAAGCCAATGGCAAAATTTCCAAAGCTAATGGCAAAACTCCACAAAATTAGGATTTCTCCTCTGGCCTGGGCAATTGGGTAACTATTGCAAACCCACTGGAAACTGATCATTTTCACACAGATGACAGGAAGGTGTCCTAGGTTGGAAGAACAATTAAAGTAATGTATACTAATACTGTGTTATTTGGTTTCCCGTTTTCTCAAAGCACCGATGTAGTATTAATTTTGATGGTCTATATGGGCACATAGAGTCAAAGGTGTAAACATGACGCTCTCACTAACTGAACAGTTTAAACATGGTTCAGGGTTTGGTACATAGAGACCTCAGCCTGTATAAAGCAACAGAGGGTCCTGTGGCACCTTTAAGACTAACAGAAGCAATGCTTCTGTTAGTCTTAAAGGTGCCACAGGACCCTCTGTTGCTTTATA
>NC_048307.1:34285494-34374336 GCF_013100865.1 Trachemys scripta elegans
AATCGTTTCCATGTTCTCTCTACAGGTGCTAATGCGGAGAGTGGACTAGATGGCCCATCTGAGGGAAGGGAGCAGAAGGAGACTCCACCGATTGGAAGGCAAAAGATGCACTGTCCTAGGGATGGGGGTTCCACGACCACCACTCCCAAGAGGAGGAGGAGGGTGGTGGTGGTCGGGGACTCCCTCCTCAGGGGGACTGAGTCATCTATCTGCCGCCCTGACCGGGAAAACCGAGAGGTCTGCTGCTTGCCAGGAGCTAGGATACACGATGTGACGGAGAGACTGCCGAGACTCATCAAGCCCTCGGATCGCTACCCCTTCCTGCTTCTCCACGTGGGCACCAATGATACTGCCAAGAATGACCTTGAGCGGATCACTGCAGACTACGTGGCTCTGGGAAGAAGGATAAAGGAGTTTGAGGCGCAAGTGGTGTTCTCGTCCATCCTCCCTGTGCAAGGAAAAGGCCGGGGTAGAGACCGTCGAATCGTGGAAGTCAACGAATGGCTACGCAGGTGGTGTCGGAGAGAAGGCTTTGGATTCTTCGACCATGGGATGGTGTTCCAAGAAGAAGGAGTGCTAGGCAGAGATGGGCTCCACCTAACGAAGAGAGGGAAGAGCATCTTCGCCAGCAGGCTGGCTAACCTAGTGAGGAGGGCTTTAAACTAGGTTCACCGGGGGAAGGAGACCAAAGCCCTGAGGTAAGTGGGGAAATGGGATCCTGGGAGGAAGCACAAGCAGGAGAGCGCAAGAGGGGAGGACTCCTGTCTCATGCTGAGAAAGAGGGACGATCATTGAGTTATCTTAAGTGCCTATACACAAATGCAAGAAGCCTGGGAAACAAGCAGGGAGAACTGGAAGTCCTGGCACAGTCAAGGAACTATGATGTGATTGGAATAACAGAGACTTGGTGGGATAACTCACATGACTGGAGTACTGTCATGGATGGATATAAACTGTTCAGGAAGGACAGGCAGGGCAGAAAAGGTGGGGGAGTTGCGTTGTATGTAAGAGAGGAGTATGACTGCTCAGAACTCCGGTATGATACTGCAGAAAAACCTGAGAGTCTCTGGATAAAGTTGAGAAGTGGGAGCAACAAGGGTGATGTCGTGGTTGGAGTCTGCTATAGACCACCAGACCAGGGGGATGAGGTGGACGAGGCTTTCTTCTGGCAACTAGCAGAAATTGCTAGATCACAGGCCCTGGTTCTCATGGGAGACTTTAATCACCCTGATATCTGCTGGGAGAGCAATACAGCGGTGCACAGGCAATCCAGGAAATTTTTGGAAAGTGTAGGGGACAATTTCCTGGTGCAAGTGCTGGAGGAACCAACTAGGGGCAAAGCTTTTCTTGACCTGCTGCTCACAAACAGGGAAGAACTAGTAGGGGAAGCAAAAGTGGATGGGAACCTGGGAGGCAGTGACCATGAGATGGTCGAGTTCAGGATCCTGACACAAGGAAGAAAGGAGAGCAGCAGAATACGGACCCTGGACTTCAGAAAAGCAGACTTTGACTCCCTCAGGGAACAGATGGGCAGGATCCCCTGGGAAAACAACATGAAGGGCAAAGGGGTCCAGGAGAGCTGGCTGTATTTTAAAGAATCCTTATTGAGGTTGCAGGAACAAACCATCCCGATGTGTAGAAAGAATAGTAAATATGGCAGGCGACCAGCTTGGCTAAACAGTGAAATCCTTGCTGATCTTAAATGCAAAAAAGAGGCTTATAAGAAGTGGAAGATTGGACAAATGACCAGGGAGGAGTATAAAAATATTGCTCAGGCGTGCAGGAGTGAAATCAGGAAGGCCAAATCACACTTGGAGTTGCAGTTAGCAAGAGATGTTAAGAGTAACAAGAAGGGTTTCTTCAGGTATGTTAGCAACAAGAAGAAAATCAAGGAAAGTGTGGGCCCCTTACTGAATGAGGGAGGCAACCTAGTGACAGAGGATGTGGAAAAAGCTAATGTACTCAATGATTTTTTTGCCTCTGTCTTCACGCACAAGGTCAGCTCCCAGATTGCTGCACTGGGCAGTACAGCATGGGGAGAAGGTGACCAATCCTCTGTGGAGAAAGAAGTGGTTCGGGACTATTTAGAAAAACTGGACGTGCACAAGTCCATGGGGCCGGATGCGCTGCATCCGAGGGTGCTAAAAGAGTTGGCGGGTGAGATTGCAGAGCCATTAGCCATTATTTTTGAAAACTCATGGCGATCGGGGGAGGTCCCAGATGACTGGAAAAAGGCTAATGTAGTGCCCATCTTTAAAAAAGGGAAGAAGGAGGATCCGGGGAACTACAGGCCAGTCAGCCTCACCTCAGTCCCTGGAAAAATCATGGAGCAGGTCCTCAAGGAATCAATTATGAAACATTTAGAGGAGAGGAAAGTGATCAGGAACAGTCAGCATGGATTCACGAAGGGGAAGTCGTGCCTGACTAACCTAATTGCCTTCTATGATGAGATAACTGGCTCTGTGGATGAGGGGAAAGCAGTGGATGTGTTATTTCTTGACTTTAGCAAAGCTTTTGATACGGTCTCCCACAGTATTCTTGCCACCAAGTTAAAGAAGTATGGGCTGGATGAATGGACTGTAAGGTGGATAGAAAGCTGGCTAGATCGTCGGGCTCAACGGGTAGTGATCAATGGCTCCATGTCTAGTTGGCAGCCGGTTTCAAGTGGAGTGCCCCAAGGGTCGGTCCTGGGGCCGGTTTTGTTTAATATCTTTATTAATGATCTGGAGGATGGTGTGGACTGCACTCTCAGCAAGTTTGCAGATGACACTAAACTAGGAGGCGTGGTAGATACACTAGAGGGTAGGGATCGGATACAGAGGGACCTAGACAAATTAGAGGATTGGGCAGAAAAAAACCTGATGAGGTTCAACAAGGACAAGTGCAGAGTCTTGCACTTAGGACGGAAGAATCCCATGCACTGCTACAGACTAGGGACCGAATGGCTAGGTAGCAGTTCTGCTGAAAAGGACCTAGGGGTCACAGTGGACGAGAAGCTGGATATGAGTCAACAGTGTGCTCTTGTTGCCAAGAAGGCTAACGGCATTTTGGGCTGTATAAGTAGGGGCATTGCCAGCAGATCGAGGAACGTGATCGTTCCCCTTTATTCGACATTGGTGAGGCCTCATCTGGAATACTGTGTCCAGTTTTGGTCCCCACACTACAAGAAGGATGTGGAAAAATTGGAAAGAGTCCAGCGGAGGGCAACAAAAATGATTAGGGGTCTGGAGCACATGACTTATGAGGAGAGGCTGAGAGAACTGGGATTGTTTAGTCTCCAGAAGAGAAGAATGAGGGGGGATTTGATAGCAGCCTTCAACTACCTGAAGGGGGGTTCCAAAGAGGATGGAGCTCGGCTGTTCTCAGTGGTGGCAGATGACAGAACAAGGAGCAATGGTCTCAAGTTGCAGTGGGGGAGGTCCAGGTTGGATATCAGGAAAAACTATTTCACTAGGAGGGTGGTGAAACACTGGAATGCGTTACCTAGGGAGGTGGTGGAGTCTCCTTCCTTGGAGGTTTTTAAGGCCCGGCTTGACAAAGCCCTGGCTGGGATGATTTAGCTGGGAATTGGTCCTGCTTTGAGCAGGGGGTTGGACTAGATGACCTCTTGAGGTCCCTTCCAACTCTGATATTCTATGATTCTATGATTCTATGCTTAGGATGTAAATGCGGCACTTCACTTAAAAGCAGAGTACTTCCAATCACCTTATAATATACATGTGAATGCACTTTATACTGTTCAGCTTAATTGGATGAATACTCTTACACCTTTTTTGAAAAGCGATACCTTTTTGTGTAATGAAATGTCTTTTTTACTGCTCTGTTCTCCATCTCTTGGAGAGATGGAGAGACAATTCATTACTTTTGTTTTTAAATTTGAAGGGAAAAAGGCAAGTAATTTAAAAACCAAACTTAGGGGGAAGGGGAAGCATTGTTAACGCTTCACAAGCTCAGATATGAACATAAATGTTTTAATCAAAACTTTTTTATTAGTTTTAAACAGTCCTACAATACTTGCAGCCCAAAAATTGCAGCATTGAGCTAGTGCACAATAGCCAGAAAGCTATAATTACTTGAAACTAACCATAAACCAAGTGAAATGCAAAAAGTAAGCAAGCAGCAACAATGGTCATTGTTAAATTTCTGCCCATTGAGATATTGTAAGGTATCATTAATTGAAAAAGTAAGAAATGTTCTCTTTTCATACTCACACAGGGAACATTTTAATACTTTTTGATATTGATGATATAATTAATGTATTATAAATACACACACACACACACACACGCATAGCTTGAGCCACCATTGCAGTTTCACAAGTGTTTGAAGCCAACGTTGGTGCATTACACCAACGTAAAGCTATACTAAAATGGTACTAGACCAGGCCCATGCTCCCTGATGGGTTCCTTCTCCATTGCCTTTCATTGTGGGCAATGTAATAAGTCAGAGGAAACAGAATTAATTAAGGAAAAACCATTACTGCACGTTTCAAAGACTGATCTCCTCTTACATGTAGAACATTATTTGTGACTGGTTTTTTTTAAAGTATGAGCCTGTTCTGTAAAGTTTGGGCAAAGCCTTAGTTGCAGGAATAGTTTTTAAAAGAACCAGTGGGGCTGAACTCAGTCCAAGGGAGAGATGGAGAAGATCCCACTTCACTCTAAAAAGAATAATTCTAGAGAAGACTATGTTTGAAGGTAATCTCAGTTAGTCCTCCACTGCCTGACTTTAGCTCCTGCAATGCAAGCCTCATGCTCCATGTTTGCTACAGAATCTAAGGAATATGGAAATTCACACTGGTGAATGGGGAAGGGGACTCAAGGAGAATACACTCTTTATTTTTGGTACCATTCCTTTAGTTTACCCTTTATCTACATTATTTTCCTCTGGAAATATCAGTTTATTATATCCATGATACACAGAGACCACTGAAGCCACAAGCTTGACATTTAAAATACCAACTTAATTACCATATGTTCCTATCTGGCACTCAGAACAGTAGAGCTCTCAAAATGACTAAACTTCAATTTCACCAAGTTCCTCTTTAAGCCACTCAGTACAACTCCACTCCAAAACATCAGCTCCAAATGGCTCTCCAACTTCAGGTCTAGTAACTGACTTGACATTTTTTCTTGCACTGAAATAAAGCACCAACCTTTTGCATAGCCAAAGAAGCATCTCTGAAACCAGCATGAAGTTTGGAGTGCGGAAATTCTCCATAGAGATGAGTCGGGGATATCCCAGAGCCCTCATCATCTCAGTAAAATCTGAAAGACAAACAACAAAAACAATTCTTTCTTTTCGCTATAGTCAGCAAAGATGCTCAAGTCCCACAATGAACTGTTTATGTTTACTAATATACACACTGTGCTATACATAGAATTCTACATAGAATCTATGTAATCTACATAGAATTCATGAAGTGATCAAGGAAAAAAGTTAATACCAATTTACCAGGAAATTATCTTTAACAGGCAAAAAAAAGATGACTTTTCAAATGAGAAATGTTTCTAATAACTGAAATGTTAAAATAAAATCAAATAAGGATTTCAAACATCCCCATTGTATATGTATAACAACAATGCTCTCCCAGCTCCTTTGGATGGAGCACTCAACCACAGGAAGGAAGCCTTTCATCATCCTGCAGCAAACCCTCCCAGTAGCCCGAAGAAATGGCATTGAGCATCTCTAAAGAAAGACATACAATAGTCTTTACCTGAAGGAACTGCAGTAACACAAGAAACTACTTGTCCACCTACGCTGATACCTTCCTTCGATAGAGGGCATTACCTGATGTTTCAGAGAAAAGCTTAAAAAACCAAATACAATGCACCTGACCAGTTGTTCAATGCCCAATAAGGGAAAGAGGGAGAAGTTTCCTCCAGACTCCTGCACATTACAGCAGCCACTACAAAAGGTCATGTACCAGCAGTATCATAATGTAAACCTACAGCAACACGATGGTGCATCGAAATATGGGACCAAAACTGACAGTGAGACCCACAGGTATCTTCAAAGCAGCCCTCACAAGTCCTGGGATCACTGTCCCGAGAAAATCAGTATAAAACCAGAAATACTGGGAATGAGTAGAGACCCTTTGCAACCTGGGTGTCTACAACAGCTTGAACTCACTGTCTGTCCCATATTTTGTAGGTTCAATCCGATATCCTGCATATTTGGAGCCTACATAGACTCCACAATATATCATCACAGCCAGATGCGGAATTATGGTGTGGTGACTTTTTGACAGATGAGAATTTGTTGCAGTAGTGCAAACAGTGTGAGGATGCTACGTGATGTCACCATGATGCAGCATGGTGAGATTTTCATGCTGCGAGACACATGATGATGTCACAATGTGACAGAATTAGGATATGAAACAAAACTGTGTGTGATAAACCTATGATATAGCACGATAGCACAATGCCATCTGAATATGCCCCGTAACAGTGCAATACAAAGGAATGACACTATGAAACAATGCTGCAATTCAGTGGGCGAGGTGCTCAGATGCCAAAATGTACTGTGTTGCTACTATATGGTGACAGCAAGCTGTTGTGCAATCACAGCATGAGAGAGCACAACAATGCCACACAATGGTATGTCATGTCACAAGATACAGCATAACAAGAATAGACAGGAAGAGAATGCTGCATCAGGTGGGGATGAGCTTTAGCCTGATGACAGCAAGATACAGTATAATGGAGCAATGTGATGTCAGAAAGCTATGATGAGGAATGATAATGCTATGTGATAATGTGAGTGTGTGTGGCAATGGGGTGGGTGTGTGGTGACAGTGTGGGGTGGTGCAGTACGATGACATGGTGATGGCACAGGTGTACAGCAATGGCGGGATGATACAGTGGCGATAGTTTGGGTGTGTGGCAATGGCATAACAACGATGTGGTGATGGCACAAGTGCGTGGTGATAGCATGGGTGTGTAGTGAGGACATAACAGTGTGGAGCGGTGCAGATGTATAGCGATGGCGTAGTGATGGCACAGCTGTATAACGATGGCATGGGACAATACGGGTGTGTGGTGTTGGTGTAATGATGGCTGGTGGGCAGTCATGAATGGCAATGGTGAGGTAATGGTGTGGGTGTGCAGTGATGGCGTGGCAATGGGGTGCGTGGATGGTGATAGCATGATGATGGGGCGGGCGTATGAGGATGGTGTAGCGATGTGATGGGGTGACAGGGCAGGTGTGTGGCTATGGTGAAGAGATGGCATGGGTGGGGAGGGCGAGGAGATGGCGTGGGTGGTGATGGGTCGGGTGTGTGGTGATAGGCATGGCGATGACGTGGGTGGGGGTGGGACGGGTGTATGGCGATGGTGAGGAGATGACGTGGGTGGCGATGGCACGAGTGGGGCAGCGTGTGCTGTGCTGACACCGCAGAATAACGACGCGCGGGCCATCCCCCGCGCCTGGGCACCAGGAGCAATGGCCCCCCGCCCGGTCGCGGCTCCCTCCCTCCCTCCCCTGGGGCCCGAGCGAAATTTCCTCACTCCTGAGATCCCGGAACGACATGGTGACTCCGCGGCGCCGTCTCCGGCCCTTGCGAACAGCCACAGAGCAACTCCCAGGCCGCGTCGGGCACAGCCCGCCTCTGCGCCAGGCCGCGCTGCCAGTCCCTATAGCAACCGCCCTACGGCGGGGCGTCTGGCCCAAACTACGGGAGAAAGCGAAGGGCTCAGGCGATGGTCGGTGCTGAAGGACGGACGGGTACGAGTTAGCGGGGGGAGGGGAGTAAGAAAGAAGCAGAGGAGGGGAAGACCCGGGTGTGACTTGCTCCTCGGTACCACTCTCTGGCTGTGAAGGAGATTGTTCAGTCAGTGCCCGCACCCACAGTCTAGCCAGACTCCCCACAGGAACAGCAGGAGACAGGAGGTCCTGCCCATCCCGAAGGCAGCAGCCCAGGGCACGCTCCCAGATCTGGTCCAGCTCCTGCAAGGCCAGCCTGGCCCAGGACAACTCTGCAGAGCCAAGTTTTTTCTGTTTCCTGTCTCAGTGTCTTAGAGTGAATTTTAACAGGTGAAGACGCCAGGGTGACAGCCCTGCATGCAGGGCCGGCTCCAGGCACCAGCCTAGTGTAAGGGGACTGTTGCCCCCTTACTAACATTCAGTGGGGTGTTTTGGTTGGCTAGCTCNAAGCCAGGAAAGTTCCCCACAATAGCGGGACCATTCCCCCGCTTACACTAGCAAGCAGGTGCCTGGGGCGGCCAATGAAGAGGTGGGCGTCACGTCCGGCCATTCGGCGGCGGGGCCGTCACTCCCTCTCGGAGTGAAGGACTTGCGGCCGTAGACTGAAGCGGCAATAGAGCTGCCGCCGCTTGCGATCGCGGCTTTTTTTTTTCTGCTTGGGGCGACAAAAACGCTAGAGCCGGCCCTGCCTGCGTGAAGACCCCAGCTCATCCACGGAACAGGGACAGCAGTAATGCGAACTGTCCTCCCTCCACACTGCCATTGGACCCTCGGCCCGTTCTAGGGAGCTGACTGCCTCTTCCAGCATGCCGAGTCCCTGGGGCCCAATCAGTCCTGGGCCTCTGGGCTAAGACTGCCTACAAGGGGCGACTCGTGGAGGAGTTTGTATGATGTGGACACTTCTCCACAAGGAACTGAACTCCACCAACTCCTGTCATGCATAGACTATCGGATAGTTATGATTTTCAGTCACTCCTGCCTTAGTCTGGTTTGGGACTGGTGACCTAAAAAGTAAATACTCTCTATCCCAGTCCCACGCTCCTGGGCCATCCAGTCCCTCAATAGCCCTCAGTTCATTTCAGGTCTTGTGCTGTATGGACTTCGCATCACAAGCACAGCATTACAATGTGCTTATGTGAATCTTGACACTATAACGGTGTGTCAGGCCAATGTGACATTATGCTGTGATGTGTGGATGCCACATCATCACATTATGATACACAATGATTATTTGCTTGCCAGGAGGAGCAAAAAAGGAAAGGAATCCCATTAATGCTGTTAGTTGAGATGCTGCAATACAGTGACCTTCTGTCAGACATAGAGTGATGGTGACACTGTACTAGCAGATCAACCCATTAAATTCCAGATGCCCTCTGTTCCATGCAGGCTATTTGACAGCGCATCTTCACAATGTCATCTTAAATCCTTTTGCTGAGTCCTAGATCAGACCCATTAACCACTTCTTTCCTGAATTCCTTATATCCATATGCAAAAATGCTTTTAGGAATTTTGGGGTTGAATTGTTCCCTTTATTTATTACTGGGATGTTGGGAGGCTTAATTAAGTAATGTTTGTAAAGTGCTCTGAAATCTTTGGAGGAAAGAGCTAGAGCGGGAAAAAGTATTATTTCAGTTTCCTTTGATCAGTGAGGCAAAGGATGGAGCATGTGCTAAAAGACTTGGAGTATATAGCTTCAACCATTTCAAAGCCCCACAATTTATTCTGAGATGGGTGTAACACTCCAGTGAAGTAGAGAACAACCTAAATGTGCAGATATTTATATGGTTTCTGTGCAATCATAGCCTCCATTGCCTCGTGTCAAAGACTGTAGCCATCCACTACTTACTCACAGCTAAAGGCACTAAATTTTTTCTAAAGTAGTAGATGCTTGTGCTTCTGGTGCTGAAGATCCCCCCAGGTTCATTTCTCACTGATGACTATTGTGATTGTAGTTATATGGCCACAGTTTGTAACACTTAGCTGAACCCAGCCACTACCAATGCAGGAGACCAACCTAGCTAACCCCTGCTTGGGGCCCGATGGGGACCCAGTTGGGTGACACCCAGTTGGACAGCCACGCAAGGCGCAAAGCTGTGGGGGCAGAACAATGGGGTCCGAGGCAACACATGGGGAAGGGAACATAGGGGCACGTGCCCCCCACACACATATTTTTGGTTGTGCCCCCCAATCAAGACAGGCTGGTTGGCCGGCTAAGGCAATACTGAATCACTGCATTAAATGCTTCTCAGGGCACCCAGGACTGAGAGTCACCTTGTTACCACCTGCCTCCCGCGCAAGGGAGTCTTGCCAGTGCCAGCTGGGTGTTAGCCCGTATGCCACCAGCCTGTCAGCCACTCAAGCACTCTCCTCTGGGCTACGCCAGTCCTGTCTTTGCCTTGCAGGTTGACAACATATGCACCGTAATACCGAGTCCCTGCAAAGTGTCCCCCTGTGGTGAGCTGCCCCTGATCACTGGATACCCACAGAAATCCCAGTTCCTCTGTTCCCAAAGGAACAGTGTGGCACAATTTACCAGTTTTACATTTGTTCATCACTCCTGTGCCATGCACAGCACTTGAGCTCATTTATAAAACGAAAGGAAATTTATGTAAGAAAGAACAGAGATTCAAATAATAACCAGTGTGAGAAATAGGAACAAATGGTTACACAGACAACAAAATCATAACATGTTTTCTAGTGACTATGCTTCACTAACAAAGCATTCCCTTGCAGGGCTGTCCGTAGGATTTATGGGGCCCTACGCAGTATTATTAAACTGGTGCCCCTATGCCCAACTTGCTCTTAGCAACACAAACATAAGCTTACAGTATTCCGACCTGCTCTTACGTGCTGTCCCGATCACAGGCTCGGACTCTGCGGATGGGTGCTTCGGGGTTGGAGCACCCACGGGGAAAGTTTAGTGGGTGCAGAGCACCCACTGGTGCCAAACTCCCCCCTCTGCTCCCCTCCCCCGCTCGTCTCAGGTCCCAGTAGCCCCATGCTTACCCACTCCTCCCCCTCCCTCCCAGCTCTTCTGGAGTGCCAGGGACAGCTGATTTGCGGTGTTCAACCGGGAGAGAGGGGGAGGAGCAGGGATAGGGCACACTCGGGGGAGGAGGAGGGGAAGAGGCAGGGCAGGGGGAAGGGGTGGAGTGGGGGCAGGGCCTGGAGTGGAGTGGGGGGAGGGGTCGAGCACCCCCCGCCCAAGCAGGATGAGAAGTCTGCACCTATGGACCCGGTGGTGCCCCAAATTTTTGGGTGCCCTACACAGCAGCGTATGCTGAGTATGCCTAAAGACGGTCCTGTTCCCTTGTCTCCTACAAACTAGGAAGCCTACCCAAGTCTTTTCCCCAGCATTGTCACCCAGTTTGGTTGAGACCCCTTCTGATAATATCCAAGCCAGGTGACAGCTTGTCCTCACAAATGGAAGGAATAACTGGGGTTCATCTGTACCCTAGACTTAGATTCAAAATTTCATTGTATTTACCCCTAAACAGGACAACTCCTGTTGTTTGCCGCTTCCTATTAATTTCTTTTTTGAAGATTTCACAATCCCTCATTAGCATTCAGCTCAGACTTGTGAGTGGATGCCCATTGTGAGCCCTACAATACTTAATTTGGACATGACCAGGAGGACCGGCACAATCCATTAGGCGACCTAGGCGGTCGCTTAGGGCGCTACAATTTGGGGGGCGGCGGTGGCTGCAGCAGTATTTCGGTGGCGGGACCTTCCACCGCCTCTGTGGGGGGTGGCATTTTGGGGCGGGACCTTCCGCCGCCTAGGGTGGCAGAAAAGCTGGCAGCGCTCCTGATAACCAGTCAGAGTGAGATAAGCGTCTCTTCCCTGCTGCCTGCCAGGAGTATGTAGATTACCATTTGGTGACCTGTCTTCACTCACAGACCTAGAGAACATAGTTTTTAGTATATATACACACATAACTTGTCACATTGACTGTACATAAATCTGGCAATGATCATGATGACCAGTGTGATGCAGGCTTTCCTTAGAGACCTCACATGGCCCTCTTCAGTTAACTAGAATGTAAACGTTAGACCCAGGAGATTCCTGTAACCCTTATGTCCTCTGCCAGTTGGCATCAAGCTGGGTCACATCATAGTTTTCCTGTGATTAGAGGCAGGGCCCCATAAACCCCATGGCACAATGGGACCAAGTTCCATGTCAGCCAATTCTGTGGCAAAATTACTTTATACTACAATTCTGTGATACCCTTAATTCCCATCCTTTCTACCACCACACAACAAATAGGTCAATGGTTATTTTTGATATTGATTATTTTTTTAGGGGGTGGGTTTCTCATGATGCTCTCCTGCTGTCCTACCTGTGTGCCCTGTGCCTCAGCTCCCAGAATATTGTCTGGACATCCCAGCTCAGAAGATCCTTCCACCCATGTGTGGCTGGTAAGGATGAAGTTTGTAGGTGCTGGAGTAGTTCATCTCCCTGGCGCTCCAGGACTCAGCTAACTGTTTTCCAAGCAACTCACCAACCTATGCTTCTGGCTCCCCATACTCCCAGACAGAAAGCTGGAGTCCAGCTTCCACTACGAAGATTCCTATGACCTGCCTCCTTGGAACAGAGCCAGGAGCATCTAATTAACTCCCCCTGCTGGGAAAAGCTGGAAATCAAGAGGCAGCTGCAGGCAGGTCCCGGTAGGGAGACAAAACAAAATGTCAGGTACTTGGCTGAAGAAAATGGCAAATTCCACAGCAAAAATGCTGAATGAAAGCTCAGATTCTGAAGCACATTTCTGTGGTAGGGGATAAATTGTATAGCAAATTCCACAGCCATGGTATATCCAAGTCCCTGAATATAGCAGAGGCTCATAATATGTTCTCTACACATCTTAAGTGATTTGTCTTGCTCTAAACAGCACATTTAAAGACAGTGACAGCTAATGGAGATGGGCAACAATCCTTCTTAGAGTGCTATGGATAGAGGCCCCAGGAAGAAACTATGCAAGGTAGAGAAGGAGGCAAAATTTACCAGTGGCTGGTAAATGATGCCTAGGATGTCAATAGAACTTCATTAATATCTTTTATTGAAAATGAGTGTTTCTAGCCTTCATAGTTGTGGAAAAAACTCACAGGCATGAACAAGCGTATAAAATGATGCAGAAGGCTGCAGAGAGCCTTCATTTACCAAGATGCTCCCCTTCTTTTGTTGTTGTTTGAATAAAACTGATGCAGAGTGTGGATTTTGAAAAGCCTTTCCAAAGAGAGAGATTTCTCATGGAGGTAGTGGCAGCCCCTCATTTTAGCTGGAATCACTAATTAATTAATTAGCAGCCCCTGCTGTGAATATCACCGCACTGAGTGCATGGTTTGGCAGGACAGAACAGCTCATTAGTAAAACAGCCATCACTTTAGCATCTCATAAAACATTTTCCTGTTCAGGTATTTCTTTTCCTATTATAGTGTTTACAAAAGTGAAATATTAAAATAGTGCTGGCTAGATGGGCAAACATTCCCCACATATCTCTGCCAACATGCTTTAACTATCTGTTGCACCCTCTAGTGATCCAGCACTGGGGGCCTCCAGAGTTCTGCCAATGAACATCAGTGTTCATCTGCAGCCTTTCCTCTGCCTCCACACACATACAACAGAATGGGGCTCATTAGTTTGACTTCTTAGCATGTATTAAATGACAAACTCATGAATCCAACCAAGTGGGTATTCACCCACGAAAGCTCATGCTCCAATACGTCTGTTAGTCTATAAGGTGACACAGGACTCTTTGTTGCTTTCACAAACTCATTTAGAAATCTTTATACTGGGCAGACTCAAAAGTATTCACTCCTGCTGTGTGCCCAAAACTTGTCTTTGGTTGTACCTAGAGAAATTAGTGCATTGTACATTTAGAAAGCATTGCATTAAAAATATACACTTAAAAGCAAAATCTATTACAAAGAACAAGATATGAAGGGATTTTCTTTGTTATCTCCTGGTATATCCAGAGCATTGGTGGAAAACTCAAACTCTCCTTGGATTAGGAGAATTTAATGGCTTCTCTACACTTCAGATTTATTCCAGGTCAGTTTGAGATGTTTCATGCTAAACACCAGACATCCACAAACAAACAGTTTTGTTGTGAATTATCTTGCCTTCTAATGCATATTATTGAACCCACTTTGAAAGCAAGTTTACTTAGATGGGGGTGAGTTTACCTACAGCAAAGTAGGTGTGGATGAATCCATATCCCATAGCAAGTGTAGAGCATCTGCCAAGTGCTCCTGCCAATATCCCACACTGCTTTGCTAGCTATCGAGGTTGCCTTTTTGTGTATCTGTGTGCCCTCTACCATTCGAGCTCATCCTGATTGGATGTCACCTCGACATTAAAAAAGTTGTGAGCAGCCAGGTTTGGTCTTTTGTGCTTCCAGCTCATGGGAGTTGACATGCCTGAGTGTCATACTCCTGATTACTACCCCAGTCATGCCTTGGCTGATGCATAAGGGTCCTGTACAGAGATTCTGGACTTTATAGACTTCTGGGGAGAGGAGCTTTATTGTGCCCATGTGTCTGACAATAACTTAGCAGAGGTATACAAGCAAGTATCATGGCAAATGCTCAGTAAGAGGCACAACCTTAACACCCTCCAGTAAGGCAAAGAAGATCCGTCTAGACTATAGCCCCTCGAAACACAATTTGACTGTACAAAGAGGTACCACAGTCTGCTCTTACTATGAGAAGTTGGACCATAGCTTTACTAGATGTGCCACCAGTGTACCAAAGCCTATTGGGCACACCCTGACTGATCCACAAACCCTGGATGTGGGCAACCCAGTGAGCCCTGAGCCAGACGGTTGCAGAGGTCCTGTACCACCTCCATTCAAAGCTGAAGAATGAACCTGAATCACAGGCAGACACCCAACAAGAATTGGTGCCATCCCCAGTAAGTATTAAATGATATATTAAAATGCATTAATGGAGGTGAGGGTTGGAGCGGGCTTAAACCTGACCAAGAGCCTTAAGGACGCCGCTAGGTTGGTCTAACTTTTCTCCATCTCCCGGGTTTTTAACAACTTACCCCCCACAAGGACTACATCAAAAGCACTGTGTCACCGGGTGACTGCCCCCTTCAACAGGGAGCAGGGCCGGTGCACCTGAGACCAGTCAGCTGCCACCAGTTAAGTTTAAAAGAGAGCACCAGGGTTTAGAAGGGTGCAAGAGCCAGTGAGACCAGGTGACTCAGAACCAGAGAGCAGCAGAAAGTTCCCTGGGAGAGGCTGCCTCTGGGAAGGAAGGCGGTTAGGAACCTGCTGGGGGAAAAAGGGGCCTCCAGAAGAAAGCCCTGTGTGATGGTGCTCAGTGAACAGAGCACAGAAAAGTCCCACAGGAAACTCTGAAGCAGGAAGGACTGAGAGGGGAAATCTCCTGGGAGCTGTAGTCCAGGGTGAGCTGAGGAACTGGGGTTCTTAATTTTGTCTATATTGGGAAAATTAAACTGCCTGGAAAGAGAGACTGGTGTGTGGCAATGGGTCCTTTGTGAGCTGAGGAGAAGGCCAGCTGATTACACAAACCACACATAGAACAAAGATATAAAATGTGTAGGAATGTTAATAAATGCCATATCAAAAACATACATTTCTCATAAGTGGTCCCTAGGATCATAATACTTCCCTTGATAAGTGTCCCAAGCAGCTACATCAGTCTCTAGTGGCCTCCTCTCTGGCTGTTCAAAACGTTCACCAAGTGTGCCCACCTCCTGTTTCCATCCATGTGCAAGGTTCTCCCCCTTGCTCTCACAATGGCTGTGCAAAACACAGTGAGCAGAATCAGAATATGTTCCAGCCTCAACATCAGGATCCTCCATCTATCTTTCAATCTTCCAAATGCACATTGCATGGTCTGTCTGCCCCGACTCGGGATGTAACTGAACAGTTCCCTTCCCCTATCTAATTTTCCATTGAAAGGCTTCCTAAGCAAGGGAAGGAGAAAGGACACTGGATCTTCCAGAATGACTGGAGGAATGGCAATGGCATTCATGTCCAGCTTGACCCTGGATCCACAAGTTCCATTTGTCATTGCATGTACAAGTGCAGACCTTCTAAAGATCCTGGTGTCACGGACCTTTCCAGACCTTCCCACGTAAATATTGGTGTACAATCCATGATTATCAGCCGGGCCTTACAGCACCAGGGAGAAATACCCCTTTCTCCAATGAACTCTGAAGCCCAATGTGGGGGCAAAAGAATAGGCACATGAGTCCAATCAATGGCTTTGCACAGTTAGGGAACCCTAACTGTTCAAAGCCATTTATAACTACTTGCATGATGTCTGGTCTTATGACCTAGGGGGACAACACCTTGATAGCAGCATATACCTCTATTACAACAGCCCTCACAGCTGATCTACCAATATCAATATTAGCAGCTGACTGTTAGCAATCAGGGTAGCAAGCTTCCAAATAGCGTGGAGAAGCGTGTGGCCATCTCAGAGGGGAGTTCTCATATAGGTGCTCCACCAGTGCAGCTCCAGGCTCCGCTCTGCACAGAGTTCTAAGAAAGTTGCTTTTGACATCCTGAAGGTCTGCAAGCACGGCTGGTTAGCCCAGGTCTGCAGCGCCAGTCGGTACTAGTTTGCTGAATCCAAAAGTGGTACTCCACCAAGTGATGCTGCTCCAGGAAATGATGTAGAAGTGACTGATTGTTTTCAGCCTCCTCATCCTCTTCAGGTGCCCCGTCACTCTGGTTCTAAGTCATGGCTTGGCTTTAGATATTAGCAGTCTGTTTATATTCACCAGCATGAGGTTTGCAGTGCTCATTGGCGCTTCCTCTACGCTGCCTGACAAAGCTTTGAACGTAGCTCTAGATCTCACAAACAAGGAAGAGGATCGGATGAAACAAGAGAAATTTTGGGAATTATTCTGCTTGACCCCAAACCATAGAATTCCATTACCTTCTGGTCAAAATCCCAGAATGTGAAGTGCAAGAAATCCCAGAAAGCATACAGCATAGCATGGAACAATGAACCATGGGGATGTCTGACCAAAGTGCTGAGCACTTATTCCCAAAGAATGTTGTGCTGTGTAAGTGCAAAGATACAAGGCAACAGGCTCTTGATTGCAGAACATATGCATACAACTTGCACCACACTTGGGGAACACATGAGTGGACACATGAACCTGCAACATGTTGAAAGTGTAGACATGCCCCAGTACATTCTATGCCAGAGAGCATCACAAAACATCATCAGCTAGGCTGAGGTGAGAGATTCAGGAACACAGAGAGCCCCTGAGGAAACATAACTCTTCTGTTTACCACAGGTAGAGAATAAGGAGTATCCTTGTGTGAATGCCAAGACTTGGCTCTAATCTGCATTTCTCCTCTGATCATTCTTGATCTGCCATTTCCTCACTTGATTTCCCAGACCAGAAGAGCACTGTGTAAGCTCAAAAGCTTGTCTCTCTCACCAACAGAAGTTGGTCCACTAAAAGATATTACCTCACCCACCTTATGTGTTGTCAGGGTTCCCTCCCCACTCTGAACTCTGGGGTACAGATGTGGGGACCCACATGAAAGACCCCCTAAGCTTATATTCCACCAGCTTAGGTTAAAAACTTTCCCAAGGCACAAACTCCTTTCCTTGTCCTTGGACGGTATTGCTGCCACCACCAAGTGATTTAAACATTCAGGGAGGGGCTACTTGGAGCTCTATCCCCCCAAATATCCCCCCCAAGCCTCTTCACCCCCTTTCCTGGGGAGGCTTGAGAATAATATACCAACCAAATAGGTTAACAAGGTGAGCAGAGACCAGACCCTTGGATTTTTAGGACACTAAAAACCTATCAGGTTCTTAAAAGAATAACTTTATTATTAAATAAATAAATAAATAAATAAAGCACCTCTGTAAAATCAGGATGGAAGGTAATTTTACAGGGTAATAAAAAGACTTAAAACACAGAAGATTCCCCTTTAGGCTTAACTTTAAAGTTACAAAATAGGAATAAACCTCCCCTTAGCATAGGGAAAATTCACAAGCTAAAACGAAAAAGATAATCTAACACATTTCCTTGCTATTACTTACAATTTCTATAATATTAGATGTATCATTTCAGTAGGAGCTGGATTACCTCCTTGGTCTCTCTCTTTGTCTCAAGAGGGAAGACACAGAGAGCACAAACAAAACCTTTCCCCCACCCACCCTCCAGATTTGAAAGTATCTTCTTTCCCCATTGGTCCTTGTAGTCAGGTGCCAATTAGGTGAATAGAACCGATTAACCCCTTACAGGTAAGTGATTCTGTACCTCTGGCCAGGAGGGATTTGAGGTTACTGCATACATAAAGGTTGTTACCCTTCCCTTTATATTTATGACATGTGTCTAATATCCTGGGACTGATATGGCTACAACAAAACTGTGTACATTTCCTCCTTTGGGTATTTTCTGAGAATTAATAGAAATTAAAGAAAACATTCCTGTTAGATCACCATGTCAGGATGGTTCCCTACCATATACTCCCTAGTGCTCTGCCCAGTACAGTACACTTTTAAATATCTGAACTGATAAAGCTGGAGAAATTTTTCCACAAGTTTGTCTGTACATTTATACCTCTTTCATCACTATGGTATCCAAACACCTTATACACCCAACACAGTCTAATTGAGCTCATCTCAGTTTTCCCTGAATTCAGCCTACATTTCTTCATTTCATCTCATTACTGCTGGTTTCACCCCGAACAGCTGCTCCCCATCATTGGTGTTTACACACTTGCAGATGTTTTTTTTCCTCTTAGCTGTCACTTTTCCAACCTATAAATAATTAGCTTTTAAATCTTTCCTCCTAACTCAGTCCCTCCAGTCTTCTGATCTTTTCTTTCTAGGGGTGAGGGGCCCAGTTTTTCCAAACACATCCAGTTGTGGTTCTCTAGGTTTTTTTTTTTTTAAATGTTAAAGCTGGTGTGACATATTTTAACCATAACCTCGGTCTCCTGCAAGTTCCCTGTTTGGGAGATGTTCTTCCTATTCTGAATAAAAATGTTTTATTGAAAATTGCGACCTCATGGTTTCTTCTGGCAGGCAAAATCCCTTTTGCTTTGTGATTCTCTTAGCCTCCAGCTGCACCAAGCTACTCAGGAGGACAACTCTTGATGCACACATGGGCTGGCAAGTACCTTTGGAGGAAAGAGCTCCAGTTATTGCATGAAACAGAGGAGTTGGCTTGCTCTAGCTTATAGGATCCCTTTTCCAGCAACCACACATGGGCCAAAGCCACAGCTGTGCTGCCCCCATGAGATAATTCAAATTGATATTTTGATCCCTGAAAACCCAGAATAAAACTATGCTCCGTGCCCACGTAAGCTTTGTGTGAGTGGGAGCTTGATGAAAGAACGTGAAGCATACTGAGGGATACTGCAGCTGAGGCAACAAACGTGGTCCAGTGAACAGAAGTGAGTCAAAGCAAGGCCAAGAAAATTGTTTGCTAACAGAAGTGCTACCAAGGACTGCACCTATCACACATGATAGAAAACATATCAGATACTCTGCCTCCGCTATTATACGTAAAGCAGTGGTTCTGCACACTGTTATTGCTACGTAACAGATTGTGGCTCCTTCAAGCATTCAATCCTGTGGTTGCTCCGTGTTAAGACAAACAAATAAACCACCACATTTGGTTTTGCCCCTTAGAAGTGCAGTATTATCTAAGGACATCCCAGAATGCACAATCCCCTCCATGTGAATAAAGATTTACTTGAAGGTTTAAGGTAAGTCCATGGACCAGATCCGTGCTGATGAAAGTCGGCTCAGCTCCACTGACTCTCAGCTACACAGATAATCACCCCCAATGGTTTCATTCAAAATTACATTTGCACGACTCTTCTGAGACCAGCATTTCTGTAAGACCTGCAAAGAGCATCCTCCAGCTGAGACAGACTAAGCATGGCGCCTGGCAGGCTGCTGTCTAAGGACCACAAGGGCTCTGGCTGAAGTAATGAATGCAATGCCCACTTGCAGAGAGCAAGTCTGGCCAGCAGATGGGGAGGTCTATGGGTAGTTAAGCCTGTAGTAGTGTCTGGCTAGAAGCATTTCCTGGCTGGTATCCTTAAAGGAGATTAGCAAAGGAAAAACCTTAATTAGCTTATGCCTTTTCTGCTTTTTATGGGGATTCCATATTGTCTCATTGAGGAGCACAAGCAAACAATCTGTTGGTGTGGCTCCACCTTTGTCTCTCATCTTTTATTTAGTTTGTAAGTGCTCTAGGGCAGGAGCTTTTTTTTTTTTTTTTTCCTGTTTGTGCAGCACCTGGCCAAAGGGGGGTCTTGGTGCATGACTGGGGCTCCGAGGCACTATCACAATGCATATTATTACTTAATAAAATAACAAGTGAGGGTCTAACAGTGTTATTGCATTTGTTTTATCTCTTCGTTGTAAAAAATAAGTAGGTAAATAAATTTTCTCTTAAATTACATATTCAGGCCTTGATCTTATAAAGGATTGGAGAACTGGTGGGCCAGTGAAATCTGATTAATTGCGAAAGGAAGTTATTTTGATTCTGATCATGGAAAAAAATATTTTTTCCCTACTCTATTTAACTCAAGCAATGTGCAGAGACAGTCTCTTTGTTGAAGATTCAAGATCTACCCCACCATTTCAATTCAGGGCTGAGAAAGTTCTCTGAGGCATCTGGGACGTTCTCCAGCAAAACAGTTAGGAATAGATAAGGCATTCCTGACATTCCTAGGGTAAAAGAAAATAAAGAGATGTAGTGCTACCTTCCTTTTGTGAAGGAAGGGGCATGCAAAAGTTTCAGGTGGTCTTTTTATGCACTATGAGAAAAGCAAAAGTGAGCTCAAACCCACCATTTTTTCTTTTCAAGTCACCTTTCAGATCCCCTGAGTAAAAAGCCAGCCATGGCTGAAGAAGAGTTGGTCCTCTCAAAGCTTGTCAAAATATAAATGAAAAGTAACCCTGTCTTTTTCCAGACTTCCCCCAAATAAGTTTAGCCGGGGGCAGACTGGCTTAACTCAGAGGTGAGTCTGGGAGAGTCTATGCTGGAGTAATTCACCCGCCCAGGTGCCAGAAGAAAGAAGTGTATCCAGAAAAGCAGTTGGATGTAGGAGGTATAAATGACACGTTCTTTTGGTGGTTCAGTGTGTAAATTACAGCATCTTAGAATCCTTTACACCTACTTTCTAATGTGCAATTCACATTCTCTCTGAATTGGGCCCAATGATCACACTTATTTTGCAAGTAATAGCCTCTGGGTTAGTTCCACGTCCGAATCAGACCTCTCCAACTAAACACCAGAAAAAGTTCATTTCTGCATAAAGCCTCTTCTGAGTTGTCAAGGTCACTGCCCTGATTCACATGATCAGAAATTCCTATTTGCAGCTGATGGTCTGTCTCAGTATGGGCCATCTTGAATGGCTTGGTGTTAGAACTAAACAGAACCTCCAGAGCCACCCTTCTCATTCCAGCCTCCTTGCAACCTTGTTGCAGTTTAAAAAAGTTACCCTAAATTTAAAGCTGCAAATGGGAAAATAATTGCAGCTTCTAAACGCAAATACGCATGCTGGGTGAGCTCAGTCAACAAGATGATAAATAACTGCTGTGGATCATTTACTGAATCCAAAAGTACTGCTTATGTTTAGAAACCTATAAAAGTCTTGGCTCTTTATACTCATTGAGGGAAATAGGTCCATGAATTACCTGGCTCGAGCGATTACATGCACAGCAGCTCACTCACAGTTACTGTACAGGCATTAGAAAAAGTTTTGAGAGGAGAGTATGATAGCCAGGATAACAACCAGTCCATGTATCAAGCTGAATGATCAATATATCATCAGTTGATGTTTGATCACTGAGTGAACAAGCAAGAGAAATTACCTGGGATGAGAAAACATCCCAAGCAAGTAAATTTCCAAATCTATCTCAGTCATCGCATGATAGGGCACAGGGCTGGCTCCAGGCACCAGTGAAGGAAGCAGGTGCCTGGGGCAGCCAATAGAAAGGGGCAGCACTCCGTCCATTGTTGGGGCGGCACGTCGGCTGCAGCTCAATCGGTCCGCTTCAGTCTTCGGCGGTGGGTCCTTCACTCTGTCTTTCTCTTTGGTGGCACTTCGACGGCAGCTCAATCGGGTTTTTCTTTCTTTTTTCTTCACCGCTTGGGGCGGCAAAAAAGCTGGAACCGGCTCTGACAGGGCAGGAAGGGAGAGGATAGAGAGTCATTTATTTGTGGTGTGGAGGGAGAGGCAAGGAAACACTTTCTCTCTAAACTACCTGTGCCCTGGTTCTAAACTGAACATCCTTAACCCCCTCTGAAGTCAGCGTGAAAGAGAATAAAAACTTAAGCTCTAGTTTTTCTTCAGTGGCCTCCCAATTTTTGGCCCAATTTAAGATGCTCTAGGCCTGAAACACAGAAATGCTGAGTGCCCACTGTGACGTTAGTAACATGAACTGTGGCTGTATAGAGCAGACAAGGGCAAACTTTTTGGCCTGAGGGCTGCATCAGGTTTCAGAAATTGAATGGAGGGCTGGTTGGGGGAGGACTGTGCCTCCCAAAACAGCCAGGCATGGCCCGGGCCCTGCCCCCTATCCAACACCCCCCCCGTTTCTCACCCCCTGCCTCATCCACCCCCTTGGGACCCCTGCCCCATCGACTCCCCTGCTGTCTGTCCCCTGACCCCCCCACCCCATCCAACCCCCCCTCTCCTTCCTGACTGACCCCCCCAACCCCTGCCCCATCCAACCACCCCTTCTCCCTGACCGCCCCTAGAATCCCTGCCCCCATTCAACCCCCTTCTTCTCCGCCCTCTGACCACCCCCACCCCTATCCACACCCCCGGCCCCTGACCACCCCCCGAACTCCCCTGCCCTCTATCCAACCCCCATCCCCTGCTCCCTGCCCCCTTACCACACTGCCTGGAGCACCGGTGGCTGGCAATGCGACTGCCACCAAGACAGGCAGCCACGCTGCCCAGCTGGAACCAGCCACACACCGCGCAGCATTGAGCACTGAGTCAGGCCGGGCTCTGCAGCTGCGCTACTCCAGGAGCTCACAGCCCCGCTGCCAGAGCATTGCGCCCATGGCACAGTGAGCTGAAGATTCGGGGAAGGGAGGACAGCGGGGTAGGGGTCGGGGTCGGGGGCTAGCCTCCTGGGCCAGGAGCTCATTTTTTTGATGTGGCAGAATCTGTCCCAGGGTTTGTAAGCAGCAAGAAGGAATCTTGGGCTGAAAGCCCCAGTGGCGAGGCTGAAGTCCCATGTGCTGCTGGGGGAAATAGGAGAGTGTCTCTAATTCCTCTGTAGCAGTGAAGAATGCAGCTTTGGGGGCAGGGATGGTGGTAACCAGTTCCTGTAGCCCTGGGGCTCAAGGCAAGTTCCTGTGGGAAGAGCTAGATAAAGCCAGCTCCTGTCCTGTGATCATCTCCCTGGAGGAGGGGAATGTTCCACCTTGTAATAGGGAGGCCTTCCCAGCTGCTGACTGCCGGAAAGTTGCAGGTCAGCAGGGGACAGGTCCTGCCCTGGGGTGCCCAGAGACATGTATCCCGGACATGGAAGTTGGGGTCCTGATGACTGCTGCAGTGGGTACAGACCCCCCCCCCAGGACTCTGTAGCTGGAAGCAAGCCCAACCTGAGTGAAAGGGGGCCATTTTGCTGGCCAGTGAAGGGTCTGTCATAGCTAGTAGCTGTGAGCCCACAGCTGGACAAGGGTCATCTTCCCTTTTGGGGGACACAGGAGTGTCTGCCTCAGAGGGGAGCCCAGATGGAAAGTGAAGGGGGATAGGAGGGTCTGCCCATCTTTTGTTGGGAGGCTTTTCCCCAGGAGGAGGGTGAAGAATCTGCATCTAAAAATGCCAGATCCTTCACCTATGGATCAGGTTTTGAGGGAAGCCTGGGGGTCAGATCTCCTGGAGGGGAGAGTCCACCTAGCTGACCTGTTGGGAACAAAGAGTGGGGTGACCAAGGGGATGTTACCAATCCAAAGCACTCCATTAAAGAATGCTGCTCCTGCTACCCTTGTGAGAGATAACACTCTCTTCAAGGCTGGGGAAAGAAAAACTTTGCATTTGGGAAGCTTCACAAGGAGGTGGGGGGTCCAATCCAAAAAAATTACAGAGGGAGGGCCCAAGGGCAGGCATGGTTGCAGTGTGCCCTTTACTTGCCAAATCCTCAAACACATGCCTGAATTGAGAGCCTCCTCCAAAGAGACAGGAGACTCTGTGTCTATACCCCTACCATGGTACACAAAGGAATTGGGAAATACAATAGACACTAAACACGCTAAATTGTGTGAACAGAGCCTGTCCACCATAGATTTGCAGTTAATCTTATGTCTCTTGCTACTTCATCTATGGGTCAACATAAAGGAGTGGATACTAATGCTAAACACTTTAAGGATGTGTGACATACCCGACTTGTGGAAAAAACCTTTTGTACATGCTAGGGATTGTGACAAAACAGTCCCACAAGCATGTTGCTTTTCAGCTTATACCTGTAAACGGGCTGGAAGCTTGGCACAGCAGCAAAAGCATAACAGGCCTACGTTGCTGTGTGGAAGGGGAAACTGAGGCACACTGCCTCATGGCCTTGGTGGCTAAATGCCAAGACACCTACACTTTAACAGATATATCTGCATTCTGTTAGCAATACTACACCGCAACATGTTTTCAGGCACCCAGGGACCAGGAAACCCAAACCTTGCTAGAACACCTGTGAACAACATCATAGGGTTTAAAGGTAGTGAAAGGATGTGTAACCAGAGACAAATAGGATTTTACATGTACTGCCTCCGTCATGAACAGTGTCCAAATCTCTGGCAATAAATTCAGGAGGGGGGTGTGACATTAGTGACATGAACTGTGACAGTATAGAACATTTTTGCAACCAAGGTCCTATAGTTGCACCAAATTTTGTACAAAGGAGGTCAAGTAAGGTGTCTATGGGAAAGGCTGTAATTTCCTGGTTATGATTATGCTGTCTGTATGCGTGTATCGTTTTTGTATTTGAAGTTATGAATATTGGTTATGTACTTGAATCTCAATGTGTTTGATTCTAAGTAGCATCAGCAAAGCATTTGGTCAGCTTCTTGAGAAAGGACTATTCTGAGTAAGTGCCCAGTCAAGAAACACTTAACTGACAATGGACTTTGGGAGACATCAATCCACATCTAAGCTTTCCTGGGAACGTTCAAACTAACATAGAATATTAGAATTGGAAGAGACCTCAGGAGGTCATCTAGTCTAACCCCCTGCTCAAAGCAGGACCAACAGTGCCTAAATCATCCCAGCCAGGGCTTTGTCAAGCCAGGCCTTAAAAATCTCTAAGGATGGAGATTCCACCACCTCCCTAGGTAACCCATTCCAGTGCTTCACCACCCTCTTAGTGAAATAGTGTTTCCTAATATCCAACCTAGACCTCCCACACTGTAACTTGAGACCATTGCTTCTTGTTCTGTCATCTGCCACTACTGAGAACAGCCTAGCTCCATCCTTTTTGGAATCCCCCTTCAGGTAGTTGAAGGCTGCTATCAAATCCCCCCTCACCCCTTCTCTTCTGCGGACTAAATAATCCCAGTTCCCTCAGCCTCTCCTCGTAAGTCATGTGCCCCAGCCCCCAATCATTTTCGTTGCCCTCTGCTGGACTCCCTCCAATTGGTCCACATCCCTTCCGTAGTGGGGGGACCAAAACTGGACACAGTATTTCAGGTGTGGCCTCACCAGTGCCAAATAGAGGGGAATACTCATTTCCCTCAATCTGCTGGCAGTGCTTCTACTAATACAGCCCAGTATGCGGTTGGCCTTCTTGGCAACAAGGGCACACTGCTGACTTATATCCAGCTTCTCGTCCACTGTAATCCCCAGGTCCTTTTCTGTAGAACTGCTGCTTAGCCAGTCGGTCTCCAGCCTGTAGCAGTGCATGGGATTCTTCCTTCCTAAGTGCAGGACTCTGCACTTGTCCTTGTTGAACCTCAGATTTCTGTTGGCCCAATTCTTCAATTTGTTTAGGTTACTCTGGACCCTATCCCTACCCTCCAGCGTATCTACCTCTCCCCCCAGCTTAGTGTCTTGTGCGAACTTGCTGAGGGTGCAATTCATCCCATCATCCGGATCATTAATAAAGATGTTGAACGAAACCGGCCCCAGGACTGTCCCTTGGGGGCACTCCACTTGATACCGGCTGCCAACTAGACATTGAGCCGTTGATTACTACCCGTTGAGCCCGATGATCTAGCCAACTTTCTATCCACCTTATAGTCCATTCATCCAATCCACACTTCTTTAACTTGCTGGCAAGAATACTGTGGGAGACCGTATCAAAAGCTTTGCTAACGTCAAGATATATCACATCCACTGCTTTCGCCATATTCACAAAGCCAGTTATCTCATCATAGAAGGTAATCAGGTTGGTCAGGCATGACTTGCCCTTGGTGAATCCATGTTGACTGTTTCTCATCACATTCCTCTCCTCCAAGTGCTTCAAAATGGATTTCTTGAGGACCTGCTTCATGATTTTCATGGGGATTGAGGTGAGGCTGACTGGTCTGTAGTTCCCTGGGTTCTCTTTCTTCCCTTTTTAAAATATGGGCACTATATTTGCCCTTTTCCAATCGTCTGGGACCTCCCGATTGCCATGAATTTTCAAATGCATCCTTTCTGCCCGTCAGAGTTGGCAGCAACAAGGGCCGGGTTCAGTATCTAGGGGTTCCGTTTAAATAACACAATGCAAAATCAGCTCGAGCCCCCACTCAGTGACCTGGGACAATTACATACCACCCCCTTGGGTGCTTCTAAGAGGCAATACTTCCCCTCTCACAAGCACAGAGTCTGATTGTAGCAAAAGCCTTTAAATAAAAGGAGAGAAACAATGCGGCATTATATTGGGGAACCACCACAATATGTGGTGGAACAGGAGTCATAACACAAACTATGAGCAAATGACCCACCCCCAAGTTTGGCCATGTCCTTTTCCCTTCAGGGTCTTAAGTCCAGCAACCCAACAGTCACCCCACCCACAGTTTCTGACCTTGGTGGGTGCAGCCCCCTGGAGTTCAGAAGTTCATCTGCAGAGTTTACCTCCCAGCCAGGATGGAAGTGGAGGAAGGTATGGGGCGGGGGGCACCTTACATGCTCCACTGCTCAGGTTGGTGGCCGAGTGCCACACCTCTCCATGGGGTTCTGCTGCAATCTTCACTGCCAGCTGTGCCTCTCCACTCGCCATCCTGCTGTCTACGCTGCTCCACCAGCCATCCTGCTATCCGCTTTGCTCTCCGTGCCTCTCCGCTAGCAGCTCACCAACTTGTCATCAGGCCCCCCCCACTTAACACAGGTCTCTGTGATCTCAGCTCTTAAGTGTGTTTAGCTGGTAGTAGGGGAGCCTCAGTGCTGGTGTACCACTAGCCCAAAGTAGGTCTAATACTCAGACCTATAAAAGCAGCAAAGAGTCCTTTGGCACCTTATAGACTAACAGATGTATTGGAGCATGAGCTTTCGTGGGTGAATACCCACTTCGTGCATCCGACGAAGTGGGTATTCACCCACGAAAGCTCATGCTCCAATACATCTGTTAGTCTATAAGGTGCCACAGGACTCTTTGCTGCTTTTACATATCCAGACTAACACAGCTACCCCTTTGATACTTAGACCTAGGTATCAGAGATTTCAGCTCTGCAGCACATAAGATTCCTAATGGAGGCAAAACTAGCTCTGTTATTTCACAGTGGAGAGAGGAGAGGTCAAAGTGGTGTTTAGGGCCCTCAGATGGGCCCCACACTACCAGGTATACATGCCTGTTCCCAGCTTCTCTCAATTCACCAGGTTTTGGAACCCATGTCCCATGCCTAGCAAGTGCTGATTAGTTGAGGGCAAATCCCTCCATCATAAAATGCCAAGTACAGTTCTACTGTCCTTGATTCACATAACCAGGATAACAACCCTTCATTACTCCTGCCCCAATAACAGAGACTGGGGATCCCAGAGCAGCCAAAATGACCACTTGGGCAGGCAGTCCCTCATGTTAGGCAGGGTGGGAGTGCCCATGCAAACGAGATCAGCCCCTGAAATCCTTTTCCACGGCTCACCACCAGATGTCAGGGTAGAGCTAATGGCTCTGCAATCAAAACAGCCAACTCCCTCAGCACCCTTGGATGCATTAGATCTGGACCCATGGACTTATGCATGTCCAGCTTTTCTAAATAGTCCTTAACCTGTTCTTTCACCACAGAGGGCAGCTCACCTCCTCCCCATACTGTGTTGCCCAGTGCAGCAATCTGGGAGCTGACCTTGTCTGTGAAGACTGAGGTAAAAAAAGCATTGAGTACTTCAGCTTTTTCCACATCATGTGTCACTATGTTGCCTCCTCCATTCAGTAAGGGTCCCACACTTTCCCTGACCTTTTTGCTAACATACCTGTAGAAACCCTTCTTGTTACCCTTCGCATCCATTGCTAGCTGCAACTCCAATTGTGCCTTGGCCTCCCTGCATGCTCTAGCAATATTTTTATACTCTTCCCTAGTCATCTGTCCAAATTTTCACTTCTTGTAAGCTTCCTTTTTGAGTTTCATAGAATCGTAGAATATTAGGGTTGGAAGGGATCTCAGGAGGTCATCTAGTCCAACCCCCTGCTCAAAGCAGGACCAATTCCCAACTAAATCATCCCAGCCAGGGCTTTGTCAAGCCTGACCTTAAAAACCTCCAAGGAAGGAGATTCCACCACCTCCCTAGGTAACCCATTCCAGTGCTTCACCACTCTCCTAGTGAAAAAGTTTTTCCTAATATCCAACCTAAACCTCCCCTGCTGCAACTTGAGACCATTACTCCTTGTTCTGTCATCAGGTACCACTGAGAACAGTCTAGATCCATCCTCTCTGGAACCCCCTTTCACGTAGTTGAAAGCAGCTATCAAATCCCCCCTCATTCTTCTCTTCTGCAGACTAAACAATCCCAGTTCCCTCAGCCTCTCCTCGTAAGTCATGTGCTCCAGCCTCCTAATCATTTTTGTTGCCCTCCATTGGACTCTTTCCAATTTTTCCACATCCTTCTTGTAGTGTGGGGCCCAAAACTGGACACAGTACTCCAGATGAGGCCTCACCAATGTCGAATAGAGGGGAATGATCATGTCCCTTGATCTGCTGGCAATGCCCCTACTTATACAGTCCAAAATGCCGTTAGCCTTCTTGGCAACAAGGGCACACTGTTGACTCATATCCAGCTTCTCGTTCACTGTAACCCCTAGGTCCTTTTCTGCAGAACTGCTTCCTAGCCATTCGGTCCCTAGTCTGTAACAGTGAATGGGATTCTTCCATCCTAAGTGCAGGACTCTGCACTTGTCCTTGTTGAACCTCATCAGATTTCTTTTGGCCCAATCCTCTAATTTGTCTAAATCCCTCTGTATCCTATCCCTACCCTCCAGCATATCTACCACTCCTCCCAGTTTAGTGTCATCTGCAAACTTGCTGAGAGTGCAATCCACGCCATCCTCCAGATCATTAATGAAGATATTGAACAAAACCGGCCCCAGGACCGACCCTTGGGGCACTCCACTTGAAACTGGCCGCCAACTAGACATGGAGCCATTGATCACTACCCATTGAGCCTGACGATCTAGCCAGCTTTCTATCCACCTTATAGTCCATTCATCCAGCCCATACTTCTTTAACTTGCTGGCAAGAATACTGTGGGAGACTGTATCAAAAGCTTTGCTAAAGTCAAGATATATCACATCCACTACTTTCCCCTCATCCACAGAGCCAGTTATCTCCTCATATAAGGCAATTAGGTTAGTCAGACATGACTTGCCCTTGGTGAATCAATGCTGACTGTTCCTGATCACTTTCCTCTCCTTTAAGTGCTTTAGAATTGATTCCTTGAGGACCTGCTCCATGATTTTTCCAGGGACTGAGGTGAGGCTGACTGGCCTGTAGTTCCCTGGATCCTCCTTCTTCCCTTTTTTAAAGATGGGCACTACATTAGCCTTTTTCCAGTCATCCAGGACCTCCCCCGATCGCTATGAGTTTTCAAAGATAATGGCCAACAGCTCTGCAATCACATCCGCCAACTCCTTTAGCACCCTCGGATGCAGCGCATCCGGCCCCATGGACTTGTGCTCATCCAGTTTTTCTAAATAGTCCCGAACCACTTCTTTTTCCACAGAGGGCTAGTCACCTTCTCCCCTTACTGTGCTGCCCAGTGCAGCAGTCTGGGAGCTGACCTTGTTCGTGAAGACAGAGGCAAAAAAAGCATTGAGTACATGAGCTTTTTCCACATCCTCTGTCACTAGGTTGCCTCCCTCATTCAGTAAGGGGCCCACACTTTCCTTGACTTTCTTCTTGTTGCTAACATACCTGAAGAAACCCATCTTGTTACTCTTAACATCTCTTGCTAGCTGCAACTCCAAGTGTAATTTGGCCTTCCTGATTTCACTTCTGCATGCTTGAGCAATATTTTTATACTCCTCCCTGGTCATTTGTCCACTCTTCCACTTCTTGTAAGCTTCTTTTTTGTGTTTAAGATCAGCAAGGATTTCACTGTTAAGCCAAGCTGGTCGCCTGTCATATTTACTGTTCTTTCTACACATCAGGATGTTTTTTTCCTGCAACCTCAATAAGGATTCTTTAAAATACAGCCAGCTCTCCTGGACTCCTTTCCCCCTCATGTTATTCTCCCAGGGGATCCTGCCCATCAGTTCCCTGAGGGAGTCAAAATCTGCTTTTCTGAAGTCCAGGGTCCGTATTCTGCTGCTCTCCTTTCTTCCTTGTGTCAAGATCCTGAACTTGACCATCTCATGGTCACTGCCTCCCAGGTTCCCATCCACTTTTGCTTCTCCTACTAATTCTTCCCAGTTTGTGAGCAGCAGGTCAAGAAGAGCTCTGCCCCAAGTTGGTTCCTCCAGCACTTGCACCAGGAAATTGTCCCCTACACTTTCCAAAAACTTCCTGGATTGTCTGTGCACCGCTGTATTGCTCTCCCAGCAGATATCAGGGTGATTAAAGTCTCCCATGAGAACCAGGGCCTGCGATCTAGTAACTTCTGCTAGTTGCCAGAAGAAAGCCTCGTCCACCTCATCCCCTTGGTCTGGTGGTCTATAGGAGACTCCCACAACATCACCCTTGTTGCTCACACTTCTAAACTTAATCCAGAGACTCTCAGGTTTTTCTGTAGTTTCATACTGGAGCTTTGAGCAGTCATACTCCTCTCTTACATACAATGCATCTCCCCCACCTTTTCTGCCCTGCCTGTCCTTCCTGAACAGTTTATATCCATCCATGACAGTACTCCAGTCAAGTGAGTTATCCCACCAAGTCTCTGTTATTCCAATGACATCATAGTTCCTTGACTGTGCCAGAACTTCCAGTTCTCCCTGCTTGTTTCCCAGGCTTCTTGCATTTGTTTATAGGCACTTAAGATAACTCGCTGATTGTTCCGCTTTCTCAGTCTGAGACAGGAGTCCTCCCCTCTTGCACTCTCCTGCTCGTGCTTCCTCCTGGTATCCCATTTTCCCACTTACCTCAGGGCTTTGGTCTCCTTCCCTCGGTTTAAGCTCATTGAAAATTTCATTGTTAAGCCAAGCTGGTTGCCTGCCATATTTTCTATTCTTTCTGCACATCGGAATGGTTTGTTCCTGTGCCCTCAATAAGGCTTCTTTAAAATACAGCCAGCTCTCCTGGACTCATTTCCCCCTCATATTAGCTTCCCAGGGGATCCTGCCCATCACTTTCCTAAGGGAGTCTAAGTCTAAGTCCAGGGTCTGTATTTTGCTACTCTTTCTTCCTTTTGTGAGGATCCTGAACTCAACCATCTCATGGTCACCGCTGCCTAGGTTGCCACCCACTTTTACTTCCCCTACCAATTCTTCCTTGTTTGTAAGCAGCAGGTCAAGAGGAGTACGGCCCCTAGTTGGTTCCTCCAGCACTTGTACCAGGAAGTTGTCCCCAACACTCTCCAAAAACTTCCTGGATTGTCTGTGCACTGCTGTATTGCTCTCCCAGCAGATGTCAACGTGATTGAAATCCCCCATTAG
This sequence comes from Trachemys scripta elegans, assembly GCF_013100865.1. Lineage (NCBI taxonomy): Eukaryota > Metazoa > Chordata > Testudines > Emydidae > Trachemys > Trachemys scripta. The sequence goes on from NC_048307.1 coordinate 34,317,172, forward strand.
AACCAGGGCCTGTGATCTGGAAACTTCAGTTAGTTGTCCGAAGAAAGCCTCGTCTACCTCATCCTTCTGATCCGGTGGTCTATAGCACACGCCCGCTATGACATCACCCTTGTTGCTCTCGCCTCTAAACTTAACCCAAAGACTCTCAACAGGCTTTTCTCCAGTTTCATACTGGAGCTCTGAGCAATCCTACTGCTGTCTTACATACAATGCAACTCCTCCACCTTTTCTCCTGTACCTGTCCTTCCTGAACAGTTTATACCCATCCATGACAGTGCTCCAGTCATGTGAACTGCCCCACCAAGTTTCTGTTATTCCTATCACATCATAGATCCTTGATTGTGTCAGGATTTCCAATTCTTCCTGCTTGTTTCCCAGGCTTCTTGTGTTTGTGTAGTGTACATGCACCTAAGATAACTAGCCGTTTGCCCTACTTTCTCAGTATGAATCAGGAGGCTTCCCATCTTACACCCTCCTCCTTGGGTTTCCTCCTTGTATCCCACTTCCCCACTTACCTCTGGGCTTAGGTCACCATCCCTTGGCAAACCTAGTTTAAAGCCCTCCTCACTAGGTTAGCAAGCCTGCCTTCCCTCTCTTTGTTAGGTGGATCCCATCTCTTCCTAGCAATCCTTCTTCCTGGAACAACATCCCATGGTCGAAGAATCGAAAGCCCTCTCTAAACAAAGCCATGTAAACAATGGTGTTGGCCTGTAAAAAGCTGAATCATTTATGGACATGTGACTTGCCCAAGTGGCTACAAACTCCATCCTGTTACTGTGATTTTGCACAGAAGAACAAAGGGGTTTCCATCCACAAGAGAGAGAATATAAAAGGCCCTGGAAGCCTCTCCATTTTGTCTTCAGCTGGCTCAAGAGATGGCCTCTCCACCCCCAAAGAGATGCCTGAAAGAAACTGGAACAAAGGACAGTAACTACAGGGGTGTGAGTGATTACTGGACCCAGGCCATAAACCATAACATGGGTCTGAAAAGGATTGTACCCAGAGTAGGAAGGAGTCTAGTCTGTGAAAGAAGCTTATTGGAATATCTGAGGGTGAGATTTACCTGTATTCAGTTTCCTACTGTATTGGGCTTAGACTTGAGTGTTGTTTTATTTTGTCTGTTATTACTTGGAACCACTTAAATCCTACTTTTTATACTTAATAAAATCACATTTGCTTATTAAGTAACCCAGAGTAAGTAATTAATACCTGTGGGAGCAAATAGTTGTGCATCTCTCTCTACCAGTGTTATAAAGGGTGGACAATTTATGAGTTTACCCTGTATAAGCTTTATACAGAGTAAAATGGATTTATTTGGGTTTTGGATCCCATTGGGAGCTGGGTGCTAGAGACAGGAGCACTTGCTAAGCTGTTTTCAGGTAAGTCTGCAGCTTTGGGAGCATGGGTCAGACCCTGGGTCTGTGTTGCAGCAGATTAGCATATCTGGCTCAACAAGGCAGGGTTCTGAAGGCCCAAACTGGCAGAGAAAATGGGCTCAGAGGTAGTCTCAGCACATCAGGTGACAGTCCCAAAGGGGTCTCTGTGACTGAACCCGTCACACCCACTACACCAGACGAAGACAATAGGCACTGCAAATGCTCATCCTCTCTGCAAATCGGGCCCAAGTTGTCTCTAGTTACACACCTGAAAATGAAGGGACCCCAAATCACATGCCACTAATGGAAAAATTGGATCTTATTTTTAATCGCTAAAAGCTGCAGCTCTAACTCTGAATGTGCACAAGGAGCAGGGCAGTGGAGGGGGTGGGGGAAGAGGGGCAGATTTATATAGCCCCTTTCCAACGAAGAAGTGCAATTTAAATTGCAGGAAAAGGTCTTTGAGACAAATTTAGACCTTGAGTAACTATGTCATTAGTTAATTAATTTGGCCTTTTAAGTCATGCTTAGATATTAAGGTGCACCTTAACAACTAAATATATAAACATTTTCTAGACAAGCTTGTAAGAATATATAAGCTCTCCAGGGCAAAGAGCAGCCTTTTTTTGGGTAGCTATACAGTGCCTAGCACATCAGGGTTGAGGCCATAAATAATTAAATCAATAAAGACATGAGTAATTGGAAGTAAAAGCAAGACTAAGTATTAGCTAGATGCAGTCCCAGGAACTTTTGAAGCAGTTCTTACATTAGCTGAACATCAGTGCTGTTATTAGGAGGGACAGGCTAACTGAAATAAACAGGTTACTGGTGTAACCACTGGGCGTGCTGCTGGTGGCAGGTATGAAATAACGCTGGCAATTACCTTACAACGTGAATCCCAATCAAACCCCATCCTCAAGCAATAATTTCTCTGCCCTGTGATGTAATCACCTGGAGGAGAGAGAGAATAAACAGAACTCAAGGTAATCTCTGTTTAGGTCCATCCATACATATTGACAGGAGAAGGAACTGCCTTGTTCAAATCGTTCCAGATTTGTTAGATTACACTGAAACTCCTCCAGTATCTCTCTCTGTCTGTTATGTATGTGAGCCATATAGCTGCACCCTGTCAAAACAATCTCTCATTTTCTGAGGCTTTGCTGATGTGAAGAGTTGTTGGTTTGGGGGGTAATTTTCTTTGTTTTTGAGGACTATTGGTTTCTAAGTTGTGTTAATAGGAACTCTGCACAGAATGGCTATAAAGGAAAAGGACAGAAGCTGTGCTTTGAAATAACATCCCAGTGGCTGAACCTTTTCAGCATCACAAATAAGCATCCGCAGACGAGTAGTGGGGCATGTAGCCCAGGCCACACTGTAATCCAAAAGGAAGGATGGGGAAGTGGTTAGGGGATGAGCCTAATGCTTAGGAGAGCCAGCTTCAAGTCCTTGCTTCAACTCATCTCTGTGCCATGCTCACACTGGGACGTTCCCCTCTGGTGTTATCTAGACCGGTGATCTGCTAGGCGACTCCAATCCTTGACTCTGGGAGCCAGCCTTACCCTGCTCTGCTGTGAGAACCCCCACTCCTGGGTTGTTCACGCACAGCCTCTGGCATGTAAGCTGCTCCCAGCTACTTGCAAGCGAATGACACTAGCCAATATCTCCGGACCCAGACACAACCCTAGGAACCTCTGTCTTGGAGTGTCCAGTTATGCCTGCTGGATGCTGCAAGCTTTTATGAGTTTTATTAATTTAACAAAGAAATTGATATTTCAGGCTTGTTCTCCCCAGGGGAGCCTCTGACATGCTTCAAACCAAACACACTGCTTCAGGTAGAATAAACAAACAGATTTTAAGTGATTATAAGTCAAAGCATAACAAGTCAGATTTGGTCAAATGAAATAAAAGCAAAATGCATTCTAAGCTGATCTTAACACTTTCAATGTCCTTAAGAACTTAGATACTTCTCACCACAGGTTGTCTGCTCTTCAGCTAGGCTCTCCCCTTTGATCAGCACTTCAGTCAGTTGGTGGTGGTGGTGCCTGTAGGTGGAGGTAGAAGAGAGGGAGAGCACAGCAAATGTCTCTACCTTTTATCATATCCCTTCTTCCCTCTTGGCTTTGCATTATAGCTCCCTTGCTGGATAATGGCTGTTGATGTGTTTAACCAACACCCAGGTGGGGTGTCACTTTCCTTGCTATTGTCTCTGGGGAGCTAATATCTGGCTGATTCCCCCAATTTACAGTATGTTTTAGTGACAACCATACGACAATTCTCATAACTTCATATACACTAATGATATACATATATGGATAGAGAAATGACTTTCAGCAGATCATAACCTTTCCCCTGATACTTTATAAAGCACGATTTATATGGAAGATCACGATTATATGAAAATGAGAAATATGGGGGTCACAGCACCTCCCCTCCCCCCAAGGTATAGAATGACACACACACACACACACACACACACACACACACACCATTATACAAAACTAAAAGGCTGTGGAATGAGGAGTGGAACTGAAGAAACAGGGTCAGGTTTCAGGAGGGATGTACTTCAGTCAGGCTCAGGAATTCAAGAGGGCTCCAGGCTAATTACACATAAAACCAGTGCTGGATTAAAGAATTTTTGGGTCTTGTGCACTTTGGAAATTGGGCATCCCCACACCTTCCTTAAACTAGACAGAGCATGTGCGACACAGTCTGTAATTATGAGAATGCCTCCATTTATTATTATCAGAGAAGACTTAAAAAACCTAATATGAAATATATTAATATTAATAGATCTCGAATATATATAGCTATTTGGTTTTTTAAAAATCTAATATTCATTCGCTCTCTCTCTTCTTTTGCTCTGTGAAGAATTAGAGAAGTAATCTAATCACTTGGGTGTATTTATGAAATGTGACTTAGAAATTAACTCAATCATGCCCACCTAGCTCCCCAGCTCTAGGGGAAAGGGTTCCTGACAAAAGCGGAAGTTGCCAGAGATCATACAGATCAGAAAAGTGCCAAGTACATTGGCTATCTGAGCCCTCTGAGCCAAAGACGCTTTGCTGCCTTGAGAAACAGGCAGGGCTAAGAGAGAAACTTTCAGGAAAAGGAGCACTGAGTCTCAGCCAGAAGTCACAGACACGCATTTGATCTGAATTGATACAAATAATGGACTGACTCAGACACTGATTGGGGGGGATTGGGCTTCAGCAGCTGAGCAAGCAGGAAGGCTGGTTCTTTTCCCCTCTGGCAGAAGGATGCCATGATGGCCAACTACAAGGATCTAGAAGAAGAAACCATGATGGCTCATGATACCAACACTAGCACAGAGGCAAAATGAGCCAAGGATGAGCTGAACCCCAAAAAGGGATCAAGAAACCGGATCCGTCTGAGCAGCTGCCTACTCTTGCATGGCTCTGATTGCCAGGGCCATCTGGGAGAGCACCAAGAAGAGGCCCAGCCACCTAGGTCACCAAACCTGCCTGTGTACCAGCCTAGGACCTCCCAAGCTGAGCAGTGCTGTGACCACCGTGCACCAGGTCATAACACCATGCACTGAAGTTTGGCCCGCCCACCCCCTCCTCATCTTGAATCACGATAGGGGAGTGGGCCAAGCCAAACCTGGTCAGGGCCCTAATAAGGTTGCCATCTCCGAGAGGCATAAAAACTGGCCATTGCCCCACCACACACACACCAGCCTGAACCTCTTGGCCCATGAGCCCCTCTACCATCATCTCCCAAGCTACCAGCAGCCCTGCCTCCCCACCAAGTCCCTGCACCTTACCCTTCCCTGCTGGCAAGCCTCGGATCTGTCCTGCTTTCTGATGCCAAGAGGAGCAGGAGCCACTGTGTCGGCACACTGAGAGCTAAGCAATAGGAGTGGACCAGCCACCATGTGAGCTGCATGCCAGAATGGAAGCAACTGCCAGTGCCCTATGCAGCAATAGTTGCTGGTTCCAGGGTGCTGGGATTTTTTTTACACTTGTAAGTTACAAGTAACTTGTAACCTGCTATATCACTGTTGCTAATGAAAACACAGTATTGCCACCCTCAGGAATTCAAAAATCATGAGTCAGGCATCCAAAAGTCATCCTGAGATTTTCTATTTGCATTCCAGTTTGAGTCTTTAGCTTGCACTTGCTTCACAGTCTCAAGCTATTATTTTCTGCAATCATGATGGCTAGAAATTACTTTTTTTAGAAATAAGAACTGAGATTCCCATGCAATCTATTGATTGCAGCAGTGGGACTTTAGGAAAAGCACCAATTTTCATGAGACTCATGATAAAGTCATGACAGCAGCCAACTCTGGAAAGATACTGAGATGTTTAGGAACTTAAAACGTGAAGCGTGGTCAAAAATTTACACGATTCAAAAAGGGATTGGATATTCATATGGGTTATCAAGATTATCCAGTTCCATAATCAACGAGAACCATTTTGGAAGCGATCTGAGGCTTGGTCTACACAACAGATTTGGGTCGATGTAACCTGCTTTATGTTGACCTAACTCTGTAAGCATCTATACTAAAATGCAGCTCCCGTGGAGGTAAGTCGCCTACTATCTTGACCTAATAACTCCACCTCCGCAAGAAGCGTAGTGCTTAGGTTTATGTAGTTAGGGTGATGCAGTGTCCAGACACTGCTTTACTTACATTGCCTGTTGGCTGTCAGCCCTGCAGTGGAATTCAGAGGAGTTAAAAGGGATGGGAGCAGCTCATTTGGGGGCAGACCAGGGAGGACAGCAGACCTGCTACCAGCAGCTCCAGGGAAGATGAGCTGAGGGAAGGCGGAATCTCTCCATAAACAACTGCCCAAGGGTCCCTCCCTGAGGGAAGGCAGGACCTGCTGCAGGGACAGCCTGAGAGGGAAGCATTGCCCTCATGAACTCTGGACTGGATTGATCCCTTTTATTTTTGTGTGACTACCCAGCAGGGGAAAGCTTTGGACTGAACTGGCCCAGGAGCTGGGACATACCCTTGGAGGAGGCAGTTGCCATGTTGCCGCCAGAAGGTGCCTGTGGGGAGCAGACACCCCTCACACTGCCATACCCAGATGGCGACCTAGAATTGCAGGTATGCAGTAGGAAGTGGCCAGGGAATGCTGTTTTAAGCCTCCCTGGTGGTCAGAGCGCTGATAGCTCTCAAGGGGCCCTGGATTGGAGCTCGGTGGAGTGGGAGAGCCTGAGCTCCGCTACCAACAAACCCCCTGCACATCACCAGCCTAAGCCCTAACCACTAGGTTGCACTCCCCTACCAACAGGGATCACAGGGCACAATTTGTTTTGCAGAACCTTTGTCACTAATAATGCACAAGAAGGAAAGAGCCCAGTTTGACTCACAGAGCCCAGGCTGAGGTTTCAGGGCTGGTGGCTAGAAAAATTCCATCCTCCTTGTAACTAAAGCCTATTTGATAGGAAAACCACTGCAACAAGTCCACTCTGCTGCTTTTACAGGGCTTCTACTCACCCACAGCAATGCAGAGCAGGTGGAAGAGAGGAAACATCCTAGAGTCTTGGGGATAGGAGAGAGATTCTGATTTGGGATAGGAGAGAGATTCTGTCTCCTCTTAGCACATAACAAGGACAGGAAGTGAGGAAAGGGACCTGCCAATGACAGCACTGGAGTCCGCTGGAGCCCCAGAGTCTCGACATGTGAGCCATCCCTGGAGTCTTCCAGCAAAAGTTGCCTGTGGGGATGGCTGCATTTTTCAAACAGAAAATGTATTTGCGAACATCTGAGTCACCCACAGCCAGCTTGTGGGGGAGATTGTGCTCAGGCTGGGAAGAGTCTATTAAATTTGCAGGAGAAGAATATTTCAGCCCTCCCAAACTCCAGTTCCACAGAGAGATGTTTTATGATCAGAATGAGTCAGAGCAAAGGACTCATCCCTCTTTAGTTTCTTGGCATATCTCTGTAAAGTTGGTGGTATTTCTATTAATAACTAAAGCCTGTTCTCAACAGTTGCCATACAGGTTAACAAGCAAGAGATAGGACACAAAATCCAACTCTCTATGATCCCAGATCTTTAACCATCCTTCCCTCTGCTTACAAAACCTGGCAAAACAGGACCTGCCAACATGAGGGGTCTCCTCTCTCCTGTACCATACGGAAACAGTTCTGTTCATCAAGATGCCCGAGTTGGATCCCCCTTGTTATAAATGTAAGGGGACTGTCCCCTTACTAACATTCAGTGGGGGTGTTTTGTTTGGCTAACTCCCAGTGCCAAAAGAAAGGGGAAGGGTCGATGGGAAATCAGGACCCTGGGACTGATAGTCCCCAGGCGCAATGGAGAGAGGCCAATGCTCCAGGTCAGCCTGATTGATAGGGCGGGCAGGCTAATCAAGGAGTCAGGAGGCCAGGGTGGGTCCTGTCCTCCGTGTGAGCTGGAATTGTCTGGGTCAGACAGAGTGGGGCCTGAGCTAAGGGGAGAGCAGGGGCCCAAGCTGAGCTGGGGAGCAGAGCTGTGCCAGCCAGAGGGGCTAGAGACAGCCCAGAGAGTGCAGATCCTGAGCTGGGAGCAGAGCTGCAGCCACAGAGCCAGGTGTGGTGAGCAACTGGGGCCAGCCGAGGGGGGACCCTGGGCAAAGGGCCCAGTGCAGAAAGACATCCCCAGCCAAGGGTCCTTGCAGGCCAGACTGGGAGGCAGATCTTAACCCGATGGGGGGCTGACGTTGGGAAGAAGGGTCCCACCACCCAAAGCCCGGAGGTGTGTGGCATCCCTGCAGCACAGCCAGGACCTGAGAAGAAGGCCTGGGACCTACAAGGTACAGACAGTGAACTGCCCTGACGTTCCAGAGACACTGTTTGTAATGTTCCCTGCCACAGAGTGGGGTTATGTGTTTTCCTTTAACCTTTCCCATTTTTCCTTATTATTTTTTTAAAATTAATTGTTGATTAAACAACTTGTATTTGCTTTAAATTGTATGTAATGATCAGTGGGTCAGGGAAGTGGCCAGTGCAGAGAGAGTACCCCAGAGTGGGGACACCCTAGTCTCTGTCCTAGGTGACCACAGCAGGGTTGGGGTGGGGTGGGGGTCGAGCCCCCCAGGAATTCTGGGCCCAGCCTTGTCGGGGTTATGAGGACTCTGCCAGACAGGAGAGTGGAAGGGGAGTCCTCAAGGGCAGGGAGGCCTCTGGGTAAAGGAAGTGGGAGTGAGGACTCAGATCCTTTCTCTAGCCCACTTCACCGGGGTGCAGAAGCCAGGAAAGTTCCCTACAATAGCGGGACCATTCCCCTGCTTCCATAATGGACAGGGGGCAGCTGAGAAGGCATTCTCTGTACGGGTTCCAGGACACAGACTTGCTGCCACCCTGGCTCTGAAACAGTTCAAACCTGGTGACCTTCCAGGCAGGCTGCAAGAGACATCTGTTTGCCAGTTTTTTTTGAAAGGGCTGATATAACAATGAAAGGGTGCAAAGGAGTAGATGTCTGGCTGGCTGAGTTCCTGCTGAAATGAAGTGATGCTCCTGAGTTGGAATTTAATTTATTTTATCATTAATAATTTGTTAGGTGGCCCAGAGCAGTGTTTCTCAAGAACCAGTCTGAGGACCGGTGCCAGTCCCTGAGATCTCCCTGATACAGTTTAGAAAGGCAGCAAGCTGTTCCCTGGTATCAAAAAGTTTGACACACCCTGGCCTAGAGCCTTGGAGAGGTCTCTTGTTTATTATTTGAGGTCTAAACCAATAAGTAAGACTTTGATTGGGAACTCCTTGGGACATGGGGAGAGGGACCGAATCTGCAGGCATAGTGGTATTACAAAAACCCACTTTTAAAGTGAGTACCTACTCATGGTGCACATAGCTATGGAAGCATCGGGATTCTGTTCCAGTGTACTGCACCTTTAAGCCTCTAAAGAATCATCTGTCTGGTGAGAGTGACTGCCATTTTGTGTTCAGCTCAGTGCAGATGGTTACAGAACAGGCACACACACACACACACTATGCTCTCTTGTGCAGAGGCCTGTGCTCTACATTGCCTTTGGTAATGAAAGTGCAGCCTAGCCCATTGCATACAATTGTTTATGAAAGCCAGCAGAAGTTGCAGACAGACTGGTCCAAACCAGCTTATTTAAGTTAAAGACACTGAGCGAAGGGGTCTACAAGGCTCCTGGTAAGATCAGGGGTTGCATGAGAACAAGCAGAAAGAGTCTAGAAATGGGAGCTGAAATCACTGAAATGTGTTTTGATTGGTGAATGAGGTGGGAGGAGGCTGCCCTCCTTCCTGGGCTTTGTTTATCTGCCGGTCAATAAATAGGAGCAGGGGACCTGTGGACTGGAAGGGACAAGCTTCACCATCATGGCTGCCACTTCCACTCACTCCCGGGACTCCAGGACCACCATAACACCACTGGGGTATTGTGTTGAACGATGTCCTGGTCAGACTGGGGCAGAGAGGGGGAAATACATGTCGTCACCATCTCCCCTAGCTTCAGCTAAGTTCCGGCCAACACCTGGCATGTAAAATTTGGGTTCCTGCTGTTACCCCCTCCCTTCCCCATCTCTTTCTCTCCTACTGTCCCTCTCATAAAAGTCTGTCTTGGCCTGCCAGGTCAGCTCTACCTTGTAGAAGATGCCTGTGCCCAGAAAGGCAGCTAAAAGCAATGTTATCGGTCTGTATAGGCCAGTTACCGGGCCGGTAATAGTTTACCAGGTCTTGGTAGGGCCACTCAGATCATGTGCCTGCCGGTATTTCTCCAGCAGCTATGCTACAGTAAGAGTCAGCACCTGAGACAGAGGCTGCATTCTCTATGGTTGCAGCTTTTTATCTATCCCCTTTTGCATGTCTTTGGCTTAAAGAAAACCGCATCAGACCATCTCAATTCACAACTTCTCTTTTCCTCCCAAAATAGGGATTTTTCCTGCATCAGTGACTACAGCTAAAGGGAAAAGGGGATATTTTAAAAACGAAAGCCTAACTAGATGCATTTTAAATATGAAGTTTTAGCTGTTTTTCCTTCTTCCCTATTTTTAATAAGAGGTTAAAGAGATTTTTAATGGTGGTTGGTACAGTAGGAGTCACCAGCAATAAATTGACCTTGAACCCCAGGCTACACTTAACTGTTTCTTGTTGTAACAGTGAACCAGGGTTTTATCATCATCATATCCATTCTAAGGCCCGAGACACCCCCCTTTCCAACAGCACTCGTGAAGATTCTTCTTAAAGCAATAGAAGATACGTTGATTTCTTAGACGTCTTTGATCCAGGCAGTAATTGCTTGCTCTGCGTGTGCATGGAGAAACAAAGCTGATGATCATCAACTTTAATCTGAGCCGGAGGCCAAAGGATGAATGACCCCTGGATATGGCAGTCGCCTTGCAGCTATTCCTCTGGGGCTAGGTTCAGGGACAGCTGCGACTGAGCTCTGAATCATTAGACCCTTTCTGGCTTCAGGGATGTCAGGCTGGCTCCTTTCAACAGTTCATATAAACATTTGTAAAAGAAAAAAAAAAACTGTTGAGGGATGAAGATAGAAGAAAAAACCCTGAAGAAATAAGTCTGGTTTCATCACAGTCAGCTGTCACCATGGTTAATGATATTATGGCCACTCAGGTTCCATTTGGGCATTTGTTTTTCAGTGTATTTAGACGCCCTGGTGACACAAGGGTTTCTTGAATGTAGACTGCAGAGGGATATATGAGGGAAGGGTTGTGTTAAATTGCCCCCCTCTGATCCAGTCAGCATGTGCATTTTAAAACACCTGCTGTCTCTCCTGAAAGAGACAAAAGCCATATGATCTGAACTGAATCCTGTATAACCCATAGACAGTCTGAGTGGAGATGCCTCAGATTTTTAATACCAATTAATTGACCTTTCTATCGTGAGAGGCAGCATTATGCGATAGCAGCTCTGGCTAAGGAATAAAAATCAGAAGGATATTTTCAACCAGGACTTTACCCTCCTATTTGTAGCTTTAAAAAAATATTAAGATTTTGGGCACACACAAAAATCCATTACAAAAAGAATAGCAGAAAATGCTAAACTGTCCAGACTCTGCATTGTAGCCCTGAGGAATAGCTCTTCATCTGAGGCAGCTTTTAAGCACCAAGCACAAGTCTCCCAGGAGTAACAGACAAAAGAGCAACAAGGAGGCTGGTGGCACCTTAAAGACTAACAGATTTATTTGGGCATAAGCTTTCGTGGGTAAAAACCATGAAATAATACATCTGAAGAAGTGAGGTTTTTACCCACGAAAGCTTATGCCCAAATAAATCTGTTAGTCTTTAAGGTGCCACCAGTCTCCTTGTTGTTTTTGTAGATACAGACTAACACGGCTACCTCCTGATACTAGACAAGAGAGCGCATCTGAAATAGCAGATCATTTCACATTAACACCATAATACAGGCTAATGTAAAAGTCTTACCAGTGGGTGTCTAGTAATTCTCAGCTGGGCAGCCTAACAGCACAGAATGATGTACTGGAGTAAGCAAGCAGGTAATTGGTACAATGGTAAGATACAACGCACTTCTCAATTCACCTCCTCATTACAATGGAGAACAAGGGAGAGGGCATAGCAACAAAAGACAACAGCATACACTATTCCTCATCCGATTCCTAATCCACAGGGGATCAGACTGCTAGCTCTACTAGTGTCCAAGATGGGGACCCACCAGTGTGGCTCCACATGAGTCACTCAGAGCCAGATCCTAGGCTGGTAGAAATAATCAGCAGAGCATCTTTGAAATCATTCATCCAAGCCTCATCCACATTGGCAGGGAATTTAGAAATGGTATGGACAGCTGAGGAATTCTGGGACGCAGCAGGAATTTCCCAAAAAAATGCATTGAGCCAAGATGCTCAGTACCCTTGGACACCTACCCACAATGCAATGCACCATGGTGATTTTAGAGTTTACAGCCAGAAGAGACCACCATATCATCTAGTCTGACCTCCAGTACATCATGGTTCCACCACCACCACCTAACACCCACACACTAAGCCCAACAACCAAGACTAGATCAAAGTATTAACAATCTAGTCTCTTGAGGGTGATATATGCCACAGGCAGAGAATAAATGGGACCAAGGTGCACCAGTGCCCAAGACCCCCACCATGGCAGGGAATGATTGACATATATGCAGATAATCTTGGGAAGTTACCTGCACTCACATGTTGCAGAGGAAGGCAAACCCTCAGCCCCTAAGGTCACCGTCAATCTGATCTGGGGAAAAATTCCTTCCTGACCCCACAAATGGTCAGTCAGTTGCGTGGACATCTTGAAAAGCGACATAGCTTAAATCAGAGCAAATGCTACCGTGTGAACTGACACAATCGCTTTAGTTGCATGGGTTTAGCTACATCAGTGTAGGCTATACAGGGGCACCTTTTACTTTACTAGGTCCTCTTCATCTAGGTCAACTCTTGCAGTAGCAGCCTGGCCCTGATCTGAGCTCACCACAAGGTGGCGCTAAACAACTGATAGCTGCTCTGACTCTCAGTCTAGTGTCCTAGCTAGGCTCTACCACTTACTTGCTGTGTGATCTCAGCCAGGTCTCAACCTTTCTGGTGCTTCAGTTTCCCCACATACCAAGTGCTTTGAGATCTGCAGAAGGAAAGCTCTGAGTTCTAAGTATTATTACTTTCTGATCGCTTTTTCTTCCACCTTGTGGCAATTCTGCCTCTTACTATGAGTGGTAATAGAGTTAATTTACTCCTGTGCTTTGGATAAGCATTCTCATCGCCCAAATAGCCAAAATTCCCACAATACAGTAATTCAGTTAGCATTGTCGCATCATCTGAGACGTTACCAGCTTCCAAAAGCTGTAAGTCATTGGGCCACTCCAGCAGATACAGGAGTAAGAGGAGGCAGTTGTATTTAGTGGACAGAGCACAGGAATAGAAGCCAGGATTCCTGGGTTCTATTACTGCGGGCTCGGATGCTGCACTTGCTCTGTGATATAAGGCAAATCACAAAAGCTGTGCCTCAGTGCCCTGACTTCTAGAACAGGTTGTCAGTTATATCTGCTTCACAAGTGGGGTGTGAGCTTTAGTACTATTTGTAAAGGCTGTTCAGCTCCACAGGTGAAAGATGCTGGAGCAGTGCAAAGCCTGACTGTAAAGGCCCCCAGGTTTGAATTCCTCCCAAATGTATCACTGAGCAGCAAAAAGATTCATGCAGATTAAAAACCTGGGAGAAAAATCCCTATTTCTCCATCTCATTACATCATATGATGGCAAAGAGCAATCAATGCACAGGTCCCAACTTGGGACATCCGAAATGCGAGTGAGAGGACTAACAATGCACTTAAGACAAAGCAGCCGTACCAGAGGCTATTTATTTCTCAGTTTTGTGAGCGTGGAATGTAACTATCTCTCAGAGATTCCATGGCATGCAAGTGTATGGAGAACACAACGACCCCATCCCAGCCATGGCACACAGTGGACACTATTTAGCCTGCCAAGTATTCTGATGGGAGAAGATGTTCCTTTGCCTTGACTAGAGGGAGATGCAGAGACTCCACCTACAGGACAAACAGGGAGTATAAATGTTTTCCAGTGAAATACAATAGTTGAATTCTTGATTGTATTGTTCAGCCTATCCATTTGAGTGAGAAACAAATGGATGGGGAGGGGACCCAGTACACTGGCTGGCTAAGGATCCCAGTCCAATGGGCTGGTCAATTCAAAGACTTTCACACAAGAAAAGCACTCAAAGTGAGTTTCTCCAACTAAATATTTTAATTCAGTAATTGCCTAATAAGTTGAGAACGATCATTTATCAGAGGGCACATGGTGTAGCTGCTTGAAAACTAATGAAATGAATGTGACCTTTGATGTAGAATGTTAAGGATAATAGAATGTCAAGGAAATGGAAATGTGACACAGCAAGCATTATATGCCCTCCAGAAGTAGCAGTGATGCCTGATTTATTAATCATTGTACAAATCCTGGGCTCTCAGGCTGGTCACTGGGGGGTATTGAGGAGAGGAGCCCAGACCCACCACGTTTCACTCCTTTGGAGTGGGGACTCCTCACTCTGGATGAATTTTAAGGCAGATTTAAAAGCAATGCAGAGTTTCATGGTATTGGACCACTAAGCTGAGCAATCTGCACTTTAAACACCTTTAACACAGATCATCCAATTAAAGTTCCTTCCGCTCCCTTTCAGGCTCATCTCAGCACACAATGAACCTCAGTGCAACAGAGATGAGACATAAGGACTCAATGGCGATGAAGCCATTGTTGGTATTTGGTCATTCAAAGAAGGAAGAGGCTGAAAAGCTTTGAGTTGTGCACCACAAGGTATTGGAAGTTAGTTAATGTAATTGTTTATGCAGGATACTACCATTGATTTAACCTTAAGTCCAGAAGTTGAATGGTATTAATACAATTGCTCTAAACAGTTCTAACAGCTTAGACGCAGTTAATACACCCATATAGTTTGTATTTGACCAGAATATCCATGAAAGGCTCAATCCCAAGGATAACCCTCACCTCAGCTTGCTTCAGCATGGTCAGGAAGGATTGGATCAATATCCCTAGGAAGCTGGTTCTCTAGTGCAACAAACCAATGATTTCACATTGACTGTTACCACTGGTTTTGGCCAGTTTGGGGTTGACCCCTTTCTCAGTCTTGGCTAAAACCAGCTATGGCAGCTAGGCCTTTGTCCCAGATAACATTGGTAAGTCAGGGGGTCATTACTGACTCAACATGCACAATCCTTTATTGATCAAACTAGTTAGAACCAGAAAGAGGCTTCTCTTTTCTTCTTGGTCACATTTTGAGCTCAGCAGTTTTACAGCTTACCTTGTCAGTTACATTTTTTCCTAACTTTTGAGCATATTATTTTCCAGGCCTTTCAATTGGCTAAAACCCCTTTATGTTACTTACACTACAAGCTCCCTTAACCCTTTTTATACCCATCTAATTCCACAAAAGGGCATGTGAAGGAGTGGTCACAGTTCAGGGCCATCTGCATTTTTGGTCCCCCTCTAGTCTTCAAGCGCACCCTTCTCAGGTGCCAGACACCGTCACCTCTTGCTGAGTAGAATCCTCCAGCTCTCTAGACAAGGTCGCAGTATGCTGTGTGCTAACTGGTTTCAGAGTGGTAGCTGTGTTAGTCTGCATCAGCAAAAACAACAAGGAGTCCTTGTGGCACTTTGTTGCTCAGCAGGTCTGATTGGATTTGGCTCTCCTGCAAGACTTCACTTTTGGAGCTGTGAACAGTGAGCCAGAACTGACCTTTCAAAAGGGAGTCCCAACACAATCCCAACAGAAGGAACAAAGCCTGGCAAAAAGGCCCAAAATAAGTTACACCTAGCAAGGGACATAAAAGGCACTAAGAAAAGGTTCTTTAAATACACATGGAGGAAGGGGAAGGAAAGTGTAGGTCCTCTACTTGGCAAGGAAGGAGCGCTAACTGTGGTGCTGGCAGGTCAGATGCTAGCTCATGCCCAGGTTGCAGGCATTAGCTAACATCTGACAATCTCATAGCTGGAGACCAGACCAGATCACGTGTATGATAATTTTGAGCAAAATTGTGCGAGTCTTATGAGAATGTATGTAGTGATTAGACTATGAAAGGCTGGTAAATTACAAGTGAGATTAATGCATGCAGCAATGTCTGTAATTCCATGCAATAAGAATATGTAAGTTTTGCTTTATGACTTTGAAAATGGTTATTCTGAACTTGTGAAATCAGGCACAGGAATCACACACACACACACACCCCACTGCCCAACCAGAAGGACTATCCAAAAAAAAAATATATATATATATATATCAGATGGGCTATCAAGGATCATTGCAAAACAAAGGATTGGTTAATGGCCCTATCACACCTGGAAAATGCTGTGTGCAAGGACGCTCATCCTGTGGGCGTGGAAGCTAAATGAAGGAAATAAAAAAAGCCATAGGACAGTTTTCCATCTTTTTAGCTGTCTGAACTCTGAAGGGCCAGAGACTCTAAAGTGAAGCCAGAGATCCCCAGGGGCCTCCTGGGTCTGCCCTGAAAGGCACTTCCAATTGACAGATGACTACAACTCTGTCACTCTTAGGATTTAGTTGGTAGCTCATTTGTGTATAGATGTTTGCTTGCTTTTTGCTTGCTTTAACCTGTAAATAACTTTTTTCCTAGTTAATAAACAAGTGGGTAGTTTATTTTAGTATTGCCTATGGACTATGTTTTGGTGTAAGATCTAGGGTACTGGTTGATCTGGAGTAAGTGACTGATCTCTTGGGACTGGAAGCAACCTGAATGTGGTGTGATTTTTGGTCTAAGTGATCATTTATCACTAAGCTCAGTTTATCTGGGCGGCAAGATAGACTGGAGAGTCTCAGGAGACTCTCTGAGACTCCATGGTAAGACTTATAATGATCCAGGAGTTCACATTTGTTACTGGCTTGGTGAAATCCAATTCTAGAACACACCACCAGCTTGGGGTGTCTGCCCTGTTTTAGAGAGACAAGGTGGGTGTGGGAATATCTTTTATGGGACCAACTTCGGTTGGAGAGAAACAAGCTTTTGAGTTTAAACAGAACCTTTCTTCAGGTCACCTGTGTGTAAGCTCAAACAGGTTTGTCTCATCAACAGAAGTTGGTCCAATATTACCTCATCCACCTTGTCTCTCTAACAATCTGGGATCAATATGGTTACAACACCGCATACATAGCACCCTGTTTTCTGACAATCTGCCCTGAGATAAGCACTCACAGTCGTGAGCCACTTTACACAGTGTGACAATTAAGAAGGGAAGTGTAGATCCTCTACTTAGCAGGGAAGGAATGCTAATAATGGAGGACATCAAGAGAGCTGAGGTGGTTAATGCCTATCTTGCTTCAGTCTTCACAAAAAAAGGTTAATGGTGACCAGATACTCAACATAATCAATATTAACAAAGGGGAAGGAATACAAGCCAAAATAGTGAAAGAACAGGTTAAAAAAATATTTAGATGAATTGATATATTTAAGTCAGCAGGGACTGATGAAATCCATCCTAGGGTACTTAAGGAAGTAGAGAACTCATGGAGGATGGGCAAGATCCAGAAGACTGCAGAAAGGCAGACACAATACCTACCTTTAAGAAGGGGAACAAAGAGGACATGGGTAATTATAGACCAGTCAACCTGACTTCGATACCTGGAACAAATGATTAAACAATCAATTTGTAAGCACCTAGAGGATGATAGAATTATAAGGAATAGCCAACATGGATTTGTCAAGAAGAAATCCTACCAGATCAACCTAATTTCATTCTTTGACAGGGTCACTGGCCTAGTGGATAGGGAGGAAGCAGTAGATGCAATATATCTTGATACTGGTAAGGCTTTTGATATAGTTCCACATGACATTCTCATAAGCAAACTAAGGAAATGTGGTCTAGATGGAGTTACTGTTAGATGGCTGTACAACTGGTTGAAGGACTGTACTCAATGGTTTGCTGTTAAACTGGAGGGAGTATCTAGTGAAGGGTCAGAGTCCTGGGGCTGATCCTGTTCAATATTTTCATCAATGTCTTGGATAATGGGGTGGAGAGGATGCTTCTAAAATTTGTGAAGACACCAAACTGGGAGGGAGTTCAAACACTTTGGGGGCCAGAATTAGAATTAACAAATTGGAAAATTGGTCTGAAATCACCAAAATGAAATTCAATAAAGTACTACACTTAAGAAAAGTTAAATGTACAATTACAAAATGGAAGATAACTGGCTAGGTAATAGTATGGCTGAAAAGGATCTGGGGGTTATAGTGGATCACAAATTGTATGCGAGTCCATGTGCGGCAAGTGCCTCCAGCATATGGGGAGGTTGGGTGTGGGGACTATGGCCCCGCCCACTGCTCCACCCCCACTTGATCTCCCCTCCCCAAGGTTCTGCCCACACTCCATCCTACTCCCCCTGGGTCCCCTCCCCAGAGCCTCCCCCATCCACCTGACGATGGGCAGCTGAGCCTGGGGAAGAGCGGGAGCCTCTGGGCAGAGTGCAGGAGGCACTCCCAAGGCGGTGGGTTGGCCTATTTGTGGAGGCTTAGCCTCCTCTGGCCTAGGATACCTGCCAACAATGATGCAGATATGAAAAAGGTTAATATTATTCTGGGATGTATTAACAGGAGTGTTGGATGTAAGACATTAGAGGTAATCCACTCTACACAGCACTGGTGAGGCCTCAGCTGGAGAACTGTGTCCAATTCCAGATGCTTCTTTTTAGGAAAAAATGTAGACAAATTGGAGAGAGTCCAGAGGAGAGCAACAAAAAATAAGAGGTTTAGAAAACCTGACCTGCGAGGTTAAAACAACTAGGCATGTTTATTCTTGAGGAAAGACAACTGACAACATCTTCAAATATGTTAAGGGCTATTAAAGAGGACGATGATCAATTGTTCTCCATGTCCACTGAAGGCAGGAAAAGTAGTAATGGACTTAATCTGCAGCAAGGGAGACTTAGTGTTTCCTAATATCTAACCTTTCTAACTCTTAGGAGTAGTTAAGCTGTGCAATACGCTTCCACGGGAGGTTGTGGAATCGCCATAATTTGATGTTAGACAAACACCTGTCAGGGATGGTCTAGGTTTACTTGCTCCTGACTCAGCTCAGGAGGCTGGATTAGATGACCTCGAGGACCCTTCCAGGCCTATATTGCTCTTGTCATAGAATCACAGCAAAGTGCTATTACCACCACCACCAACCTTCATGCATAACTGTCTTACCTAATACTTAAGGTAGGCCCAATTCATAGGCACCAACTCTGTGGGTGCTCTGGGGCTGGAGCACGCATGGAAAAAAAATAGTGAGTACTTTGCACCCACTGGAAGCCATGCAGATCAGTGCCTCCCCCCTTCCCAGAGCCTCCCGGCAGCCCCACCGATCGGCTTCTCCCCTCCCACCAGCGCCTCCGGCCCACCGCTCATCAGCTGTTTTACAGCATGCAGGAGGTGCTGGGGAGGAGCGGGGGCAGGAAGAGGCAGAGGCGGCGGCTTGGAAGAAGAGGTGGAGTGAGGACAGGGCCTGGGGTGGAGCAAGGGTCAAGCACTCCCCAGATCTGAGTAAGTCAGTGCCTAT
The DNA here is from genome assembly GCF_013100865.1 of Trachemys scripta elegans. NCBI lineage: Eukaryota > Metazoa > Chordata > Testudines > Emydidae > Trachemys > Trachemys scripta. The sequence goes on from NC_048307.1 coordinate 34,336,544, forward strand.
GGCCCAACTTATCCAGACACCCAGGGCCAGTGCAAGGAAGTTTTGCGCCCTAGGCAAAACTTCCACCTTGTGCTCCCCCCCACAGCCCTGCAGCAGCTCCCTGCCCCCCCCGCCCTGAGATGCCCCCCCACAGTAGCTCCCCCCCTGCCCTGAGGCACCCTCCCCCCCACAGCAGCTCCCCCACCGGGTAGCCATGCAGCAGCTCCCCACCCCAGCTCACCTCTGCTCCACCTCCTCCCCGATCATGATACCCCCGCTCTAATTCTCCTCCCCTCCCAGGCTTGCAGCGCCAAACAGCCGATTGGCGCTGCAAGCCTGGGAGGCAGGAGAAGTGGAGTGGCAACCGCATGCTCGGGGAGGGGGCGTAGGAATGCTGTAAAAAAAAAAATTGGGGGCACCGCTTTTTGGCACCCCCAAATCTTGGCACCCTAGGCAACCGCCTAGTTTGCCTTAATGATAGCACTGGCCCTGCAGACACCCCCCATTTCTGGGGGACTGTGAAGGTGCTCATTCCTTCATCCTTATCCAAAGGGTGATTATTAGAGCCCCATGCTTTCGAAATGCAAGATAACATGAAATAAAATAAAAACCAAAAGGATAAAACAAAATGCCCCTCAGGTTGGGTCAAATGTTAATGAGTGGCGTTGTGACCCAGCGCAGGGTGTCACAACACTGCTCAGGTCTGGCCTGCTCACCCACCCCCCAGTTGTAATTGGGGAGGAGGCAGGCCAGTCAAACCTGAGCAGCACTGCAACCTCATGCATCGGCTCACAATACCCTGAGCAGGGAGCTGAGGCCAGCTGCAGGACTGGAGCCACCACTGCGGAATGAATTCACTTTCCAGCCCACACCTCCAGGCTTCCCCGCTTCAGGGAATTTCATTTCAATCCCCCAAGCAGGGGCAGGCCCCCAACCCCCACATCCCTGGAGAGAGAAAAATGAAATTCCCAAAAAATAAAGTGAAAAATTATCCAAAATAAGGTTTTCACAAGGCTCTAGGCATTATGATACCCTGTCTTTAAGAGCCCAGTCTCCTGGCTCTCTGGGCCTTCGCTGGCTACTCCTTGACCCTATAAAATGTCAGGCCTTGACCAGACTAACATGGGCTTCCAGGAGTCTGGCCTTCTCTTTCCCAGCTTGCAGGGCAAGAGGGAAAGAAATGTCCCTTCTGCTATTGCCCAGCAATCTTACCCGCTCTCCTTGTGGCGGGCCTCCTAGTCTGTTCATTGGGTGGCTCTTTGCCAGGCCACTGCTGAGGAAACACCCCAAGATATCCCCAGTTTCTCTGGCAGCCACCCCACTCTGCCTGGGCTACAGGCTTTTATCCCAACTGTTGCTAGTCAGTCATTAAGTCATAGCTCACTCAGGAAGTAACAGTTCTATCCATCAACCTCTTCCTGACTGCTATACTGCGGGGGGTATACACTCCATCACAGACACACACTGTCTCCTCTTTGTCTGTCCCCTCTAGGACATGTGTCCTTTTAACCAGGTGCAAAGTCCTTTGTCTGCCAGTATATCTTGAACCTGTTCAAACCAATTTGTGACCCCCGCACCCCTAATATGGGCTTCAAGCAGTTAGTTTTCTGTGCTGTCCTTTAATTATTGGTAAATGCGGGACTATTAGAAGTGCTTGCATTCCTGTCTATTTGCAGGTCAGTTCATGCCTGAATTAACTCCTTCATAATTATATAGCAACCACCACCACAACAAGCAGCTCAGCTAGAAAACACAACATTCAAAAAATGTTACAGGCCTCTCCCACATCCTTCTCAGCAGCATGTATCAATCCAGAGAAAAGCACATGCCAGAGGTGGGGTGAAATCCAGCCCCATCAAAGTCAATTGCAAAACTCCCATTGAAGTGTTGACATCACTAGGCCTCACCCTAGGTAACTCGGGAGGGTGGAAGGCCACAAAGTGTCAATGAAGCCTTCCTGCACTAGGCCTATATGAACCAAACTTCTTCCATGTTTAAACTCTAATCAACCTCAAAAGCCAGGTGCAATTGGAATATGTAAGCAACCAGTTATCTGTGTGCAACCTCCTGCTCACACTGGTATCAAGCGGTAATAATGAGGCCTGCATGTTTCTGGCTGAAGGGAAAAAGGACAAGATAACGGTTTAAAGAAGTTACTAACAAGCTAGGCTTATAGCTGCCAAGAATGACTTAACTGCTTAAATGTAATAGTTATTTGCTTAGTAACTATTACCAGGGATGGGAGGGGTAGAGAGAGGAATGGGGGGTAGAAAGGGAGGGCTAGAGGGGAAAGCGGGGGGGATGAGGCTTAACTGCAAAATGTATAAAAGAAGAAAAGCTGTTCCTGTTAGTGTGCTTGATTTGAGACTTGCCAGTCTCCTTGCACTGCTTTGGGATCCCAAATAAACTTTGTTTGTTTCTCCATCCCTGATGTGTTTATTAGCGCGAAGCGCACCGGGCAACGAACCCCGCTGTTGCTGTCCTTGGGCATTCTGTGCCGGCAACAGAAGGGTTACTGTAATGGGGTGGCACCCACCTCTCATGGGCACCTCCTTGTTCAGGCATGTCTACACCTTTTTGCTCAGTGGTGATCTATTCTGGTAGTTTCTCTGGCAGTCTCTAGTGATTCAGCCCTCCAACCAAGTCTCCCACCATCTGTATGAAACAACTCAAAAGGAGCCCTTCTAGGGTATTAGTCCAACAAAGTTGTTAAGTGCCCCTGGTATGGGGTCATGCTCCCAGGGCTTCCTCCATGGAGACTCTTCACCCACTCTGTTCTGGCCTCTTAACAGTTCAAATCCCTTTCAAGGGAGTTTATCACTGTCCAGTTATAGGTCACTTTCCCAGTAGCAGCTGGGGGGACCCAGGTCCACCCATTACTACAGGCCCCAGCCCAGAGACCCTAAGAATAGCAGCCACTCACAACTGTATCCATTTAACTACATTACTTTCAGTTCCCTGGGCCACTTCCCTGCAAACCTAGTCTTCACCAATGCTTCACCCTTACCTCAGGGTTCTTCTGTGTTCAGGCCCAGCAGCCAGGAGCTCTTTTTCACTCCAGGATCCCTGCCAGTACTGAGCTGTCCATGAAGCCATCCTTCAGCCCATTAGAAACACCACCTTCACTGCTCAGCTCTAAACAGCTAGATTCTGCTGCACTGCAGCTCCTTTTATAGTAGCCTGCAAACCTTTGATTGGATAGCTCCTTTCAGCCTCCTCTCCTGATTGGCTGCTTCCTACACAGACTCTCTAGGCTGCGTGGAAGACTTAGCTCCACTGCTCCTTTCCTGAGATGGTTGTGGCAGGACCCTGAGGCCTCCAACAGGGGGACTCTGGGCCTAGTCCACCCCATCACAGTTACCATTTTCAGGTTCTCAAAAAGAGGACACTGCTGGAAGTGGGGAGGGGGAGTTGGAGGGGATACCTGCACCAGGGGTACTCATTGGGGGGGGGGCAGTGTTGCTCTTTGTCACACTGGCAGGATGGCTGGCACAAGCCCAGTACACAATGAGAGGCATCAGTCAGCTCCTCCCTGCAGGACCTCTTCCTCAGGACTGGGAGCTGGGGTCTGGGTGAGCAGGATCCAGCAGCTGTGGCTGTAGGTGAATGCACCAATCGGATGCGGGGAGGGACCAATCGGGAAGCAGACCATTTGGGACTCTTTTTCAACTGCAGTGTCTGTTCTGCAGAAATCCCAGACATTGGCTGTTATTTAACAAATCCGACAGGACAGAGGGCGGAGCCAAAGAGGCAATGTCCAGGAAAAGCTGGACATATGGTAACTCTTTCATTGATTCCAGTGAGCCAGAATTTCATCCCAAGTATTTTGCATATTGCTTTACAGAAGGTGGGATCAATCAGATCTACCTGAAATCACTGAAATAAAGAACAAGTCATTACCAGGTAGTGGTTGCAAAGCTCAGGCCTGCTCTTGGACAGGTAATGTTAAGTTTGCCGATACCTGCCTAAAAATCAATGCACCAACAGCTTCTGAAACAAGACAGTGAATTCAGTTGGATATTTAACATGTAATGTTTTTTTGGGGGGCAGACCCCATAGATTCCGGTCAGAGAGACTCATGCAATGAATAAACTTTTTACTTGTATATGCAAAAACTTCTAAAAAGAACCAACACTACAACTAACAGCAGAGCACTTTCCAAGATCTAACTGCCTTCATGTTCAGTTAAAAGAAAACTTGTAATACTATCTGTAATAGTGCCATCTACTGATATTAGAAACTTTTCTTTCTAGAATATAAAAGACCTTGTTGTGTCTGAGGTTCCTGGGAACTCTTAAAGTCAAGGCACTATGATATTAGAGGCCTCTCCCACATCCTTCTCTGGAGCATGTATCAACCCAGAAAAAAGCACATTCCAGATGGTGGGGTGAAATTCAGCCTCATCAAAGTCAATGGCAAAATTCCCATTGATTTCAGTGAGCCAGAATTTTACCCCAGGTATTTTGCATATTACTTTGTGTAAGTAGAGCCAAGTCTAGACAGTATTTGGTCCTGCCATGCGGGCAGGGGACTGGACTCGATGACCTCTCGAGGTCCCTTCCAGTCCTAGAATCTATGAATAAGTAAATAATTTGCAACTAATTTCTCCAGTGAATTTCACCTTTTCCCTGTTCACAAAACTTTTACATTAGTTCATAATATTTAATATTATTTATTAATTTTTCTGGCCACTAATTGGTCTGCAGATCATGTGCGAGCAGTTTGTTGTGAATGTTTGCAAGTGCTGGTTAATGCTATAAAAATCATGGGGAATTGTTTCCGTTCCTGGATTCATTTATTTCTGTAAATGAGTCAATCCAGCATGAATGGCAAATTTTCTAATCACTTTTGGTGAATGCTGGTGAATGTTGGAGAACACAGAATGTGCTTTTGTGGAGTATTTGCCCTAGTGAATGTAGTCAAGCTCTGTGGGGAGAGGGACTTATCCTTGTATGTGTTAGTACAGCACCTGGTGCAGTCCACTGCTAATGGAGAACATTTGGAACTAAGGCAATACAAATACTGAAGAAGAAGAATAAAGCTTGAGTGCTTGTGGCATTCAGCCTGAAAGGGGCATGAACACTGTCACATCAAAATATTATTTTAAGTGCAAATGAATATTCACAGACAATTTCCCCACTCTTTGTGCATCTCTAACAGTGAGATCCAGACTGTAACTATGGACTTTATTGATCATGTCAGCCCTGGGTGAATATTCACACAGCACTGACTAAGTCCTGACATGCAATTCCTGCAGTAAATTGGTTCAGTCTAAAAGCTGGGATGGAATCTCCGGGGATTGGTCTTTTTGGTTGCTCCAAAGTCCTGGGCCAGAATCTAGAGGGGATGTCCCCTAGCTGTTGCACTTATTACAAAGGAACCAGGTCCAGTGTTTGCCTGCTCTGAGCCTAACAAAGAGCTGAGTCCCAAATCAGGTGCATGCATCACTGCCGCCACGGAAGCCAACCACTCTGACACATCAAAGTCACTCACCCTAATAAAGGGGCATTGCAAAAGGAATAAAATCATATGCAATTGCCTTGGCTCTGAGTGCTTCCTCCAGGATGCGTATCTGTGTGTGACCTTTCTACAGTCAAGCTGGACCATAAGTCCAATTAACTTGAGTTAATTCTGAAAGAAGCTACTCTCTGCAGCACCATCCAGATTAGAAAACAATTTTCCTGTCGCAGAGATGCAACATCCACTTTGGGTCTGTCTTTCCCTGGATGCTGCATAGAATTGACCCTCTGTTCAGAAAACCCACCCCTAACACCAGAGAAGGGATGAGGCAGGTACACATGGTATTCCAGGGTCTTCCAGGAATGACAGAAACATAACAAATGAGAGAGACAGCCAGGCACGTGTGTGAGGGAAAGTTTTGTAACAAGCAATGCCAGCTGGATGTCCAATTATCAAAAGAGGAACACCCTCGCATCACCTCCAAACTCTGAGAGTCTGGGTCCATAATAAGGAGCTGTCATTCAAGGCTGGCATTATGGAGTGTCAATATGCCTCGCCACAAGGGGTTGGAGATAGCTGCCTTGGGTCACATGCATCTGCTTTAATGTACAGAGAGCAGATATAGCACAAGGAGAATATCCATCAGGGCCCATCCACACTGCTAGTGTGTTCACCAGACAGCAACCACACTCAGAGCTTCTCCACCCACCAGTCTCAAAGGACTTGACCAACACCCCTCCCAGATTGGAAGCAGTTGTTACAAGAGCTCTATCCCCATTGCATTGTGGGTCAGTGTTGCAGGGAGGTGCCTCCAACATAAAGGCTTCTACCTCATGGTAGTGGGTGCCCTGCACTAATAAGCCCTTGTGTGCCTGGGTGGGTGGGTGTTGCAGGGGATTGCCACAGCAACCCTCTTCCTATGTTGTAACTAGAGCCCATTGGGAGTTAGGTGCTTAAATAGCTTTGAGGATCTGGGCCTTGTTGCCTGAAGGAACGACTTTAATGCAACATGCAGGTGCCAATCTCTCCTCCCGGGCACACAAGGAATGGGTGCTTTGGCCTGCCTCAATTCGGGGGTGGGGATGGGAGCCCCAGACAGCGGCTAGTTGGTTTTGACGTGTTCAGACCCCATGTGCCGCTTTGCAGAGTTCCATTGATTAGGATCTGATCGAGTCACCAGCGGCTGTGGTCGCTATGGAGACCTGTGCCTGAGACTCTATTTGAACAGTTTGTACCTCACCTGTGTGCTCCTCCTCACGTCTGGATCCAAAGGGGCCGACTAGAGGCTTCTCCTTGCTGACCAGATGGACCCGCTACCCCCAACCCCATGTGGGCAGCCCTCACCACCTGGACACACAGTCAGCAGGAGCTAACAGTCTGCAGGCAAGGGCTCCGTCACTGACCTTCCCCCTCCGGCTGAGCTGCATTACAAGGGAATCACGGCTGAAGAAGCACAGTGTAAACAAAACTGGTCCCTTCCAGCTGAAATCAGTGCTCCTGGGAGAGCCCTGCAGGACTCTGTGTGTTCACAGGCCAGGCCCAGCATGGTTAAGACCCACCCCTGGCCAGGAGGGCCCCCCTCCAGTAACTGAGTCTCCAGAGCCCACTCAGTCCTTGGCCCTCCTAATCAAGGCTCCTCGTCCCAGTTTGCATAGGAGATGTTACCAGGCTGCCACCTCCACAGTTCCCCCTTGGGGCACAGGGTGGCTCTACATCAACCCTATCTCAGTTTCTCCTTCTCGGGGCTCCTCAGTAAACTCCATTGTGTGACTTGGCTGCTGCAATGACAGGCCCTCCAGCTAAGTCCTTAACAAAAGTCCACCCCTTCCAGGGACATAGCGCTCCTCAGGCCAAGTCCAAAACAAATAGTCTCTGCACCACTCGCAAACTGGGCCCCGCCCCTCCTATCCAAGGGGTCTATCTTCTCACCTTGAATTCTTCTGTCCCCCTGGGCTCAGCTTTCACCCTTCCCAAGCTCTTTTCCATCTCTCCCCTCAGCTCTTCTGGGCTCCTCTGGGCTGCTCCCTGCTCCTACTTGAGCAGACCCACCGAGGCCCTGCCTGCCTTGTGCTCCCCTTGGTTCCCCATGGCCATCTGCCACATCCCCTTTCTCCCCTGACCTCTGGGCTAGATAGGCCTGGCCCACCGATCACATGGCCTTCTTCATTTTCCTCACCTGGGGAGGAGAGTTGGCTGTGTCAGGGGTGGAGTGGGACCCATCTCTGTTTAAGGGTCCAGCTACCCTGCAACAGGAGGATTCTGTTCTGAATAGGGTGACCAGATAGCAAGTATGAAAAATCAGGTCTGGGAGGGAGAGTATCAGGCACCTACATAAGACAAAGCTCCAAAAATCGAGGCTGTCCCAATAAAATCGGGACATCTGGTCACCCTAGTTCTGACAGGGCTAGATCACATTCTACAAGCCCTAAATCATCCCCAAATATATTTGGGGCCAACACAATGAATCCGTCCCACAGGACAGACTTTAACCCTGTCCCAGTTGCCAGGCTGCCAGAATGCCTTTGTAAAACATGGCTTGAGTTCTGGACCCATCGATCATTCCCAGTGCTGCTGCCTGAATTGCTTTGTTATTTTGCTCTGCACTCCACACCCAGGACTAGATGGCAAGATAGCAAAAAAAGATCAGTGCCCTGCCTATGCTATGGCTTCCTCCGTTGCTACCACTGGTGGTGAATTACACTCACACTTGTTTTTCTGCCGCTGTAGATACCCCCGTGGAGCTTTGAGGGAGCCCAGGACTGTAATAGCAGGACTGTGCAGGTTCTAACTGAGGGGCGTTGGCAGAGCTGTGCGGCAGCCCAGGGCTGGAATAACAGGGGGGCTGCAGGTGAGCAGAGGTGTTGGTAGAGCTGTGTGTGGTCAAGAAGAAGGGGCAGCCCCAGTGGGACAGGAGGGAGTGGGCATGGCTTAAAGTGGGCTAGCTTAGTGGCCAAAACAGAAATCTTATGGGGGCTGGCCCATGGCAAGGAGCCATTCTTGAGAAATGAATTTAAACATGGGGACCAAGCCCTACACTAGAGCCGGGAACAAATGAAAGTCTAGTGGTTGGGCAATGAGAGACGTGGCACAGCACTGGGACCCCACCCTGGGGAGGAGAGTACTGCAGGTGAGGTCTGAGCACAATGCAGTGCTGGGCAGGGGGGCTGCCTCCCCCAAGCCAGAATGATCTGTCCTCTACCTGCAGCAGGTATTGCATTCACAGCTAGAATTTCTCAGAGTACAATAGCCAAAGTCTCCCAACTTCCGGATCTTAGAAAGACAGTGTAAACGGGCTAGAAATGGAAACAGGCTGTGAAAAATAGCAGAAAGAGCCATGATTGGTAATTGATTGGGCATTGAAAAAAAGACCTCCTTGAAAAGCCACCTCTTTCTTTCTTTCTTATGACCTCACAAACTCTCCTATGCATGCACAACTAGGTGTTTATTAAATTCCATTTTGCAGTTGGAACACAAGCAAACTAATCCCCAGTAAAACCCATAGTTTATTCATGACCCACTTAATTTCCTCCCATGTCATTAATGTTAAGAGACTGAATTTAAATCAGAATCCTGGAGAGATGATTAAGCCTCATGATGGTGAGAAGCCTCATCCAGGAACAACCGTGAGAGGGTACATTAGAGCCAAGAGTGAGCGAGGATTGTAGGTCGACCACAGTGTGCGTGCAGGGAAAGGACTGGGAAGGAAACCCCATCACTCAGTTCCTGTTTGCAGAATGACTTTTGCGGGTGTGTGAGGCCTACTGCTGGTGGATGAAGTTGGATTAACAATCCCCGTATCCCCAGAACAGCTACAGCATTGGTAGCAGCAGTGTATGCTTCTCCCACCTGCTGCTCGCCACTTGATCAGAAGGGACCTCTGGCATCCGCCAGCCGATCTTTGGCCTCTCTGCTGAGGGTCCTAGCAAGGATACATGTTGTGAAGGCAGGTTGTGTGATGCAAACTAGGCCAATATCCCCAGCTCATTTCTCAAAAGCCAGTGACCAGGAGAGATTTTAATCAGTGGCGAAAGGCTCTGATCTCATTCTCAACCTGCTGAGCCACATGGATCCCCCAGATCAGACAGCACTGGTGAAATCTAGAAACCTTTGCTGAACACAACTGGGAAAGGAAGAAAGAAAGAGGAGGAGACATGGCATCACCGTCAGGCCAGAGAGACAGACAGAGACTTTCTCCAATTTCCTGTCATTTATCTACTTACAAACAAGATCTGTTTTGCTAAATGGCACCAAAGGCACCTACTATATGAACAAATCTAAACAACCCCCACTTCCCAGGCCACCCCAAATAGTGTGTAGCCTCCAGCCACTGGTGTAAGCAGCTTCCCCAACTCAGGTGCAGGAGAGGTTTGTTCTCCATGGACATCCCAGTGCAGGGTGGGGTGCACAACTGAAGCTGGTGAATTTACAGCCATCACCTCACAGGTGAGTTCCAGACTCCTAAAATGGAAGATCTCAATAGAGCACATTGCGGGATGGATCATGGGACACAGAGCTTTACGCCTCTAGGTCACTGTCTCAAATTCAGCCCAAGCTAATAGCGAATGAGAGTCATTGTCGTCTGCTGGCTGGTTGATGGCTTACGTGAAATGCAGTTGATGGGTCACTGCCCAGTTTCCAGTGGGCAAAGGTCCACGTTCCAAAAACTGCCACCATCGCCGCTTCCGGCCTTTTGGTTGGTGGGTCTCAGCAAAGAGGCCCAGAGTTGATAGGAGACTGAGCTGTCCTCAAACAGGTTCCCTCCAGCATTGGCTGAGGCACATGTCAGGTGGGAGGGAAGCATGCCCCATCCCTGCCTATGCTTTACCTGATCGGTAGAACCTCCACCTCTCATCAGCACTACATTCACCTCATGTACAAACCTCAGTCCTTTGGGTGAAGGGAAAAGCCAGTGCATCACAAGCCAATGTGTTGTCAAGGAGATAAAGCCTGACTTGTCCTGCCCCAGGTGAGTCAGGTAGGAGCGAGAAAGGGAGGGAGGAGACTGGTGGATCAGTTATGTACCTTGAGCAAATACCTGATCAATAGGAGAGTAGCAAGCTTGCAGATTTCAGTGTGAAAGTGAATCCACACAGCAGGGAGAGAGGGGAGCAAGCATTTGGAGATCAGCGTGGACAATGAGGCAAGTGGCTCCAATGAGTCACACTCTGCTTTAAAAAAAAAAAGCCGAGGAAAGGAAACGTCAAAGAATCCAGTGCAATATTTCTGAGGCCATTTAGCCTGGTAGGGAAGTGAGGATGTGGCAGGCGTAACTGTAACAAGTCTGCAAGGAGAGATGCACCATGCTGAATGGCAGTGGGCTCTCCAGCAGGAGCCATTCGACTCTGCTGGACTGGAAGAGGCCAGGAAATGCTGCCAACAAGAAATTAGATCACAAAGTGGCAAGGGAGACAAACGGAGCTGGTTGAAACATTTTCAACTGAACATTTTGGCCTTTCATTCAGAAAACCAATTTCAAAATGTGGGAATTTCCCATGGAACAGAAATTCCATTTTCTCACCATTTCTAGAGATGAGCCTAGACTGAAAACTCATCCCCTGGGACTCCAGATACCTCCCTCACCGGGCTTTCTGGACACAGGGATTGGAAGGTGGAAGAAAATATTATAATAATAATATTCAGACACAAAATATATGGGCTGACTTGTTCAACTCTGAGGTACTTGCATCCGTATTTGGGCACCAAAAGAAAAGCAGCTCAAATTTTCAGACAGAGCGGGGCTCATTGAAAATGTCCAAATTGGTTTTTGAGGGTAAACTGGGTTTTCAAGAAAACAATTTTTTTCATTCAAAGTGTCTGCTTTCCAAGGAAAATTTTGATTTTTCATAAAAAGGCCTGAAAGATTTTGACTGAAAACCAGAAGATTTTTATTCAGAAATGCTGCTGCAGTGTCTCATGGAAGTTGTAGTTTGGGTACCTCATGTGTCCATTCTCTTCTGTACACGAGACTACATCACCCAAGAGGCACCATGGCCAAAGTATCCCGTGATGGACCACCGCCTTCATGCATCATGGGAGACATCCCTGCTCAGGTACTTTGAGATGTTGGCTACAGTGAATGGAGCTGAGTATTCACCCCAGCAGGAATGCCCTCCTAACAGAGACTGTAACAGTGGGCTTTGGGTAGTCACTTTTCATCGTAAGGTTCCCTTTATAAATAGCTTATGAAAGGCTAATAATGATTAATAAAACTGTTACTACATGGGTAATTAATTGTTAGTGTGCAAGGGGTCAATAGATTGCTTTATAACCATGGCTATAGCCTTCTACAGTACGGTCTACTGTTGCTCTTATAGCCACCTGTAAACTGTTGTGTTAATGTCTGTAACATGCCTGGGACATTTGCTAATCATTTATAAACCATTTATAACTGGAACCTCAGTAGAAGGCATGACCTACTTTGCACTTCTCTAGCACCTGTCATCAGAGGATATCAAAGTTCTCGTTCCCCCTCCACCATTTTTGAGACTGATGAGATATGATGGGAGGAGTTTGTGTTATGTGTGGACGCTAACCTGTCGGTGTCTTTTGGAAAGAAACTCACAGCTGAGCTACAGGGAGTGTTAAACTTTCAGTTGGAACAAACTGCCAAGGGAAGAGGGGAATCCTCCATCTCTTGATGTCTCCCAGGCTAGACTGAATGCTTTTTTGGATGATTGCAAACTCTGGGACAGGGACCATCTTTTTGTTCTTTCTCTGTACGGTGCTGAGCAAAAGGGGGCCTTCCTCCATGGCTTGGGCTTCTAAGGTCAAGGACAATAATATGCTTTACATAAGTTGCAAAGCAAAGTTATTGCGCTCCAGATAGGGATAACTGGATGCAGTTCTCTGGCCTGTGTGATGCAGGAGATCAGACTAGATCAGTGGTTCTCAACCTATCTACCATTGTGGCCCACAATGTGTTATGTGGGTCGCATACAATGCTACCTCTATGGCCCTGAGGATGTCACATGGGCCGCAGCTCTGTGCTGATTGAGCTGCAAGCGGCCCGCAGGCTGCAGGTTGAGAACCACCGTACTATATGATCATAATGGTCCCTTCTGGTCTTGAAAATCTATGACTCTCCATCATGTGTAAATTCCTCTCTTCAAAGCAGGTTCCTCCTCCAGTTTATCCACAGAATAGGCACAGCACAGATACTGGCAGGGCAAGCTGCCCCCTCATTGCCCCATCAATGTGCTTTTACTCTGTCCTGCAGGGACTCCTTTTAGGGCTAAAGGGGAGTCCGGTCTCTGTGGCCCCTTTCAGGATGCCCAGGCATTGCTAAGGCACTTGTCACCTTGGGATCTGTGCGGTAAAGCAGCACCCTTACTGTTGGGAAAAGGACCAGCCGCTCCGCCACGCCCCTGATTCCAGCTGCTTCCTGACCTGGGAATATTTGTGGAGTTTCCCTCCTGTTGTTGGGCTCTCTGCTGATGCTGCCAAGCACGGCCTCAGTGGTGATGGTGTCTTGTGATGTGCAGCAAAGATCAGGCTGAGTTCTGCCAGCACATTGCACCTGGCACCCATCAGACGGGAACATTCTTGCGTTAGCTTGGTATTGATTCCAAAGCAAAGGTCAAACACATGAAACCAGCAGCTCAATATACTTGGTTTCTAATTAATAATGAGTAATTAGGAAGGCCATGTTTTAAGTGAGAGATCTCAGCAGGCAGGAGATCCCAGGTCAGGGGCATGCTGGTTTTCCGACCTGCCATGATGGCCCACAGGAGCCATGGGGAGCCAGGCACAGGTCAAGGCTCCTAAGGCTGGGGGCTAAAGAAGGCTCCAGCAGTTCCCGGCAGGAGGCACAAAGGTGAGCAAAGGGATAAACTGGGCCCTCTGTGTAAATGGCAACTCCAGCTCTGAGTAGAGGCTGCAGCTGATACCGACTGATTATAGGATGAAATGATGCCTCCGAAGAGGGAGGAAGTGGAATCAGTTTGTATGCATGAGAATCCAGCTGCCGAAAACAAGGTTCCTGGGACTATTCCATTATATATGCTGATTCTTACCTTCAGCCAACCGGAGTAGAACAAAAACCCATGCACTATTACAGTGGTTAGCGGTTGCTGCTTAATTGTGCACCTCCTGCTTGCAAGCCAGTAATTTAGCGGTAACCAACATGTTCCCTGCCCTCACAGCTCTTCCCTGCCAATTGTTCAGGGAATGTTGCATGTTAAGCTGCCCAAGGAGCTCCAGAAACCAATTGCTCTGACCCAAGAATGGGCTGCCTGCTTCATGCTGAATGTCCATCTTCCCTAGCTGCAGGACTGCAGCGGTGCTGCCTCCATGCTGGGTGCTCACCACTGCTGGCATGACAGAGCAAGGGTCCCAGCTGCACGACAAGCTTTTCTGGGAATGTGTTTCCGTGAACATACTGACGAGGGCTGGGAGCAGCTTGGTGGAGGTTTGAGTACCAGTTGTGTAACAACAGGCAGGGCGGCCAGCAGTCACTCCATCACAACTTGGCCCTGCAGCGGTAGGAGGCCGTTGCTGTGCTTAGAGCCTGTTGCTGTGCTTAAAGCAAGAGGTGTAAGCAGCCGCCTCTCTCATACAAGCTCCACTGAAGCTAGTGGGGTTTTCAAAGCACTCAGCATTGATCTGACTGGCCTGAACGGGAGCCCAAGCTGAGAGCTTCGGGAGCTCCCATCCCTGATCTCAGCGTGTTCCGCCAATGGAACACCAAGGTAGACTCATGACATCAGCAAGACACATCCTCATTGGCTGAAGGCCTTTCCTGGAGGGTGGGACACTGTTTTTCAAATTGTTCCCTTCCACGGGTGTTCCATCACTCATGGTGCCACAGAGCTGGGGCAGGCACAGTGAAGGGCAGACTGCTGCAGTGCTTAATCCATTACCCTCATTACCCAGCACCTCAGAGCCCTGAATGTGTTGATTCTTACACACTCCTGGGAGGCAGGCTGGGCCACTGTCCCCCTTGTACTGAGGGGAACTGAGGAAGCATATGGAGGAGCAGGGAACTACACCTGGGTCTTCCAAGTCCCTCCAACCTAACAACTGGACTGTCCAGCACCCACAGCCTGCAGTGGCTACCATCACAACAGTGCTGCTGCCTTTGCATCTGTCCTGTACCAGTGGCCGTTGGAGGTGGTTTGCAAACTTAGCTCCTGAGCCCTTTTCGTCATTAAAGATTCTATGGCACTTTCCCCAAGAGCAGATGGTTTAACCCCAGTGCCCTGGCCAGATTCCAGCCTCTATCCTGCCGTCCTGCTGCCGCGGCATCCAGGAACCTTGGTTACTCCCTGCCCCAAATGCACGCACAGTCTTTGCCCTAATACAGAGACACTGAGCCCTCCAGCCTGACGCCCTCTCTATGCTGGCTGGCTTTGAGACATCAGTGTAATTTAAGTGTCCAAGGGCACATCTACACTGCAAAAAAAACCCTGCAGCAGTGAGTCTCAGAGCCTGGGTTGACTGGCTCGGGCTTATGGGCCCCGCGCTCCAGGGTGAAAAATAGCAGCACAGACATTCAGGCTTGTGCTGGAGCTGAGGCTCTGAGACTCTCCCGTTGCTGGGTTTCAGCCCGAGCCGGCACATCTCCACTGCTAGTTTTAGCCCTGCAGCGCGAGCTTCACGAGCGCAAGGCGCTTGACCCGGGCTCTGAGACAGGTTGCCGTGGGTTTCGTTTTTGCAGCTTAGATGTATCCTTGGCGGGCACTGAGCACTGGAAAAACTTGGCCACTGATTTAGCTGCTGGCAGGTGCTGAGCCTTTTGGAAAACCTGGCCTCAAGTCTCGGCGGCTGCATCAACGCTGGAGAACCTCTGGTGACCTGCCATTGTTTATATGGCCTGTGGCCAGCCGGAGAGCTTTGATGGATGGAGTAATTTGGGTTTTCTTTCACTCGGCTGATATAAAATATGGATTGTTACAATTCTGTTGGATTCCTCCCGTCTTGTGTGATTTTTCATACACTACTGAACCTTATTCTTTGTTTTCCAGTGTCCAAACCTTTGGTTACCGGACATTAGATCTTATCTAGTTAATGGAAGATAAAGAAGACAGGCCACAGGGTGGTGGGAATTCACCATGCATAGTCCTCAAGCACAGAGAGTGTCACTGATGTGGCCACCTAGCTTCAAATATTGCTGCTGAACCCAGACAAGCGCCTGGCAGGGACCGGGATGGGCCCCTGGGTCTACCGTGGAGGTGACTCTACTCCCCCCACACTGGGCCCCTAAAATTGAATCTCAGCTATTGGAGACCAAGTCCGGCTTCTGTTTCCATGGGAACAGCTGTTAGGCTGCAGAGCATACATACGGTAAAGATTTTCAAATCCATGAGCTTTAATAAGTGTAGCTAAGTGCATCCAGCCTCCATCCCTGGGCCCATTCCTTTCAGCAGAGAGCCCAAACTGCCCTCCTTGCTTTCCCAGCTGCCCTCAAGAACCAGGTCTCCTTCAGCTCTCCTCCTCTTCCCTCCACTGGCTTCCTCTCTGTGCTGCCTAATGCACTCCAGGCTGGTGCAAGTGCCTCCTCCTCTGTAGTGCCTGGCATTAAAGCAGCTTTGTGCACCACTCTGCTGCACAGTGCAGTCAGCAACCCTATTCATGCCAGCTTCACCCATGCCAGGATTTGGGCAGAGCGTGGCAGGGTGCTGACACTGTCCAGCACAGGCTAGGTCAGGCAAGGAGCTAGGGACGGCCAATCAGTGTAGCTTCATGGACGTTAGTGGCCTACCCTGATTTACAGCAGCTGAGGATTGGAGCCCCAGTGTCTAGGTGTGTCTGGCAGGGTGTGTTTTTCTGGATGGAAACACTGCCTGGGTTAGTTGCTGCAGTCACTGTACGTGGGACTCTGCCCCTCATCTCCAGCACAGCACCCCTGGGGATGGGGAAGAGCTGGGACTTAGGTGCAGGGAGCACAAAGGGGAACTTGTCATTACTGAAGATGCTGGCATGCACAGGCTTTCCCTCTCCAGCCTCGCAGGCCCAGGGACACAGCCCATGGGGCTCTCTCAGTGCACCAAGGTGCCTTTGCCATGGCCTGGTTAAGGAATCATGGAATGAATTGGGGATCCGGAGCGCTCAGATTTCCCCAGGCCCTTCAGTGTGCTTCGAGCCTGGCCTCGCCGGAGGATGTTCCGCTAGTGCTGGACAGACACCACTGGCTCACGCGGCTCTCTTAGCCCTATCAGCTGCCTCTGCTAACACTGGCCCAGATGCCCTGGCATGGTGCTTGTGACTGCACTCTGATCTATGACAAGATACAGCTGGACTAATGTTCTTCTGGCCTTGGGGCTCTCTCCCGTGGGCAGCCATTAGGTTCTGTCCCGTTGTCCCTTCCTGTGTGTGTTACGGAAGGGCAGACGGTGCGGGCTGCAGTGCCAGAAGTTTGCTGGTGACACTGGGCTCTGCATCTCATCAGCTCAGCTCTCCCAGCGTCTAACCAGGAGTGAGGCCAACTGTCCATCAGACCAGAGGTGACACTGGCTGGCTGGTAACAAAGCCAGAAGGGACGGCAGGTGATAGCTTTTGCATACCGTCTGCCAGCAAGATGCACAGTTTGGAGGCCCTAGTGGTGTCGCAGTTGTTTCTGCAGGGTGTAGTAGCAGCTGTAGCTGTGAATGCGTTTTCCACATGCAGCTGGCAAAGACTCTACGGATCTGAGCCTCAATGGCCACATGAGCCACATCACCTCCAGGCCGGCTTACTGCCAGATGCTCTCCGTGGGACTGAAGCTGCTTGGTCACCCAGTGCAACACATGACCCCTGGGATCCCATAGTCATACTGGCTGCCTGCTGGGCCCTGGCTTCCATTCAAGCCCTGTGCGGTTTGGGACTCAGGATGTGTCTACCTTGCAGGCAGGTGAGATTGCAGTTCCTGCAGCCAGGGCCGAGCTAGCTTTGATCTAGATCAAAGTTAACTTGAGTAACAATGGCCGGGTAGCCATGGCAGCAGGGGTCACGCATGGGCTGACCTCCTGAGTACAGCGCCGCCCAGGACCCGTGAACTAGCTAGATTTAAACTAGCTCAGGTCTGCCTACCCCAGCTGCAGTCACACCTCCTGGCTGCAGTGTAGACGTATCATCGAAGGCCTGCTTTACGCACTAAGGCTCAGCTGAGGGATCAGAGCTGACATAGCCAGGTGGCTGGAAGCACAATGCTCAGCTCCAGAATTCATTCCCTTTGCTGGGCTGAGAGCGCCTGTGGCTGGTGAATTTCATGCATGCCTCAGGGGTCATCTGCTTGCCTCCGCATTAGCCTCAGGGCCTAGTCTGAAGCAGCAGACCATGCCCTTTAGGTGGGAGCATTTCACTGAGCCCAAGGCCCTGGCCTGACACTTTAGTGTGCTTAGAACAGCCCCTTTTATGGATCATAATCGGCATTTGAACCCAGGACCTTCAGTACTAAAAGCCTGAGTCTCCACCTCTTGATCGAAAGGAGCAGCTTCATTAGCTTGCAGCAGCAGTTGGGTCTTATCCTCTGTTTAGACAAGCCACTAGAAGGGGACACAGCAGCTTAGCTAGTGTGCTACATGCTCGTGTAAAGTAATGACCATGTTTTAATTCTATCAGTAAGCTTAGAACTGTTTGATAAGCACATTTCATACAGTTTAACAAATAAGCAACATACATGCATGCTTAATAGGCAGGTTCCCAGCGTCAGAGTCTCTCAGCTAGCCACTATAATGCACTCAATAAACATCAGTCACTAACCCCTTATCATGAAAGGGGCCCTGCTACTGGCTGGAGGAACTCCACTTCCACAGTACAAAGGGAAGGGTAATTTTATGGCTCTGCGGCTCTTAATAACATGGTATAGCTAGGCCAAAAGAAGCAGGTGCAGGAGAGGAAAATAAGAGCAAGAACAGTTAATATCAAATACCCAAAGCAATTTGATTTCCAGTTGCAATGACACACATGGTCATGACATCCTTCACTGCACAGCATCTCACTGCCAGGTTCCATCAAAGAACAGGAGGCTGATGCTGCCAGTCCCCCAGACTCCAGCACTCGGACTGGGAAAGTAAAGGGTGACAGGCAAAGCAGTCACTGGGGCGGGGCGGGGGGGGGGGGAGGGCAGCGCCAGGAGGGGTCCTGTCCCCCAAGCCAGAACCATGCAGTGGAAAGGCCAAACAATCCAGATTAGATAGGAACAATGTGCGTGGAATCATTGCACCCACTTTGTCTGGCTTGGCAGATGCACGGATGAGCTCTGCATTGCAACATGGAGATTATCATTCATAATTGTTACTGAGTGACCCAGCACATTTTGCAAATCTCAGAGTGCTTTTCAGAAGTACAAGCAGTGCCCTTCACCAAAATGTGGCAGTTTCTGGGGTGGAAGCAGCTGCTATTTATTAGTTCACACGAACTCTATGATTGCATAAAGAAATGGAGAAGAAATGGAAAAAAGCAGGGCAGCGATAAAAGGAATAGTGGAACCGAAGAAGACAATATGTAGCTGAAATTCAGCCAGGGCACTGAAGCTAACACCTGTATTCTGGCCCTGCTAGTTTTGTTAGCCACAAGTGGTCAGAAACTCAGTTTTAGAGCTTCCCTGTGACTTTGAATCAATGCTAACTCAGATGGCAACATCCCTGATTGCAGCATCAACACCCTTCCCTAGCGGGTGCTGGGCTTTCCCTGTATAGCCAGAAAGCTATTGCAAGGTCAAGGCCAGGAGGAGCTGGAAAGAGTCTGGAGGAGGAAAAAGGCTTGGGAGGGGAATGCCACCCTGCTACATAACAGTGCCCCCTCTGGCCGATTATGGGGCAGCGCTGCCACAAAGATCTGAGTGTGAAACCTCCCGCACGAGGCAGGACCTTGAGGCATGGCAGGTGGGGGCATTGCCTCTGCTCAGGGGATGTGGCGCCTGCTCTCGGCAGTGGCCGGGCAGCGGGACAAATCTGGAGGCAGCTCTGGGCTCCTGGAAAGAAACACCCTGCAGGTGGTGGAGCAGAAACCAGGGATCCTGCCACTTGCTCAGCCCCAGAGGGGCAGGGTTGCATTTAGTGCTGTAGAGCAACCCCTTGTGGGCAGTCTAGGAGCAGCGCCCATGGGCCAAGTGTTGACGGAGTTGGGATGTCTCCCGACCAGAAGCAGCAATAAAATCAGGAGATGCTCAGTGCAAAATAGCAAGACACAAAACCCACCCAGAACAGGAAAACTGGCCTCCAAGCAGCATCTGGGATGAGCATCAGATCGGTGCCCCTGGAGCTGCCATGGCTTTTAAATAAACGATGAGGCAGAGCAGACATGTGCCATGGGGGTGGGCAGGGACATGTATAACAGTGCTGTTGGCACCGGGAGTCTGAGCTACATCAGTTATTTTCCTCCCACCTCCCACTTATGTGATACTAGACAAACAACCCCAGCTCGCCCATGCAGGCATCTGGGGACAAATGCCACCTAAGCCCACCCCTCTCTTGCAAGTTCATGACAGAGTGGGTGAGGCCATGTTTCCAGAGCAATGCTGAGCGTGGCCCTGCGTCCCTGGGATGACTGCAGTTAATACACATGCTAAGGAAGAACTGTATGTGCAAAGTGCCCCCTGTAAAGTGGGTACCTGTACCAGATGAAAATGGGATCTGGATAGAAGATAACTGAAATGACAGCAAATATCTGCAGCCTTATTGTGTCATTCCCTGGCCCCTCACCCCTTAGTCACAGCTTAGCCAAGCTAGGCAGATTTCAGTCCCGAGCCTGCCCCTGGTAGCTGTGGAAAGTTGCATTAATAGGCACCCCAGAAGGCAGGGCAGGGAGCACAGGGGAACCCAGCCTTGCATGGATGAGAGCATGGCTGTGGCAGAGTTTGCAAGGGACTCCTGCCAGCTAGCAGGATGCAGACCTCAGCTGCTCCTTGTTGGGATCACATGGCTCACACATAGAGCCTGGTCCCTCTGAGGAGGACACAAAAATCCACGAAGCGTTCTCACACCCCAGTTCTGTACCCACTTCCCAGCCCTCCTCGCCCCTATAGGTTTAAATGGGCGCTCGGGGAGTGCAGGGTTGGGCCCATCTGTGTGCACCACTGCCCTCTGCTGGAGAGAGTGCCCTGGGACGGAGCTGCAATGCCCTCTTATCGGCCATAGCCAGGGGTGCTGAAACAAGGTGTGTAGTGGGGTGCTGAGAGCCATGGAACCAAACTGTAAAGCCTGTAGGTGATGGAAACCACTTCAAGCCATGGGGTGTGGCAACCCCCCAAGCACCCCTAGTTCCAGAATCCATGGCCGCAGCCTGCAGCTGAGTCCTAAGCCGGCTGCAGCTAAGCCAGCATTCAGCCACAGCCCTTTGTCCCGCGGGTTCTGGGCTCCATCCCTGGTGCAGTTTGGGTGTGAGTTAGTTGATGACCATGGTGTATTTCTTGCAGACAAAGGTATCCCTTCCGCTCTCACGGCATTGCATTGTCCTGATCAGCCCAGCTCAGCTGATTAGAAAGGAATCGGTCCCAGATCGTCTGTCAGATGGCCTCTACTTGAGGGGCTTTTGTACTGTTAGAAATCCTAATGGAGAGATGTTTCAATAGTTCTTTGGGCACGGGGCTGTTTGAATGGAGAACATTTGGGTTGAGGGGAGGTTCTGATGGGCCAGTAGAACCAGAGTTGATATGGGAGTCTCAGAGCAGGTATGCATCCCTCTGAAATCTCTCAGGATACTTTCTGAAGCTCAGCTCTTTAAATCCTGCGTAAGCGCTTTATTTTTAGCGTCCTTTCCGAATGCGCCGAGCAAGCCCTGGGAAAGCTGTATAATCCGCTTGCATGCGAGGCACCAGCTAGGCTAGGGGGCAGAGCCCAACCCAGGAACAAATCCCAGGTCAGATGCAAGAGCACCATCCTTCATCCTGCCGAAAAGGGCAAGCCAGAGGGCAATGTTTTCCCAGACTGAAAACCAAGGCCCCCAAATGACGCACACCTGGAATATCCTGTGCTCCAGAAGAGAGATGAATCTACCTCTTAGCGCATTATTTTGGGCTGGTCTGGTCTGCTTAATTCTTTTAAAATCTCCATTGGGGGTTTTATTTGAGATAAACAGCCCAGCAGTATTCTGACAGATGTATCTCTTAATTGATCTGAATTGCTTTACCTGTTTAAAGCCTGTACAAATGTACAAGTTGCCATGTTTTGTCTGTTGAGTGAAATAAATGGCTTCTTAAAAGTCTCTTGCAGACATCATACTGTGCGCACAAGATAGATGCAGGGATCCCTTTACAGAAATGCAGCTGCTTCTGAGATGGGAGGCAGCAGCTACTTATTAGCTCACAGCAACACTATGCAATGGTTTAAGAAGTAGAGAAAAGTAGCATAGCTCTCAAGAGCAGCAGAGGAATTTAGGGAGACAAAATGTAACTGGACTGTAGCTGATGAAGCTAACACCCTGGCTTTGTTTGTAGTATAATTAATAACTTCTCTTTGGAGTTTCCTTGTAACCTGGCTGGGCACCTCCCAAGTGCTCCCTCATGGCCTGGGGTGGCTCTGCTGGACCTTGCCTCAGTTTCCCCTTCTGGTCAGGGCCACTTAAGAACTCTGCATCACAGTCCAATGGTCATTAAAACACTCTCCCTTCTGGGGTCCAATTTATTTAGTTCTTCCACACATTGGCCCTTCAGGCCCCATCCCAGTACAATGTCTTTCGTCCTGTGAAACAGGAGGCCTCACGGCTCCTTCCCAGAGCTAGGTGCAATTCAGACCGGCCCTTTATTCCCTGCAGTATTCACCTGGTTCCTTCCATCAACTGCAGTTTCCCCTGGCATCTAGCTAGCTAGCTAGCTATATCTGCCTGCCTGGCAGTCCCACTCCTCACAGCTAGAGCATTAGGCGCCCACTCAGGTTCCTTTTAAATCCCACACCTGACGCAGGTGTAACAGGGCAGGGCTGGCTGGACGGGCTGACTGACCTCAGGCCTCCTGGCCCTTAAAGGGGCAGTCTGTCCTGTTACATTCCTCTTGGGTTCCTTTGAAAGTTCTCAGGCGTCGTCTACATTTTCTGCTCAACTAAACAGAGCAGAACCACTTTCCTACACTGCACAGCCAATCTCTCGCTGTTGCTCCAGAACGGCTGACGAGCAGAGATCGCCTCGTAGCACTAAGACCTGGCCTCTTTCACAGAACAGATCATGGCACATTGAGAAAGATGCTCTAATGCAGTGTGATAAACCAGGCAAGCTGAACGTAACAACAAATGGGCAAAGGACTTGTTGCACATGTTAGTCCTGCTTTTAAAACTTTTATTTTGGCCCTGCTTCTGCAAACATGCATTTGAGCCCAAGCAGGCATTGAGCTGACACTTCTGCATGCCAGTAATTTGTCATGGGTGAGGCCTCCCAGTTATTAGTGAAGCTCTGCTGTTGTAGGGCCCCATTGATGCCCTGCCAAGAGGACTTCTCCCTCCACCTCACACACTTCTTTGCTTCCTTAAGATGCATGAAGGTCTGCAAAGTTTTCTGGGTTTGCTTATTGTTTTAAATCACAATTTCTTTTCTCATTATCTTTTTAACCTTCAGGAATATCAGCCAGGTCTTGCCTTCCCTCTCCCATTGCAAGACTCCTCGGAGGACCAGAGAACTGGAGCGGGAACCCTTAGTAGATTTGAAACATTCTCTCAGCCATCTGAGTTAAATAGAGGCTAACAAAAAGAACCAACTACCCCCCGGGTTTTAAACAGCCTAACAGCCCCTTTGCAACTCCTTGGTAGTTCACACTTCATGCTCTGCTGTTTGCGACAGCAGGAGCCTAGAGACTTCCAGAGAAAACAGGACAGACAGTATAATTAATAATAATCGTCCATCCATCCATCCCCCAACATTAAAAACCACACACTTCAGGAGGCAAAAATCCCCAACCCATTCCAGGCTCTCTTTACCCCATGTGAAGACTCAAATATGGGTGCAAACTGGTTTGTGTCTTTCCTTTGCAGGCAGCCTTTCGCTCAGGAGAGACCAAACTGCGAGGAAGTGCTGGAAGCAGTGCGGAGGACGAGCACCCAAGAAAGAGGGCAGATCTCTGTGCCCTGCAGTGCATCAGTTCAAGTTGGGAACAATTGCCATGGGACAGGATGAACTGGACGGGAATGAATGTACGTCTGAGCGGGAGCTCCCTGTGCAGCGAGAGGCTGGGAGGGGAGTGGGAGGCAGGCTTGTAAGAGTCTGTGGCGTGGTAACAGCTCTCAGACACACACACATGCTCGCTCTCTCATACACACAGATGCTCACATAGCCCTAGGAATTAGAGACACGGTTTGCCAAGGAGGCAGGTACACTTTAGACTCTGGCTACAGCTAACTTGTCTTCACTCCCCTCCCAGCAATATCTCCATCCTGTGGTTCCAAGGTGCCAGGTTCTCGGGCTGGAAGCAGGAGTGGAGAAGTGGACTCTCCTACCCCTTTCTCGGGCAGGCTGCAGTTCTCTCCTTAGCTGTGGGGATTTATGTCCAAAGCAGAGTGCTCCTTGGGCAGTCGGCCGAGTCGTCTGTGGAGACCCAGGACTGCCTTCCACCAGCAGCCTGGGCTGAGACAGGAGAGTGCTGGGGTTTGGAAAGGTAAGTGAAATTCAAAATCATTTCAGAATAATGGATGGGGAAGGGAGCTGGAAATATCAGAGGAGGTGCACAGGTTATTCAGGTTTGAGAGTGTGACTGTGAGTTAAACTCTGTGGAAGGTCAGGAAACTGGGAAAGCCTGAGTTATTTTGCAGTGGGATTAAGCATCACTGTGTAACTGGAGGTACAGCAGGGAGATCATTCTGCAATCTACTACATCTGGTGTATAATGCATCTTTCAGTGCCCTCATGCTTCAGCTACTAAGTACGGCATGTGTTTAAAGTCCATAGTTATAGTCTAAGCCCAGAAGCTGGTGTTAAGTATAATCTTGTTTCCCACAAAGCATTCTCTGCAATTGCATTCTGTCCTGATAGTCGGATTTGATTTACCGCCTGCAAATTCACTCTTTAATCAGTTTGACTGCTTGCTGAGAGGTTTATTTGAGGAGGGTTTAAAGGGACAGACACTATGACCAGAAAATGTATTCTAGCCTATTGGTATTTTCCATAGACTGGGATACTCTGTGTAACCCAGGGCAAAGGACACTGTAAATTTATATCCTCTTGTTTCTAAGTGCAGTGTGTGCAATGTATGGATACAGCCAAAGACTTATCTGAAGGGACGCCCCATTGACTAGACTGTCATATTTCATTGCAATGGAATGGGTGCAACCAGAGCCTTAAGAAGTAATTATTTAAAGGAATGAAATGAACAAGTATGTGAGTGTTAAACCTCTTAACTTGCAAAATAAAACCTCTTCTCTCGCTCTGTCCTGGAACCTTGGTGTGGTTCTCTCTCCCTTCCGGGAAATCTTTGTGTGATATTATTGACACCCGTAAATTGTTCTGGATTCCTTGTTCTCCAAATGAGCTCAGACAGGATTTAACAGCTGCTCAACAAGACGCCATCAAATTTACACCATCAAAGTGGTCAGAGCAGAGCATTTGAAAGAAAAAAGATGTTAAAGAAACCAGCGCCCTGGGAGAAAGCAGTGACATGCCAGTCTGTGTTGGTGCTGCTGGCTAGCAGGGTTGGAAGGTCGGCTGGAGGTGCAGGGGCCATGCTGAATGGGAGTGAGGGGAAAAGGCAAACAAAAGGACTTTGCGCTGACTGGGCGGGCTACGTGGGGAAGGGCTGACTAGTTCTGTGACTTCCAATGGAGCTCCAGGCATCTGCAGGATGGTGGTCGTAATGGCATGCTAAAATGTATTGTACTGTTCAGCCATGAGGTGCCGCTGGGTGTGACATACTTTATTTAAGCTAACCTCAGCCAGACCTGGCAGAGCATTAAAGGATCTCAAAGTGAACACATCTGGAGCATATAGGCAGCTCTGTAGCCAGTCCATAGCTGGTACAGGAACATGACAGTGGTGAGGGACCCAGTTGTAGTGCCCCAGGGGTGGTTCTAGTCCAGGGAAGGCTTGGCACAGGACAAGTGAAGGGGATGGCTTTGCCGGATTGAATGTCTAGCCTCACTGAAAAGCCCTGTTGCTAATCTAGCCCTGTCAGCTGATCCCCTCCACCTGTGCATCGCACGGGATCAATTCAGGGCTGGGGTCCTGTTGGTTCTGTGTAGACACCAAAGATCCACTTGCTGCGAGGCTAGCGGCTTGCCCCAGTGTCCTTGGCCTAAACGTCCCCTCCCACCCACTGTTGGGCAGGGTGATTCATAGATGTTTAAGGACCACTGTGATCATCTAGTTTGAAATCCTTCATAATACAGAACATAGGAGGGCCCTGAATTAATTCCTGTAGTTGAACTATAGCATATATCTGTGCAGAGTACCAGTTGGCTGCTGCCCAGAGGTGGCTGCATTTTAGTGCTGCAGAGTTTGCAATGTGCTTTGGGATCCTTTGGGTTGGGAAGTAGTATAGGCATTATAAGAAAACCCCACCCCTGACCCCCCCAGCACCGCGCCACCGAAACAAAAACAAAACAAAACCCTCGAGCGCCGCCCCATGAACAAAAACAAAAACACCGCGAGCGCCCCCCACCACCCCAACATTGGCCACCCCTTATAAAGTGCCGCCCCAAGCACGTGCTTGGTCGGCTGGTGCCTGGAGCCGGCCCTGTTGGCAGTTATCCACATCCCAAACATGCGTGTACCTGCCCAATTACAGGAACTGATGCGTGTGCCAGACCAGTTGTGGCAGGACACCTTGGTCATTTATGGGCACTCACTGAGTCCGTGGACACAAGCTGTGTTTAGCCAGCTATCTCCCTAACCAGCTGGATGCCTGGTAAAAAGTTGCCAGATGGCTGGGGCCTTACACATCGCCTGAGTCTTGCTCCAGGTCTCAGAGCAAGTGAGCTCATGTAACTCGCACCGCGGAGCACAACAGGAAGAAGCGACTCGCCGCAGGGCATGAGCCTGTGTATGGTAAAGTAGCCCCTATCTGACTGGAGCCCGTGTCTTCTTCCAGCTCAGTGGTGTGTCAGTCCTGCCAGCGGCGACTCCCAGAGCTGTGCCTACCTTCCACAGCGGGATGGAACCTAGGAGAAAAGCAAAGATGCCTGGCAGCAAAGACCTCCTGGGTTAATTCTTCTATTTCCTTTCTACCCCCAGCTAGACTGCTGGGCAGCAGGACGTTTCCCAGTGTCAATATGACACCTATGGCCAGATCTAGGCCCCATCACAGGGAGTAGCTGCATGGTGCCTGTTCTGGGTCCCCCCCTACATGCCCCAGGGCCTTGCATCTGGTTGCTGATGCAGTGCTGATTGCTGAACCCCTGGGCAGCAGTGCTCAGCCCTTGCAGGCAGCTATCCATCCTGCTTCACGAATCTTTGCCCTTTAAACAGCAGCCCTTGGAGCAGTGACTGCAGGAGCTGGACGGGCACTGGGGCTTGATGGAGAATGTGGGCCCTGGATTATTGGCTGGTTGCACTCAGCAGCAGCCCACGCCTCTCCTGGTAAGAGAGCCGCCTTTGATTCCTTCTGACCCTGTCAGTGATGGACGACAGGGCCCGGGCTTGTCCCGCCTGTGCAGTCCAGTGCTGCTCAGTTCTGACAGCCCATTGTGGCCCAGCACCAGACCCAATGCTGAGGCTGTGCTGGGGTTAACCCTTCCTATGCTGGGCTGAGCACAAGTGCCCAATTACCCGTGAAATGGTGCAAAATGAATGACAGTGTTCTGCAGAATATGAATCTGTGCAGCGTGGCTGAGTGATGACTGTGGGGGCAGGGGGACAGGATCACAGGCTGCCGATATCTGGAGGAGGTGCAGGAATTACAAATGTGACAATGAATACAGGCTGGGTAGCAGAGAAAATCTCCTGGGCATGCAATCGACTGGGCCCTGGAAGGCTGGCAGCACTCACTGTGCTAGCCTTGCCATAGCCAGGGAAAGCCGTCAGCAAGCAGGCAATGGAGTGGCTGGGACCTACCAGGACCTTGTGTCTCTCACTGCTATGATTCCAGTCACTGATCCTGTTTTCCACCCATCCTGGCTATTACAGGTGGGCGTGCAAGATTTGCTCAGATCCAAGCCTAGTCTGGAGCATGAGGGAAGAGACTCTGAAGGCAGTCCCCTCTGCCAGGCCTCAGGGCAAGGT
The DNA here is from genome assembly GCF_013100865.1 of Trachemys scripta elegans. Taxonomy (NCBI): domain Eukaryota; kingdom Metazoa; phylum Chordata; order Testudines; family Emydidae; genus Trachemys; species Trachemys scripta. The sequence continues at coordinate 34,364,033 of NC_048307.1, forward strand.
GGCTCTCTCACAAGTGCCCCCCATGGGCAGTACTCTGCCTGACCCTTACCTGGGGCAGGGCACAGAGAGCAGGGAGGGCACAGGGAGTTGGTGCACCAGGCCAGGAAGAATTCCAGTGCCTACCTGTGTTCAGGGGAGCCCAGTGGTGGCTCTAGTCCTGCTCCCCTGGATACGTGCCTCTGCCCCTTTACACACTGGCTGGCACAGCTGGTAGGCCACATGGCAGGGGAGTGAGCTGCATCTCTCCAAGCTGCATCCCTCGGCTCGCCCCACAGCTTGGGGAGGCCCCCAGCATGGTTGTTAGGGTTGCCAACTTTCTACTCGCACAAAACCGAACACCCTTGCCCCGCCCCTTCTCCGAGGTCCCGCCCCCGGCTCACTCCATCCCGCCCTCCTGTTGCTCGCTCTTCCCACCCTCACTCACTCGTTCATTTTCATCGGGCTGACTCAGGGGGTTGGGGTGCAGGGGGGTTGATGGCTCCAGCTGGGGGTGTGGGCTCTGGGGTGGGGTACAGGAGGGGGCTCCGGGCTCATGGACAGGGCCAAGGGGTTCGGAGCGTAGCAGCAGGTGCAGGGCTGAGGTGTGTAGGCAGAGGCCTGGGGCTAAAACAGCTGTTCTCCAGCCAGTAACCCAGTGCCCTGGGGGGAATCCAGCTCTACTCGAGTGCCAGCCCAACAGGGCTGGGTGCCTCCCTTTTCAGGGCCCACGGCTGGCCTGACGAGCCCCCCAGATGCTGCAGGTTGGGGCTGATGCCGACCACAGTTCTTTAACTGCACTGTGCCTGGTGGTGGGGAATGGCTTTCTGCTCACAAGAGCCTTCAGCAGCCAATCAGATTTCCAGTTTGCTAGCTTCTCTGTGGTGTGTAGACAGCTCCACGTGCATGGGAAGTATGGGCTTCCACAGTGGGACTGCAGCAACCAACCTGCTGCTAGACAGAGTATGTCCCCAGGCACTTGGTGATGTGGCTCCAGCACTTGTGTTGCTTCCTCAGAACACGTGTGGCTGGAGAGCAGCACCCCCTATGCTAGGATTATCCCTCGATGTTATGGAAACGCCGTTTGCATCCCTCTTGTTCTCTGGCTGCAATCTCATACGCCCTCCCACCCGACGGCTGCCTACTGGGCAGTGCAATAACAGCTGTGACTCAGCCAGTGCTCAGGGTGCGAGTATGCGGCTGTTCCTGGCTAATGATTTGTGACATCTTAGTAGCCCACAGAGAAATGGTGCCAGGCCCACATCCAGCCCTCCCAATGCAGGGGACAACGCCCACCATTGACTGCACTGAATACACACCGGGGCAATTTTTGTGTTGTAGAGGGACATGTTGACATATTGAGAAGATTTCAGGATGTCCATTACAAATACATACACACATCTTGCCATGGCCAGTGCTTTTATGGGAGCAGGGACAATGGAAGGGGTATCCACTGCCCCTCAGATCCTGCCAGCTAGGCAGTACCGGGACAGTGGGGAGCACACCTTGTTGCTCCTCTCAGGAGTCACATGCTCACCCAGCTGTGCATATCACAGCCAACATATGTACTAGCTGACTGGGACATGGGACATCTAGGGGATGTGCAGAAAGCACAGGGCAGTGTGGGAGGTGGGCACAGCTCCTCGCCCTCTCTCGAGTGCTTCAGATGAAGGTGCAACCCCTCTCCCCTCCCCCCCCCCCCAGTTGTGGATGTGGGATAATCTGCTCTGAATGTCACAGTTACATTGGAGGGATAAAACATTTACAATTGATATAAATCCTCATGCTTCAGGGCATAACCCAATCACTAATGGGTGGGGTCAGGAAGAAACTTCTCACACTGGCAGGGATATGTGCAGCTTCATCTGCAGTAGCTGGTGCTGGCAGCTGTCAGAGAGAGGATACTGGATTGGCAGAGCACTGGTCTGCTGCTCTGGATTGGCAACCCCTATCACAGCCTATCAGACATAGGGAGGTGTATAAACCACTGCCAATAACCCTGGCAGCTATGGCACACCTACTGCTCTAGCAGTAACATTGTGCCCTCCTGTGCAATGGGCCCAGGCTTGAAAGTTGGGCTCTAGGATACACCGGGAGTGGGAAGATGCTAGAGACTGGGATCACGTGGTCTGTCCCAGGAATCAGAAGCTGGGGAGCAAGAGCCACACTTCAGGGCACACCTCAGCCTGCAGGACTGTGGCCCAGTTGTCTGGCTGAAGGGCACTCACACACCAGTCCCTGTCCGGTCTCCTGGTGGTATTGCACAGGCCCAGGGTATTTCAGAGTGCTCCCAAAGTCCTGTGAGCCTGGCTTGCAGGATGTGAGGTGGTGCCGCTGGAACTGGGCGCATCCCAGGACACTCAGCCTGGGCCGCGACCTTGGCGCCAGTGGCATCTGTGGGAGCTGCCCTTTGCATTGCCCCAAGCACTCAGCATCGCTCCAACTCTGCTCCTATTGGCTTCAGGGAGAGCCAAATTAGGCCATCATGAAGCATAGCGGAAACTCCCGCCCCTAAGCTTTACCTTCCTCTCTCAGCCAGCACAGACAGAGCTGGAACTGACAGCACAGCTCCCATGGCCTGCAGCGGCAGCAGGAGCAGACTCGGAGATCACATCAAGACCAGCCACTTCCTCCCTTCTGGTTGCTTCCTGTGTAGGTTAGATCATGAGTCGCCCCAGCTCCGCTGGCTGGCCCAGCCCTGAGCTAGCAGTGCCTCCTGCTCTGAGGTCGTGGGGTCACCGTCTCTCACTGTGTTACCACACCCAGGTTCCTGCTCCCTGATGTCCTGAGACCATCCTACTTCACCTCTCTCCCGCTGGCTCTTTCTTTGGTCCCTGCAGGCTCCTGGATATCAGGGGGCCCTTCATTTCTCTGCCCTCTGTCCCTTTGTTTCTCAGTTCCCCCTCTGTGCCTGAGGGCCCCAAACAGCACCAATAGCAACTGGCAGACTGTGTGAATCCCAGGACAGGTGATACAAGCCCCCATACAGGCTCAGCCTGCTGACTGTGGGCAGGGCCGGCTCCAGGCACCAGCTTAACAAGCAGGTGCTTGGGGTGGCCAAGGGAGAGGGGCAGCACCTGCGGCAATTCGGGGGTGGCAGGTCCCTCACTCCCTCTAGGAGTGAAGGACCTGCCGCTGAACTGCCGCCGCCGATCGCGGCTTTTTTTTTTTTGCTTAGGGCAGCAGAAATGCTGGAGCCGGCCCTGACTGTGGGCCAACACATGCTGGGCTCCAGTCAGCATCCGCTCTTGTCCAGCTAAGGAACAACAGAGGGAGAAGCCCTTCCTGGAGTGAGCTGATGAGTCTTCCTTCCTTAGCTCTGGAGAGGCTGCTAATCGCAGCCAGTCCTCAGTGAAATGCACTAGCAGAGAGGGCCCTACATGCTGAATGCAGCAGACATGCTTCTCGCTGGGACTTAATGCGGGGGGTGGGGTGGGGGGGTGTCCTGCACCCACGGCTGATTCACCCCTCAGCTGCGCTCGTTAAGGGCCGAGAGGGCTCCAATTAAAGCTGGGCCCTGGAAGCACTGCTGCTTTCCCAGTGCCCAGGAGGATGGTGGCTGTTAGAGGTGGGTTCAAGGTGGGGAGATTTGGCTCCGGATTCCAAGCACCCCAATGGTCAGGGTCTCTGGAGCCAGGTTTGGCCAAAGGCTCTTTGCCGACTGGTCCTGCTGGGGGGTGGAAAGCACTGATTGACAGGGAAACGAAGGGTTGGCTGCCCAGCTCCTCCCTATGTTTCCCTGAGCTGAGCAGGACACCCCGTTACATAGCTTTGTGCCCTGCTGATTGCAAAGGGGTTTGCTCCGGCAGGGAGGCTGAGTGCAGACTCACTGGCTAGCTCACCAGTCCCCTGGCTGTTTGGCTGCAGCCCAGCGCTCTTGGAACACCTGCACGGCTGCACCCTATGCTACGCATGTCCCCTTCACTGGGCCAGCATCCCAGGGGACATTGCCCCTAACGGCTCGGGGGCTGCAGCGGGAGCTAGCACTGCAAGGGTTAAGAGCAGCTGTTGTTCAGATCAAAGTGGGGAGGCTGCTTGTGCTTTAACAATGGCCTGAGAGCCGTTTAACCCCTTCTAGTCTGACACCAGACAGACACCCAGGCGCTGCAGCTGCTGTAATGTCACTGCTGAGCCTAGGCCTGCTCCGGGAGAGTGATGGAGCTGCCCAAGGAACTCTGGTGCCTCTGGGACACTGCCTCCCCCACCCGACCCCCAGCTGGGCTGGCAAAAGGGAGGGGAGAATTTGGTCTGTGGTGCAGATGTTTCCTTGAGCCTGCTGGTAGCAGTGACTCAGCTCGCTCTAGTTATCAGAGAGAGGGTGCCCCATTTTGCACCATGGCTGGCAGGAGCAAGAGCAGAGGCAGAAGGGATGGGTGGGCCCAGTGAATCCTCCCAGGCTGTGCCAAAGGGTGGGGAACAGTCCTGTGTCCATGCAATACTGCAGGAGGAGAGCAGCAGTCCCAGCTGGGCTGTGGGGAGGGGGCATCCCAGGCTGTGCTGCAGGATATAAGGATAGTCAGCATGGATTTGTTGAGCACAAATTGTGTTTGACAAACCTAATAGCTTTCTTTGACAGGATAGCAAGCTTTGTGGATGGGGGAGGGGAAGCGGTAAATGTGGTGTATCTTGACTTTAGAAAGGCTTTTGATACTGTCTCACAAGACCACCTCAAAAAACAAACCAGGGAAAAACAACCTAGATGGAGCTGCTATAAGATGGGCACATAACTGGCTGGAAAACCATTCCCAGAGAAAAAACAAGGAGTCTTCGTGGCACCTTAGAGACTAATAAATTTATTTGGGCATAAACTTTCATGGGCTACAGCCCACTTCATCAGATGCATGGAGTGGAAAATACAGTAGGCGGGTATAAATACACACAGGGCCATCCCTAGCCATTTTGGTGCCCTACGCAGTCCCTCCACGGAGGTGTGTGTGGCCCCAGGCCTCTGTGGGGGTGGAGGGCTGGCCCCAGGCCTCCGCAGTGGGGCAGGAGCAGGCTTGGAGGACAGGGGGGAAACTGCCCCCCAGCACGAGCTGGCGGAGCGGGTTGGGGCCGGGTTGCTTCACTTACTGCTGCCCGGTGAGTGCAGGGCAGGCCCGACCCCACACTCATGGGGCGGTGGGAAGTGGAGTGACCCGGTCCCAGCCCACTTGGGCTCTGCTCCCTGGGTCACAGCCTTGAGGCTTGGGGGGCAGAGGGGAACCGCCCCCCAGCACTCACTGGTGGCGCAGCTGGGAGCCTGTGATGCGGAGCGGGCTGGGGCCGGGTCACTCTACTTACCGCCACCCGGTGAATGCAGGCTGGACCCCTGTTGCAGTCCTCAGGGGAAGGGATGGAGTGGGGGCGGGGCTGGGGCAGAGCAGGGGTGGGAAGAGGCGGGGGGGCGGAGAAGGGGTCATATAGTCACACTGCACCTAATCTCATAGAATCCACTGGACATTTCATGAGTTTTACTTTTTATTAGTGTCATTTGTGGTTTATAGATCCAAAATCCTTCAGGGATTGTCACAAATGAGTGTAACATTCTCAACTGTGGGGTGTGCATTGGCTGAGCCTGGGGCAGGGGGTTGGGGTGCAGGAGTGAGGGGTACAAGCTCTGGGAGGGAGTTTAGTGCAGGAGGGGGCTCCGGGCTGGGGCAGAGTGTTGGGGTGCAGGAAGGGGTGCGAGGTGAAGGCTCCAGCTGGGAGGCACTTACCACAGGAGGCTCCCAGTCAGTGGCGCAGCGGGGTTCAGGCAGGCTGCCTGCCTGCCCTGGCCCCACGTTGCTCCCGGAAGCAGCTGGCTGCTGGCACGTCTCTGCGGCCCCTATGGGGAGAGAGGCAGCAGGCCTCTGTGTGCTGCCCACACCTGCAAGCGCCGCCTCCGCAGCTCCCATTGGTCGGTTCCTGGCCAATAGGAGCTGTGGGGATGGTGCTGGGGGCAGGGGCAGCACACGGAGCCGCCTCACTCTCCCTCCCCTTCCCCTCAGGGGCTGCAGAGATGTGCCAGCAGCCAGCCGCTTCCGGGAGCAGCGTGGGGCCATAACAGGCAGGCAGCCTGCCTGAGACCCGCTGTGCCACCGGACTTTAAGTGGCCCGGAGATTGCAATCGACTGGCAGAGGCTCCAGGATCAACAGGTTAGTGACCACTGATTTAGATAATGGCATAGAGAGCACACTTAAAAAGTTTGCGGATGATACCAAGCTGGGAGGGGTTGCATGTGCTCTTGAGGATAGGATTAAAATTCAAAATGATCTGGACAAACTGGAGAAATGGTCTGAAGTAAATAGGATGAAATTCAATAAGGACAAATGCAAAGTACTGCACTTAGGAAGGAACAATCAGTTGCACACATACACAATGGGAAATGACTGTCTAGGAAGGAGTACTGCGGAAAGGGATCTGGGGATCATAGTGGACCACAAGCTAAATATGAGTCAACTGCTGTTGCCAAAAAACAACAACGATCATTCTGGGATGTATTAGCAGCAGTGTTGTAAGCAAGACATGAGAAGTAATTCTTCCACTCTACTCTGGCCTGGTCTACACTACGAGTTTAGGTCGACTTTAGCAGCGTTAAATTGAATTAAGCCTGGACACGTTCACACGACGAAGTCCTTTCTTTCGACTTAAGGGGCCCTTTAAACCGGTTTCTTTACTCCATCTCCGACGAGGGGATTAACGATAAAATCGACCTTAGCGGGTCGGAATTGGGGTAGTGTGGACGGAATTTGACGTTATTGGCCTCTGGGAGCTATCCCACAGTGCTTCTTTGTGACCGCTCTGGACAGCACTCTCAACTCAGATGCACTGACCAGGTAGATAGGAAAAGCCCCGCGAACGTTTGAATTTCATTTCCTGTTTGCCCAGCGTGGAGAGCACAGGTGACCACGCAGAGCTCATCAACACAGGTAACCGTGATGGAGTCCCAGGATCGCAAAAGAGCTCCAGCATGGACCGAACGGGAGGTACAGGATCTGCTCGCCATATGGGGAGATGAATCAGTGCTAGCTGAATTCCGTAGCAGTAAAAGAAATGGCAAAATATTAGAAAAGGTCTCCAAGGCCATGAAGGACAGAGGCCATAACAGCAGTGCCGCGTGAAAATTGAGGAGCTACGGCAAGCGTACCACAAAGCCAGAGAAGCAAACAGAAGGTCCGGGGCAGAGCCACAAACTTGCTGCTTCTATACGGAGCTGCATGCCATTCTAGGGGGTGCAGCCACCACTACCCCAACCGTGTGCTATGACTCCCTCACTGGAGAAACACACAGGGAAGAGGGTTCGGGGTACGAGGAAGATGAGGATGGAGGTAATGTAGGTAGCTCACAGCAGCAAGGAAGCGGAGAAACCGGTTTCCCCAACAGCCAGGATATGTTTGTCACCCTGGACCTGGAACCAGTAACCCCCGAACTCACCCAAGACCCTGAGGGCACACAGGGGACCTCTGGTGAGTGTACCTTTGTAAATATTACACATGGTTTAAAAGCAAGCGTGTTTAATGATTAATGATTAATTTGCCCTGGCAATCGTGGCCAGTACAGCTACTGGAAAAGTCTGTGAACGTGTATGGGGATGGAGCGGAAATCCTCCAGGGACATCTCCAGAAAGCTCTCCTTCATGTACTCCCAAAGCCTTTGCAAAAGGTTTCTGGGGAGGGCTGCCTTATCCCGTCCGCCATGGTAGGACACTTTACCACACCAGGCCAGTAGCACGTAGTCTGGAATCATTGCATAACAAAGCATGGCAGCGTATGGTCCCGGTGTTTGCTGGCATGCAGACAACATCCATTCCTTATCGCTCTTTGTTATCCTCAGGAGAGTGATATCATTCACGGTCACCTGGTTGAAATGGGGCGATTTTATTAAGGGGACATTCAGAGGTGCCCATTCCAGCTCTGCTGAACAGAAATGTTCCCCGCTGTTAGCCATGCGGTGGGGGGAGGGGTGAAGTGATCATCCCAGAGAATTGGGTGTGTGGGGGGAGGGGAGTTAGTTGGGTTTGTGCTGCATGTTAACCTGGAAACCGCAGCCCCTCCTTTTACATTGCAAACACATTTTAAATGGCCAACCCAATTCATGCTTGATATGGGAAATGAGGGCGCTGCTGTTTGAAACCATTCCCACATGTTAAGAAGGTTAAAAAAGCCAAAAGACTGTGGCTTACCATGGCTGCCTGCAAGCCGAAATCTGTTGCCTGGCACTGCGTGAGTGATCTCTCACACCAAACCGGCAGGCCCTCACTATAAGAGGAAAAATGCGACCTTGTAACGAAAGCACATGTGCTGTGTAATGTGAACAGCAAAATTTAACGTGAAAGAGTGTACCCATTGTTCTCTAAAATGTGTCAAACTGATATGCTCCAGCGTATGGTTGATCTGCAGGAAAGGCAGCAGGAGCAGAGACCGCCGCTACAGCCCCTGTATAACCAACAGCCCTCCTCCCCAAGTTCCATAGCCTCCTCACCCAGACGCCCAAGAACACGGTGGGGGGGGCCTCCGGCCACCCAGTCACTCCACCCCAGATGATTGCCCGAGCATCAGAAGGCTGGCCTTCAATAAGAGTTAAAGTTTTAAAATGCAGTGTGTCCTTTTCCTTTCCTCCTCCCCCACCCATCCCGGGCTACCTTGGCAATTATCCCCCTAGTTGTGTGATGAATTAATAAAGATTGCATGAATGTGAAGTAACAATGACTTTATTGCCTCTGCAAGTGGTGCTTGAAGTGGGGAGGGGAGGGTGGGGTGGGGTGGTTGGTTTACAGGGAACTAGAGTGAACTGTGTGGGGGGGGCAGAGGGTTCATCAAGGAGAAACAAACAGAAGTTTCACATCGTAGCCTGGCCAGTCACAAAACTCGTTTTCAAAGCTTCTCTGATGCGCACCGCGCCCTGCTGTGCTCCTCTAACCGCCCTGGTGTCTGGCTGCGCATAATCAGCAGCCAGGCGATTTGCCTCAACCTCCCACCCCGCCATAAATGTCTCCCCCTTACTCTCACAGATATTGTGGAGCGCACAGCAAGCAGCAATAACAATGGGGATATTCTTTTCGCTGAGGTCTGAGCGAGTCAGTAAGCTGCGCCAGCGCGCTTTTAAACGTCCAAATGCACATTCCACCACCATTCGGCACTTGCTCAGCCTGTAGTTGAACAGGTCCTGACTCCTGTCCAGGCTGCCTGTGTATGGCTTCATGAGCCATGGCATTAAGGGGTAGGCTGGGTCCCCAAGGATCACGATAGGCATTTCAACATCCCCAACGGTTACTTTCTGGTCTGGGAAGAAAGTCCCTTCCTCCAGCTTTCGAAACAGAGCAGAGTGCCTGAAGACGCGAGCATCATGTACCTTTCCCGGCCATCCCACGTTGATGTTGGTGAAATGTCCCTTGTGATCCACCAGGGCTTGCAGCAGGATTGAAAAGTACCCCTTGCGGTTTATGTACTCGGTGGCTTGGTGCTCCGGTGCCAAGATAGGGATATGGGTTCCATCTATGGCTCCACCACAGTTTGGGAATCCCATTGCAGCAAAGCCATCCACTATGGCCTGCACGTTTCCCAGAGTCACTACCCTTGATATCACCAGGTCTTTCATTGCCCTGGCAACTTGGATCACAGCAGCCCCCACAGTAGATTTGCCCACTCCAAATTGATTCCCGACTGACCAGTAGCTGTCTGGCGTTGCAAGCTTCCACAGGGCTATCGCCACTTGCTTCTCAACTGTGAGGGCTGCTCTCATTTTGGTATTCTGGTGCTTCAGGGCAGGGGAAAGCAAGTCACAAAGTTCCATGAAAGTGCCCTTACGCATGCGAAAGTTTCGCAGCCACTGGGAATCGTCCCACACCTGCAGCACGATGTGGTCCCACCAGTCTGTGCTTGTTTCCCGTGCCCAGAATCGGCGTTCCATGAACCTGCCCCAGAAACACCATGATTTCCACATTGCTGGGGCCTGTGCCTTGTGAGAGGTCTATGTCCATGTCAATTTCCTCATTACTCTCGTTGCCGCGCTGCAATCGCCTCCTCGGCTGGTCCGGGTTTCGCTTTGGCATGTCCTGGCTCTGCATATACTCCAGGACAATGCGCGTGGTGTTCATAGTGCTCATAATTGCCGTGGTGATCTGAGCGGGCTCCATGATCACAGTGCTAGCTATGGCACCTGGTCTGAAAAAAGGCGCGAAACTGGTATCTGACGGACCAGGGGAAGGAGGGAGGAAGGGAGGGAGGACCAAGTGACGACATGGTGTACAGGTACAGGGAATTAAAATCAAGAAAGGTGGCTGTGCATCAGGGAGAAACACAAACAACTGTCACACAGAATGCCCCCCCCCAAAGATTAAACTCAAAACCCTGGGTTTAGCAGG
>NC_048307.1:34379301-34576319 GCF_013100865.1 Trachemys scripta elegans
GGAGAAACACACAGGGAAGAGGGTTCGGGGTACGAGGAAGATGAGGATGGAGGTAATGTAGGTAGCTCACAGCAGCAAGGAAGCGGAGAAACCGGTTTCCCCAACAGCCAGGATATGTTTGTCACCCTGGACCTGGAACCAGTAACCCCCGAACTCACCCAAGACCCTGAGGGCACACAGGGGACCTCTGGTGAGTGTACCTTTGTAAATATTACACATGGTTTAAAAGCAAGCGTGTTTAATGATTAATGATTAATTTGCCCTGGCAATCGTGGCCAGTACAGCTACTGGAAAAGTCTGTGAACGTGTATGGGGATGGAGCGGAAATCCTCCAGGGACATCTCCAGAAAGCTCTCCTTCATGTACTCCCAAAGCCTTTGCAAAAGGTTTCTGGGGAGGGCTGCCTTATCCCGTCTGCCATGGTAGGACACTTTACCACGCCAGGCCAGTAGCACGTCGTCTGGAATCATTGCATAACAAAGCATGGCAGCGTATGGTCCCGGTGTTTGCTGGCATGCAGACAACATCCATTCCTTATCGCTCTTTGTTATCCTCAGGAGAGTGATATCATTCACGGTCACCTGGTTGAAATGGGGCGATTTTATTAAGGGGACATTCAGAGGTGCCCATTCCAGCTCTGCTGAACAGAAATGTTCCCCGCTGTTAGCCATGCGGTGGGGGGAGGGGTGAAGTGATCATCCCAGAGAATTGGGTGTGTGGGGGGAGGGGAGTTAGTTGGGTTTGTGCTGCATGTTAACCTGGAAACCGCAGCCCCTCCTTTTACATTGCAAACACATTTTAAATGGCCAACCCAATTCATGCTTGATATGGGAAATGAGGGCGCTGCTGTTTGAAACCATTCCCACATGTTAAGAAGGTTAAAAAAGCCAAAAGACTGTGGCTTACCATGGCTGCCTGCAAGCCGAAATCTGTTGCCTGGCACTGCGTGAGTGATCTCTCACACCAAACCGGCAGGCCCTCACTATAAGAGGAAAAATGCGACCTTGTAACGAAAGCACATGTGCTGTGTAATGTGAACAGCAAAATTTAACGTGAAAGAGTGTACCCATTGTTCTCTAAAATGTGTCAAACTGATATGCTCCAGCGTATGGTTGATCTGCAGGAAAGGCAGCAGGAGCAGAGACCGCCGCTACAGCCCCTGTATAACCAACAGCCCTCCTCCCCAAGTTCCATAGCCTCCTCACCCAGACGCCCAAGAACACGGTGGGGGGGGCCTCCGGCCACCCAGTCACTCCACCCCAGATGATTGCCCGAGCATCAGAAGGCTGGCCTTCAATAAGAGTTAAAGTTTTAAAATGCAGTGTGTCCTTTTCCTTTCCTCCTCCCCCACCCATCCCGGGCTACCTTGGCAATTATCCCCCTAGTTGTGTGATGAATTAATAAAGATTGCATGAATGTGAAGTAACAATGACTTTATTGCCTCTGCAAGTGGTGCTTGAAGTGGGGAGGGGAGGGTGGGGTGGGGTGGTTGGTTTACAGGGAACTAGAGTGAACTGTGTGGGGGGGGCAGAGGGTTCATCAAGGAGAAACAAACAGAAGTTTCACATCGTAGCCTGGCCAGTCACAAAACTCGTTTTCAAAGCTTCTCTGATGCGCACCGCGCCCTGCTGTGCTCCTCTAACCGCCCTGGTGTCTGGCTGCGCATAATCAGCAGCCAGGCGATTTGCCTCAACCTCCCACCCCGCCATAAATGTCTCCCCCTTACTCTCACAGATATTGTGGAGCGCACAGCAAGCAGCAATAACAATGGGGATATTCTTTTCGCTGAGGTCTGAGCGAGTCAGTAAGCTGCGCCAGCGCGCTTTTAAACGTCCAAATGCACATTCCACCACCATTCGGCACTTGCTCAGCCTGTAGTTGAACAGGTCCTGACTCCTGTCCAGGCTGCCTGTGTATGGCTTCATGAGCCATGGCATTAAGGGGTAGGCTGGGTCCCCAAGGATCACGATAGGCATTTCAACATCCCCAACGGTTACTTTCTGGTCTGGGAAGAAAGTCCCTTCCTCCAGCTTTCGAAACAGAGCAGAGTGCCTGAAGACGCGAGCATCATGTACCTTTCCCGGCCATCCCACGTTGATGTTGGTGAAATGTCCCTTGTGATCCACCAGGGCTTGCAGCAGGATTGAAAAGTACCCCTTGCGGTTTATGTACTCGGTGGCTTGGTGCTCCGGTGCCAAGATAGGGATATGGGTTCCATCTATGGCTCCACCACAGTTTGGGAATCCCATTGCAGCAAAGCCATCCACTATGGCCTGCACGTTTCCCAGAGTCACTACCCTTGATATCACCAGGTCTTTCATTGCCCTGGCAACTTGGATCACAGCAGCCCCCACAGTAGATTTGCCCACTCCAAATTGATTCCCGACTGACCAGTAGCTGTCTGGCGTTGCAAGCTTCCACAGGGCTATCGCCACTTGCTTCTCAACTGTGAGGGCTGCTCTCATTTTGGTATTCTGGTGCTTCAGGGCAGGGGAAAGCAAGTCACAAAGTTCCATGAAAGTGCCCTTACGCATGCGAAAGTTTCGCAGCCACTGGGAATCGTCCCACACCTGCAGCACGATGTGGTCCCACCAGTCTGTGCTTGTTTCCCGTGCCCAGAATCGGCGTTCCATGAACCTGCCCCAGAAACACCATGATTTCCACATTGCTGGGGCCTGTGCCTTGTGAGAGGTCTATGTCCATGTCAATTTCCTCATTACTCTCGTTGCCGCGCTGCAATCGCCTCCTCGGCTGGTCCGGGTTTCGCTTTGGCATGTCCTGGCTCTGCATATACTCCAGGACAATGCGCGTGGTGTTCATAGTGCTCATAATTGCTGTGGTGATCTGAGCGGGCTCCATGATCACAGTGCTAGCTATGGCACCTGGTCTGAAAAAAGGCGCGAAACTGGTATCTGACGGACCAGGGGAAGGAGGGAGGAAGGGAGGGAGGACCAAGTGACGACATGGTGTACAGGTACAGGGAATTAAAATCAAGAAAGGTGGCTGTGCATCAGGGAGAAACACAAACAACTGTCACACAGAATGCCCCCCCCCCAAAGATTAAACTCAAAACCCTGGGTTTAGCAGGCCGTTGATTTCACAGAGGGAGGGAAAGCAAACGAATACAGAACAAATCTATTTTTTACATCTTAAGCTGGCAGCCGATGGTGCAGCATGACTGATAGCTTCTGCAGTACGACGACAACGGATACCAGTCATAATATACCATCTTCTGCCAAAAGGCAAGGGGCTGCTGCTGTGTAGCAATGCAGCCCCACATCTGCCAGCCCCACATCTGCCAGCACCCAGATCGCCCTCGGCCTCTTCTGGGTGCTTAGCAAAAAATACTGGGCGATTGGCAGAAAATAGCATACTACGACTGATAACCATCATCATCGAGACAATTGCATATCTGCCCAGGTGTCCATGATTGACAGCCACTGCAGATACTACTCGTAATATACTATCTTCTACCAAAAGGCAAGGGGCTGCCAACCCCATGGCTACCAGTCATGCTGCACCATCTACCACCAAAAGGGAGTTAGCTGCTGCTGCTGCTGTATAGCAATGCAGTACCATGTCTGCCGGCACCCAGATGACATATGGTGACGGTGAGCTGATCTGAGCGGGCTCCATGCTTGCCGTGGTATGTTGTCTGCACAGGTAACCCAGGTAAAAAGGCGTGAATCTATTGTCTGCCGGTGCTCTGACGGAGGGGGAGGGGCCTGATGACATGTACCCAGAACCCCCCGCAACACTGTTTTGCATCATTCAGGCATTGGGATCTCAACCCAAAATTCCAATGGGCGGCGGAGACTGCGGGAACTGTGGGATAGCTACCCATAGTGCAATGCTCCGGAAGTCGACGCTAGCCTCGGTACTGTGGACGCGGTCTGCCGATTAGAGCACTTAGAGCATTTTATGTGGGGACACACACAATCGGCTGTATACAACCGATTTCTATAAAACCGGCTTCTATAAATTCGACCTAATTTCGTAGTGTAGACATACTGTGCTGATTAGGCCTCAACTGCAGTGATGTATCCAGTTCTGGGTGTCACATTTCAGGCAAGATGTGGACAAATTGGAGAAAGTCCAGAGAAGAGCAACAAAAATGATTAAAGGTCTAGAAAACATGACCTATGAGGGAAGATTGAAAAAACTGGGTTTGTTTAGTCTGGAGAAGAGAAGACTGAGAGGGGACATGATAACAGTTTTCGAGTACGTAAAAGATTGTTACAAGGAGGAGGGAGAAAAATTGTTTTTCTTAACCTCTTGAGGATAGGACAAGAAGCAATGGGTTTAATTTGCAGCAAGGAAGGTTTAGGTTGGACATTAGGAAAAAACTTCCTAACTGTCAGGGAGGTTAAGCACTGGAATAAATTGTCAAGGGAGGTTGTGGAATCTCCATCATTGGAGATTTTTAAGAGCAGTTTAGGCAAACACCTGTCAGGGATGGTCTAGATAATACTTAATCCTGCCATGAGTGCAGGGGACTGACTAGATGCCCTCTCGAGGTCCCTGCCAGTCCTATGATTCTATGATAGTTGGGAGATGGGTGATATCCACATCCCACCTGTGGAACCTTGTGAAATGCTCAGCCCCTGCTGCCAGCTGGACTCAGGCGATCTGCCGTGACGTTGTGGGGAGACTCTGGCTCTGAGTGATGCCCCACATGGGCTAGGGCACCGGTTTGCCTCGCCCCACTGCTGCTGCCCATGTTCTGGCTGGTCTCAGTTCTCTGTGGCAGTGGGTCAACCTTCCTATACGCACACTAGGATGGCTCTGCTTTCCTCCAGCTGTGACATAGGGAGATAGGGTCCAAGGGGCAAAGTGCAGCTGCAGCCACGCTGCAACCAGCAATCTTAGCGCTCTCCTGAGTCCACTGCAAAGTGATCGCTTCTACTCCCCTTCCCTCTCTCTTCCAGACGCCCAGGGACCCCAGCTCGGTTCAGCGACCCTCGCATCTGGGCCAGCAACTGGTTTCTCTCCCCCAGACTCCAGCAGAGAGCCATGAGGGGCATGTTCTGCTCCTTGTACAGCTGGATGCTTGTTCACCTTGCCTGGATGTGCCTCCTTTCCTCCATGCAGGTAAGGGTGCATGCACCTGCCAGGTCTCATCAGCACCGACGGTGATCCCAAAGCTGGGCATGAGCCTCTGCCCTCCCCACAGGGCCCACCCTGGGGAGGCAGATGGGGGATTCCAGGCCCCTCCTCTTTCCAGCCCACCCTATGGAAATGTTTAATAGGGAGGGGAAATAATTTCCCAAGGATCCTGGTAGATTCTCCATCATTGGCAACTTTTAAATCAAGATTGGTATTGTTTTAAACCGATTTGCTGTAGTCAAAAAATAATTATTGTGGGGTAGTTCTACAGCCCGCGTGATGCAGGAGATCAGATGAGATGGTCACAGCTGGCCTGGGAAGTTATAACTCTGCTATGACTCTGCCCTCAGTCATTGTTCTGTTCTGGAAGATGTTCCCTGCCCATCTCAGAAACAGCCCCTAGCCCGGCTCACAACTAGTTAATCCAGGGGAGATTCCGGCCCAGCCGTTGCGTGTAACACGAGTATCGCCCGGGGCAGGAGACAGGCCTCAGGTTGTGGCCTGAAGCACAGCAGACTGGAGCTGTCTGACCACAGAGCTGGAAGCGCGTTCCAAAGCTGAGGCCCCTCCACTGAGAATGCCCAGCCCCCAGTGTCTAGATCTAGGTGCTGTGGGCCAGTTCATCCGTAGTGTCACTCCATGGAAGCCTGTGGAGCAATGGTTACACCAGGGTGAACTTGGCCCAGTGGCTGCAGCTGCCCAGAGAATGGTTGGGAATGCTCCTGCCATTGCTCTAGAGACCCAGTGCCGCTCTGCTGGTGACAGCGCAGTCACCATCCAGCCCCGGAGGCTGCACCAGCTCTCCCCAGGGCTAGCACCAGGGTTGGCCAGAGCTCAGAAAGAGTCTCAGAACAGATGAGGCCTGTTTGCGAGAACACCGAGCTGATCTCCTCTGCCCTGGCAGTGCGTAGGGAGAGCGGTGGGTTGTCGGGGGCCAGGACCCAACTCGGATGCTCGACAGGGTTTTCCTGGAATTTCATCAGATACTCCTTAATGTTCTCAGGGTGATAGGACCTGCTGCACCCTTCCCCCAGCTGCCAGTGCCCCCTAATCCTGACCCAAACACCCCACTATAGCAAGATTGGGTTCCCTACCACTCTCCACCCCCTGCCCTGGGCCCCACCCACAGCTGTGCCTAGGACCCTCAATCCAGCCCTGCACCCCCTGCCATTCCAGCCTTCGCCCTCCCGTCCCAGCTGTGCCCATGGCCCTCAATCCAGCCCTGCACCCTTTACCGTTCCAGCCCTGGGCCTCCCCACAGTTGTGCCCATGGCCCTCAATCCAGCCCTGCACCCTCTGCTGTTCCAGTCCCGGGCCCCACCCACAGCTGTTTCCATGGCCCTCAATCCAGCCCTGCACCCTCTGCCGTTCCAGCCCTGGGCCCCACCCTAGGATTGCCAACCCTCCCGGTTTGGCCAGGAGTCTCCCAAAATCGGGCTCGATCTCCCGGAGGCTACTGAAGCCAAACTGGAAGATTTTAGGCTGCTAAAAGTCCGGCGGCACAGCAGGGCTAAGGCTGGCTCCCTGCCTGCCTTGGCTCCATGCTGTTCCCGGAAATGGCCAGCATGTCTGGCAATGGGTCCTAGGAAGAGGCATGGCTAGGGGGTCTCAGCACACTGCCCCCGCCCCGAGTGCCGACTCCCATTGGGAACAGGGAACCGTGGCCAATGGGAGCTGCGCGAGTGGTGTTTGCAGGCAGCGTCAGCGCGCAGAGCCGCCTAGCTGCCCGTGAGCCTAGGAGCCGCTGCCCGACATCCAGAACCCACCCGAGCTAAGTGCCACCCAGCTGAAGCCTGCACCCCGAACCTCTTCCCGCACCTCAACCCCCTGCCCCAGTTCCCTCCAGCACCCAAACTCCCTCCTGGAGCCTGCACGCCGAACCCCTCCTGCACCCCAACCCCCTGCCACAGCTGTTAGCCCCCTCCCGCACTCAAACATTCTCCTTGAACCCGAACCCTCACCCACACTCTGAACCCCTTGACCCCACCCTCCAGCCCAGAGCCCACACCTCATCCCGCACCCCAACCCTCTGTCCCAGCCCGGTGAAAGTGAGTGAGGGTGGGAGAAAGTGAGCGATGGAGGGAGGGGGGCTGGAGTGAGCGGGGGGTGGGGCCTCGGAGAAGGGGCAGGGCAGAGGCTGGGGCTTGGGGCAGGGGGACAGGTGGGAGCAAGGGTGTTTGGGTTTGTGTGATTAGACAGTTGGCAACCCTACCCCACCCACAGCTGTGCCAATGGCCTTCAATCCAGCCCTGCACCCACTGCCATTCCAGCCCTGGGCCCACCTACAGATCTAGCCTCTGCCTCGTGCTGCACGCTGATCTGGCTGAGCAAGTGGGAAGGGGCTGCATTTTCCCTGGCGGTCCCTGTGCTCCAGGCAGATCTAACCTGAGATCTGTCCTCCCAGCACTGCAGAGCGAAAGTTCTGGAGAAGACCTTCGAGGAGTGGATGAAATACCGGGACGAGTGCTTGAAGAAGCTGGCAAATGAGCCATTCCCCACAGGTAGGGCAGCCCGCAGGGGCAGTGCTGGGGGGATTGGAGACCATGTTTAAGCACAGTGGATTTACTGCCTATGGCCACATTCCCGCAGGGGCAGCTCCCTCCCAGCAGGGGTTGTATGGCTTGCTTTCGGCTTAGACCGGCGATGGCCACAGTGAAATCTTGGACTGGGGGACTGCGCATGGGCAGGCTGAAGCTGCCTGCGCTTTTGCAAGTGCAGGGAGAGAAACTCCCACAGGCCAGCCCTTTCCTGGGGATGAGGGCTAGGAGCTGGGATGTTTCAGGACACGACAGTCCCTGCAACTCTGCCCCCCCCCCCAACAACTGCCAGAGGCCCCCCCCCCATGGTTCATTAATACGACGACCCGCAGTGCTGATTGCCTCATGGCCATTCCACTCTCCAGCCAGTCCCCGGCCTGCTGTCTGAGCTAAGAGCCACCTGCTGTGGCTGACTCACCAGCCTGCTCAAAAGCCCACCCCGACTAGCTATTTATGGCCCCTAATCTGTGCGACCAGGGGCAGCATCTGCCCGGCTTGCACTGTGTTAGCCACTATCGACCCATTGTGATGCCACCATGGCAACTGACTGCATGTCCAAGGTGAGGAACTCAGAGCCTGTCTCATCAAAGGCCGAGAGGAGACGAGACAGACATATGGGCAGAGGTTTGCAGAGAGTTCCTGAGGCACTTGGGTGGCAGGTGGCATGGCCCCCAGAGTGTGGCACTTGGAGCTCTGGGTGCTGAGAAAAAGCAAAGCATGGTGCAGGGCTCCAGGAGACAACTCAGCTGGACTGCCTGCTCCCTGGGAAATCCTGTCCAGGCCGACAGCTGGCACTCAGACTGGCACATGAGAAAGCTGCCAAGGTCCCAGGCCCAGGTCAGTGCGAGGGCGGGCAGGATTCTGGGAGTTTGGCTATCACTAGGCATTGCTGGGCTCTAGCCTTTGCATTGCAGTAGTACCTTGGGGCCCCAGTCAGAGGTCAGGGTCCCACGGTGCTAGGCGCTGTGCAGACATGGAACAGAGCAATATACAGATCAAGTAGGGCAGGTTCCCAGGGAGTGTGCACACAATCACTGAAGCTCGCAGTTTTAAAGCTAAGTCTCAGCATTTTGATTTAAGGAGCTCCCAGTAGTAGCCTGGGTCACTGTGACCATGAGAATGGCCAACAGGCTGGCAGCACCCCACAAGGGCAGGTGACCCGAAGCTCAGGGAAGTCAGGGCCTAAGTGAGTCCCAGGACATTGGATCAGGCTCTCCCTGAGAGCAGCAGCTGCTGGCTGGGATGGCTGGAGAGCTGTTTGCAGAGTGGCTTCTGGGTGGCGGCAGGTGGAGAGTTCCAACCCGCTGTGCAGAGCGAGTCGGCAGGGGAGAGGAATGAGGAATGCTCTCAGCTAACAGGTGTGACCACCTGCAATTCCCTGTTTGCAAGGCCTGTGTAAGCAGATGATGGGAATGGTGCAGACCAGGCACTGTGCAGACAGCTGGCCTCTTCCCTCCTGAGCTTTGCCTTTGTCTTTCGAAGGGCTCTACTGCAACCGGACGTTCGACATGTACGCTTGCTGGCCAGATGGGAGCCCGGGCAGCACCATCAACGTGTCCTGTCCTTTCTACCTGCCATGGTTCGAGAAAGGTAATACCCCGGTGCCCTGCTCTGGAGTCTGGCATCTGACTCCACAGGGAGTCACAATCCTCTCCACTGTGGAGATGGGGAAACTGAGGCACACCACAGGGAACTGACTTGCTCAGGGTCACAAGTCAGTGGCAGGGCTGTGAGTAGGACCCGGGGATTCACTTTCCCTAAACCCTCAGGGCTTTGCACACCTCAGGGCATCACTCACCCCTGCACAGAGTGGGTGTGAAACACGACCAGGTCTCCCACAGTGAAGTGTCTCACACTCGCTGTGCACGGGTGAGTGACTGCACAAGGGGTTAGAATCAGGTGCCTGGCACCTCCGAAGAGGCACTCAGCCCCAGGGCTGCAGGCTCACATGCAGAGGTGCCTTTTTGCTGTGCTTGCATAGGGGGAAGGAGGCCCATCGCCTGCACCCCCCCCCCCGCCATGGGGCAGGAGGAGCCCCTCTCTATAGCACTCCCCTCACCTGGGTCAGCTTGCCCCATGACTCTGTTGCCTTCATGGGCCACTCACCCAACCCAAACAGCTGCAAACGATGGCCCAACAGCCTGCACCAGGCCCTGTAGCCTCATCACCCAGGGTAAGTCTGTGAGGGATGGGATAACAGCTTGGAAACAGGAGAATCCACCTGCCTCTGCAGCCAGAATCCCCTGCAAACAGGCTCTGTGCTGAGCCCCCAGTGCAGGGTAACCATCTCCCCACCACACACCCCTGCCACTCTTGGGCATCTCTTCCTCTGCCAGTGAGAGCCCAGAGCAGCAGCCAATACACAGTGAGAGAGACTGTCATGAGGACGCTCCTGGCCTGACTCCAAGGGTCTCAAGGGCCAGCCTGGCCTTGTGGCCTGATCTTACAGAGCCATGTGCTGGGCTGTGCTCATCCACTCCACGCTGGGAGAAGCATCTGAATGTTGCGGTGGTGCTGTCAGCCCTCTGGGGCTCCTCCATCACTGGAGAGGGTTGGCAACAAACTAAGCCAGCCATACGCCCCAATAGAGGGCGTCCCTGTGGTAGCATAAACCAAATGTACCCATAGTTCTTTGAGTATCGACAGACTTTTATTCAGGCATCACACACGTCCTGGCAATACAATAACTCCTCACTTAAAGTCGTCCTGGTTAACATTATTTCGTTGTTATGTTGCTGATCAATTAGAGAACATGCTCATTTAAAGTTGTGCAATGCTCCCTTATAACATTGTTTGGCAGCTGCCTGCTTTGTCCACTGTTTGCAGAAAGAGCAGCCCATTGGAGCTAGCTGATGGGGACTTGGAACCAGGGTGGACCGGCAGCCCCCCTATCAGCTCCCTGCTCCCCTAAGTTTCCTGTGCAGCAGCCGCCCAGCAAGCTATCGATTGTCGGGCAGTTCAGCTGTCCCTCCCCCAACTGCCGTGTGCTGCTCCTACCCTCTGCCTTGGAGCTGCTCTCAGGAGCCTCCTGCTTGCTGTGAAGGACGGGGGGAGGAAGAAGTGTGCCCCCCACTTACCCCAGCTACATAAAGTGGGGGGGGAATACGACAGGGCTCAGGCTGGAGGGCACTTGCTGGCATCTGCTTCTGTCTCAATTTGCTGATCTACTTAAAAGGGCAATGTACTTAGAGTGCAGTCAGCGTACTTAAAGGGGCAATGCGTGTCTCTCTCACACACACAATGTATGTCTCTGCCATGCTGTCTCCCCTCTCTCCATTCGTGCTGCCTTGTAGAATGTGAGGCTACATTAACAACAATGTATTAACCCTTGAGGGTTCAGCCGAGTGCTAGTTCATCATTTAGCAGTAAGGCATTCCCTGGGAAATAACCCACCCTCTTCCACCCTCTGACTCCACCACCTCAACCAAGCTGCACAATCATCATTGCTGTGTACAGTATTACATTGTTTGTTTAAAACTTATACTGTGTATATGTATGTATATATACACAAAATATAGTCTTTTGTCTGGCAAAAAACATTTCCCTGGAATCTAACCCCCCCATTTACATTAATTCCTATGGGGAAATCGGATTCGCTTAACATCGTTTCGCTTAAAGTAGCATTTTTTAGGAACATAACTACAACATTAAGCGAGGAGTTACTGAAGGTTCACGGTCCCAGGCGTTTCCTCAGTCACTAACAATGCACAACACAACCTTAGAACAACTGCATGTTTCCTTGTTTCACTCTCAACCTATGCCCACTAGTGTAGGGTTGCCAACTTTCTAATTGCTGAAAACCGAACTGCCTTGCCCTGCCCCGCCTCTTCCCTTGAGGCCCTGCCCCTGCTCACTCCTCTCCCCCTCCCTCCAACCCCCTTCACTCAGTCCCTCCTCTCACAGGACACACCTGCTGCCTGCAGAGTCAGGCGGGGAGGAGCTGACATGGAGCCTGCCCACCTGCCCAGTCGGGGCACAGCGGGGGTCGGTCCCCAAAGCAAGGGGACAGGGCAGGGAGGGATTCGTCCCTGTAGCAATCGGGGCATGGGGGGCAGAAGGAGGGGAGCAGACAGGAGTCCTCCCGTCCGCCCGGGCGGTAGCACCTATCTCTTGGAGCCCAGTCCCGAAGCAAGCCACTGCTCTCTGTCAGGCATCAGCAGCTGAGAGGAGAGCAGCTCCTTCATGTGTAGGGCCCTACCAAATTCACAGCCATGAAAATTGTGTCATGGACTGTGAAATCTGGTTTCCACCTGTGAAATCTGGTCTTTTGTTTGCTTTTCCCTAGACAATACAGATTTTACGAGGGAGATCAGCATTTCTCAAATTGAGGGTCCTGACCCAAAAGGGAGTTGCAGGGGGGTCACAAGGTTATTTTAGGGGGGTCACAATATTGCCACCTTTACTTCTGTGCTGCCTTCAGAGCTGGGCAACTGGAGAGTGGCGGCTGCTGGCTGGGAGCTCAGCTCTGAAGGCAGAACTGCTGCCAGCAGCAGCGCAGAAGTAAGGATGGCATGGTATGAGCCTTTCATTTGGTGATACCTGGGGGTGTCTGGTGGAGTTCACCCATTCTTACATCATGTCCTTGCTTTGGAATGAGGACCTGTAATACCCACCCATTTTGCACACTACGTTCACTATGTCACTTATAATGAGGTGTGAGCTCCTGATCAGCTTTGGTCTGGGACCATCCTCTAGCACAAACTCTCCAACTCTTGTGAGTACTGGATCTTCACCAGTCCTGATTTTACCTGTATACTATCACTGGAGGCATATGGAGACAATGCATTAGTAACACCCTCTCTTCACTTCTGTCTTTTTTGTCTCTCCAGTAAAGGCAAACAGGTTAAAGCATCTGCATTTCCAGCTTCTTACCAGCTTTGTACAAAACAGAATATTCAGAGGCTCTTAATGTCAGCGCCCGCCTCTGGATTCTGGGAGATGCCATTTGTGGCACAGCCTTTGTCTCATTAAACCCGGAGAGGAGGGGGTTGTGATCGGTGCAGATTATAAACCTATGCTCTCATATATATATTTGTGAGACTTCTGTACCCCAAAGATAACAGCTAATCCTTCTCAATATAGCTGTGAATAATTATGTTCAGCAGAAGACAGAGTCCGGGATACAAATCCAATTGATTGCTCTGATTCATCCACCATCTGGTGAACTAAAATGGCTCCAATTCCATAAAGAGATGCATCACAAGTCAAGAACGGTTTTTTAGCAGCTTGATAATGGACCGGGACTTCTGAGGACTGCAGCTCTGATATATGCTAAGTACAGAGGCATACTGAATTCCTTTGACTTTATCTCTCACTGGGTGTAGTCCCGGGGCATCCACGTTATATCCCAAGCATATCACTTCATGTACCAGGAAGGAAGACTGATCCCTTTTTAGGCACGCACCTGCTTTCATTAGCCCTTTTAGCACTTTTGCTAGATGTTGTAACTATTTTATGTCAGTGGTATCTGTCATTAGTATGCCATCCAAATATACTGCCTGCCGTGGGGTACACTCACTGCTGTGGTGCCTCCTTGTGGCTACATATGGGGGGTTAGTTCTCATCTGGTCTGGTGCCCCCCTTCCATTGCTCATTTGCTAGCTCTGCAATCCCTCTCTCTGGATTTGGGGTGTTCCCTCTTCATGACTTGACCCCGCTAGGTCACTATAGTCCTCCCTTTCCAGGGTATCAAAGTCCCACTGGACCAACTGTCTCAGGCAGTCTTCTGATCCACTGCCAAGTCTGTGCCACTTTCCTAGCGGCTGGCAGGGGAACCCAGGCCTGCCCACTACTCCAGGTTCCAGCCCAGGGACCCCATGCTCAGCAACTGCAGTCTGCTCAACCTCCAACCTGTTGCCATGCCTTGGCCTCTTTCCTAACTCTTTTCTCTATTTTCTGGCCCATCTCCGCTCCCCATGATTACTTCACCCCTCTCGGCTTCTTGCCTGAGTCTGCAGTCCAAGGCAGGATCCCAGGGCTTACTCCCCCCTAGAACTCCTCCTTGTACCTAGCCAACTCCCCTCCTCTCTAGGGAGTGACTAACATAGCTCCTGCTAAAACTGCAAACAGGCTTTGGAACTGAGTACTGTTCTAATTGTGAGACCCTCTTTACAGGCAATTTACAGTCCCCAAATATGCGTACGGTGCCGTCTGGCTTTAACACTGGTACTATTGGTGCAGCCCATTCAGAAAACTTTCTGGATCCACAATGCTAAAGGCCAATGGAAAGGACACCAGCACTCACTGGTTCAAATTCTGGGATGCTTGTGATGTCCCAAACAAAGACCTGATTGAATGCCTTCCCCATTGGCAGCAGACTGTGCTCAACCTCATGCGGACAACACGCGGAAGGTGTGTCTATCTCCTTCACTGATGGAAAAATCAAAGAATCACCGAATTGTAACTGTGGTGAGGTACAAACCATGCAACACATTATGGACAACTGTCCCATTCCCAGTTATGGTGGTGGCATAAGTGGGATCCACCGGGCTCAAAGCATTAGAATGGCTTTTGATTCGCCAGATTCAGTTATAATCCCAGACTGTTGCTTTTCAAATGCCATACGAAAGAAGAACAGGCTCAATAATACCAGTGGCCTCTAGTTTTTTTAATTAAATTTCTACTTTTTGTTTCATAACAGAGGGTACAGATCTGGGTTTGAAATAACAAGGTGTGACATTTATGTAGATTTTTAGCAGTCATGCCTTTTAAGGTGCCCCGTTCATCTTTAAATACTCCTTATATGTATTTAAAACAGTTTCCAGAACTAGATCATTTTCTGATTTCAAGTGATGCACTTTTCCCTTCCAGTCCAGTGAAAGGTCATCCAACCATCCTTGACCGAGCAACTTTGGGTCAGTGCCTTCAGTCACAAGCAATGGTGGATGCCTTATTTGGCTCTGGTGGGAAACCTTTGCATTGGTGGCTCCCAGTATCTTTATTGCTTCTCCAGTGTTTCATTTTATCCTACGTTTCTGCACTGGAGATGGTTTGCTATCTTTCCACAAGGTCTCACATGCTTCTTGGCTCATAATAATCATGCTACATCCCGTATTTGAGTTCAAACCGTGCATTTCCCCCCCACTTACAGTTAGTCTAATATGAATGGGATCTACTTTAGGAATATTTGTTTCAGTTATACTATAGATAGGATTAGTCACTTCCTCCTCTTCTTTTTCATTGCTTTCCTTCTTCAGTACATGAAAGGTACTGTGGCTATGAGGCTGCTTTTCATCATGGTTTTATGCCTCTGCTTGCTTGGTTTTATTTTGACACAGTCTTCTAACATGCCCAGTCAATCTGTAAATGTGACATTTTTTATGTTTAAATCTGCAGACATTTGGGGTGTGTTTGCCTCCACAATAACACTCCCTGCTACTGATTGGATCACTTTCCCAGGTTGCCTGGCAATTTTGTGCACAGTACCTTGTGTTTCCTGAATGCTCTTCTGAAGGCTTCTGTGACTTGTGTTTGTAAATCCTGTACGTTTTTCTTTGCAGATTCCATAGCCTGGGCTGATTTCAGAACTGTTTCAAATGTTAACTGTGTCCAGACAATAATCTCCTTTGCATTCTGGCATCATTAATGCCACAAACTAATCTGTCTCTTGGCATCTGTGTCAGAGTTACACCATAATTGCAATCTTGAGGGAGCCTCCTCAGTCCTGCCACAAATTCTCCTACTGTCTCCCCCGATTTCCTTGACCGAGAGTTAAACTTAAATCGTTCTCCTGTTTCACTGGCTGTTGGGTTGAAATGTTTTTTTAACAGATTTACTAGCTCATCAAAAGTTTCATCTACAGGCTTTTCAGGGGTTAACAGGCCCCTACACTGCTGAATGTGATAGCTTTCTGCTTACCTTCATCTGTCATAGCATTAGCAGTGCCAAAATAAGATAATATTTTGCAGTATTCTGCCCAAGTTTGCGGATTAAATGGTAAAATGGTCCCAAAGGTTGCAGCCATTTCCCTGGTGTTTGTGAGGATACTAACGTACATACTAACACACGCTTTCCTTTTGTCTTCATTGAGGGGTCGGCTCCACCTCATCACCATAGATTGTAGCTTAAACCAGTGGTTCTCAAAGCTGGTCCGCCGCTTGTTCAGGGAAAGCCCCTGGTGGGCCGGGTTGGTTTGTTTACCTGCCACGTCCGCAGGTTCGGCCGATCGCAGCTCCCACTGGCTGCGGTTCGCCACTCTAGATCAGTGGGGGCTGCAGGAAGGGTGGCTGGCACATCCCTCAGTCCGCGCCACTTCCCGCAGCTCCCATTGGCTTGCAGCAGCGAACCGCGGCCAGTGGGAGCCGCGATCGGCCGAACCTGCGGACGCAGCAGGTAAACAAATCAACCTGGCCTGCTAGGGGCTTTCCCTGAACAAGTGGCGGACCGGCTTTGAGAACCACTGGCTTAAACCAAATGTACTCCAACTTCTTTGAGTATTAACGGTCTCTTTAGTCAGCCAACACTCATCTATCCTGGCAATAGCTCCACAGTTGCCAACAACGCACAACACAACTCTAGAACAGCCATACATTTCCTTCTTTAACTATCTGCCTATTTCCCCGATTTCTTTGCCAGGCCTGAAGCAGAGCTCTGTGGAGCTGGAAAGCTTGTCTCTCTCATCAACAGAAGTTGGTCCAGTAAAAGATACCATCTCACCCACCTTGTCTCTCTAATATCTGAGCTCAACATGGCTACAACACTGCAGACATACTCCTCTTAGAGGCTGGTTTATTATACATATTATAACGGTCCCCAGGATTGCCAGTTGTGGGGAGCCTGGGGGATCAGGCTTTTGTCTGAGGGGAAGGCAGTCAGCCTGAAAGGTGACCCTGGTGCGCTCTGTGTCTGCAGTGAAACACGGGCTAGTGAGCCGCAAGTGTGGGCCGGATGGGCAGTGGGTGATGGTGAATGGCACGCAGCCATGGAGGGACTACTCCCAGTGCGAGGAGGAGATGGAGTCCACTATGGAGGAGGTGAGGCTGCTGTTCCTGATGGGGGGTGCCCCCAGCTCTGTCCATGCCAGCCCCCTGACATCCCAGTGGCGTGGGGTGGGTTGGGCTGGGAGGTGTGTTGGTGTTGGGGAGTGGGGGACACAGGAGCCTGAAACAAGAGGGATAGGTGGTGGCGGGATGTAATAACGCACAGGAGGAGGGGAGTGGGGATGGATGTGTTATAACACCTGGTGGGAAGGAGAGACTATTCAGAAATAGAGTTCAATGAAAACACAAGTGCACAGCTCCCTCCCCACCTCTGCTGAGTCACATGCTGCCTACCCCTTCTTGGGGTGCTGAACCCCCCTCCCTGCTCTCCTCTCCCCAATGAATCCCATTGTCTGGCTGGGGCTGGGGTGGTCACAGCTTCCCACTGAGCCCCTCAGCCCCACTCCCGGGTCATTGTGGAGGCCATTCAGAGGTCCTCGCCAGCTGGGGAGCTCAGAACTCAGCTCCCTGGGGTGGGGAGGGTGTGAGGTCAGGCTGAGCTGGGGCCAGGGACCCAAGCCCACCATCCCACGGGACTCTGTTTCAGCAGGGCTAGTGTGTCCCCCAGTAGGCGCTCGGAGTGCGGGGAGGCTGGTGGGGGTGGGAGTGGCAGAACTGACTGTCTGCCTCACCGGGTCCCCTTTGCCCATGCCAGGAAGGGGCCCGCCAGCTGATGGTGAGTTTCAAGGTGCTCTACACGGTGGGATACTCGCTGTCGCTCCTGGCGCTGGTCTCCGCCCTCCTCATCCTCACCATCTTCAGGTAGGGCCTGAGCCTGGGGCACAGGTGCTGTGTGTGCTGCATGGGCAGGGCATGCGGCGGGGCTCTCCAGTGGGATGATCCTGTGCTGGGCACTGTGTGCAGTGCTGCTGCAACTGACTCTAGCATTGCAGGCATTACAGTGCCTCCTGCTGTGGCAAGCAGACAGTGAATGAGCTGTGAGTTTGGCACAGTTAGCCCTCCTGCTGCTTTCCCTAATCCTGCTTGGAGAGGGTCGGATGGCAGTAGCCGAGCGCTCCTCCCAGCCAGTGCTTCTCCCCCCTGGCCTGCAGTGCGTGATGCAGGGAGAAGGTACATTCTTTTTTCTCAGCTCTCCAGCGCTGAAAGCCATCTCTCTCTCTGGGCCTAGGAAACTCCGCTGCACCCGCAACTACATACACGCAAACCTCTTTGCCTCCTTTGGGCTGCGGGCCATTTCGGTGATTGTCAAAGATGCGCTGCTGGAGAAGCGGTGGGGCATGGAAATCCTGCATGTGTCTGACTGGGAAGCGCTGCTGAGCAACGAGGCAAGCCCACCAAGAAACCAAATTCTCCTTGGGTGGGGGTGGAATCTAACTGCCAATGCCTGCGCCCCCCTCCCTGGCTAGCCATGGTGGCTACCTGCTGTGCCCAGGTTCATAGCCTGACAGTTGGGCAGGGAGGCTTGACTTGGGGCTGGGGATGCGATCTCTGGGTGCTGGTGGATCTGAGTGCCAGTCAGCGCTCAGATCCACCAGCACCCAGGGATTGCACCCCCAGCCCCAACCACTAGGTGGACCTGGGAGCACTCAGAAGGACCCTCTGGACAGGTGCATCTATTGTGTCAGCCGGAGGGGGGTTCTGCCAGTCTCCCACAGGTGAATTTTTAAAAGCTATTGAGGATCCTAAATCAGCACCACAATATGTATGTGAGCTTAAAAACCTCCACCCAACAAAGCAGGGAAAATTCTTCACTGGCCTACCACAACCTGAGTTGATGGATTCCTTCCCCCTTCCTCAGGGTGGGGCAGCTCAGTGGCTGGAGCACTGGCTTGGCACTCAGGAGACTCAGGTTCTCTTCCTGGCTTTGCTAGTGGGTGATCTCGGGCACATCGTGTCCCCTTTCTGTGCCTCAGTTTCCCCATCTGTAAAATGGGGGTCATGATAGAAAAGTGCCATAGAACTGGTTGTTGTTATTTCATTAACAAACGACCTGCCCCCTGCAAATGCTTCCCACACCCTATCTCTGAGCCAAGTGATGATATTTCCCCTGCTGGCCAAGATCCGCTGTGTCTTCTCTCCTGTCTCTCCCCAATAGCCTGCCTGGCCGTGTCTCTGACGGGATGAGAGTTGGGCACTTTGCTCTGGGAGATGAAGCCCTGGATGTGAACAGAATCACCAGAGCAGCAGGGGAGAGCGCCCTCCAGTGGGGTGATGTAGCCTGGATCTCCCTGCGACTCCTGGTCACATCCATGTTAGCCTACCCAGTGGCGGGCCATGCCTTGTGTCATGGGGGGCACAGAGTGTGCTGGTTAATGGAGACTCCCTGGTGGGAATAGACAGTGCTCTAGGCATATCCCAACTGGCTGCACTTCTAGTCCCAGGTCCCCAGCTCAGAGCATCCTAGTCTCCTCTTCCTGCACAGTCACTTTCTCTCTCTCTCTGGGGCTCCTCTCCACAGGCTGCAGTTGGCTGCCGGGTGGCTCAAGTCGTGATGCAATACTGCATTCTAGCCAATCACTACTGGTTTCTGGTGGAAGCTGTCTACCTGTACAAGCTTCTGATTGGCGCGGTGTTTTCCGAGAAGAACTACTACACGCTCTACCTGTACCTAGGCTGGGGTGAGAAGGAGAATGGGAGTGAGTGTGAATGGTGGCCTGGGCGTGTGTGTGTGTGTGCACATGAGGAGGCAGCATGGTGAGGGTGTGAGCATGAGGTGTGGGTAGGCAGTGTGGGGATGCATATGGCATGGGTGAGTTGGGTGTGTGCCTGTGGTGTGGTCAGGTAGCATGTGTGGGCAGGCGTGGGGGCCTGGGCGGGCAGGGGTCTGGTGGTACGTGTGTATGGTGTTTGCCAAAGTGAGTACTAGAATTACAGAGGACGTATCGGGGAGCACAGGGGGATGTGGGGTGCTCCAAGAGGGCAGAGACTCAGCCAAGTGGGCAAATAGCCACCAGGTTCCCCACCTGGGCAACTTGGCAATGGACTGACACCCAAGTGGTTTCCATTCGGTTCTATATGCCCATCAGACAGCAGCTCATACCCCTAAAGCAGGATCACTGCTCAACGCTGATAGCGCCTCACCAGGAGGGTTAAGAACTTAGTGACATGGATGAGTGGTGACCCCTAGTGGTGCATGCATGACACAGAAAACCCTTGCTAGGTGGGGAAAGTGAAGGCTTGGGGTTGTGGCCTGTCCTCAGTCCCCCAGGGATGAGAATCCCCCGGAGGGCAGGAGCAGGTCCCTGCCTGGATCAGGGAGGGGAGAGGGGGTAGGACATTCCCTCAGTTTGTGAGAGCTGCCGTCTCAGCTCAGGCAGGTGCTTGGACTTCACAGGGTTTGCTGTGTGACTTGCAGGAACCCCCGTGGTGTTCGTGGTGCCGTGGCTGGTGGCCAAGTACCTGAAGGAGAATGCAGAGTAAGTGCAGACGCTCCTCGCTCCACTCCCCCAGCAAGCCAGGCTCCATGCTTCGCACCACCTGGGTTCTAGTACAGAGCAGCCATGGGAAAGGCAGGGAGAGCTCTTACACTGAAACCAACGTGCATTGACTGCTGGGGAGAGAGGCATCTGATTCCTTCACTGCCATGGCCCACCCCGGCCTGGTGTGACTCTCCTAGGGGTGAGGGAAGAGCTCAGCCTCAGGGTTTGGTCAGTGCTTGGCCCCGCTGGTGGGGCAGGGCTGGTCATGAGTAGGGTGACCAGACAGCAAGTGTGAAAAATCGGGATGGGGTGGGTAGTAATAGGAGCCTATATAAGAAAAATATTCAAAAATAGTTACTGTCCCTATAAAATTGTGACATCTGGTCACCCTAGTCATGAGTGCTGTGCTTGGAGGTGCTTTCTGGGATGGTCTCTGCATAGTGGGAGCAGAGCAAAGACCCACCCAGCTGATCTCCCACAGGTCACCAAACGGGGCTGGTCACTGCTGACCTGGGCCCCTGGAACTGGGCCCAGGAGTGAACGGCTCCATCTTCCAAGCCACGGAGCTATTGGGGATAAGCTCTCAGCCTCAATAGCCCAGCCAAGACCATCAGGAGGAGACATAAAAAGAAGCCCATCCCTAGCCTGGCAGTGGGACTTGTGGGCTGACTCCTGGGGGTAGCGAGCTCCAGCCATCAGGGAAGCACAGGCCTGACCTTCCAAGCTCCCGCTGTGGCAGAATCTGAGGCACCCTCCAGAGTGTGGGGCAGGGAAAGAGATTCTTTCACTAGCCCACAGCTCACCAGGCTCCTGCAGTCCCTGCCCTGGCCCCTGCTGGAAGCAGACAGTTTAGCTCCGGGGGTGGGTGAGATGGGAAAGGATTCCAACCCCTGGAAAATGGGCAGGCTGGCACAGCTGGTGATAGTCATTCCTGGGCCTTCGGTGCTGAGGGGCAGCGCCTCTGTCCAATGGGTCGGGATGTCCCAGTGATACAGTGGCAGTGCTTTCACTGGCCCCGCTCTGCTGTGTATGAAGCACGGCTCTCCTGCCCGCTGGCTCCCCGGTGTTTAACAGCATGCCTCTCTTGTGCCACAGGTGCTGGGCTCTGAATGAGAACATGGCCTACTGGTGGATCATCAGGATTCCCATCCTGCTGGCGTCCCTGGTAGGTGATCTCAGAGGTCTGTGATCGGGGGTCACATACGAGGCATGGTGTCTCTCAGATGACAGCAATTAGTCTCTTGCAGTCACTGATAGTCTGGCTCAGCTCAGAGATTGAACATGGCCCAAGGACAGGAGCAGCTCCTGCTGTAGAAATCACCATCCCTAATCCACAGCACTGCACCCTTCCCTAGCGACTTTCCCACGAGCCTGCCCTGCGAGGGAGCTCAGGATCATTATCCCACTGAACAGCTGGGGAAACTGAGGCTCTGGGGAGCACTCAGCCAGTCAGGAGCAAGCGCCTACACCTCCTGGCTTGCAGTCCCCTTGTCTAACCACTAGGGGGTGACAAAGAAAGGAGACTTGTCCCCGCCAAGTAACTAACCCAATTGAACCCCTCTGATTAAAAGAGAAACACCCATATGTGGGGTCCGGGGTCCTGGCCCCGGCCCCTCCAGATTCCTGACCTGGATGTTGGGGCAAGCAGAGTCAGGACCCCAGAGACGCCATCCCACATGTTCTGTTGAGCCCAGTGCATGCTTGGAAAGGGCTGTGTGAGTCTAGTGGAGGCTGAGTGGCTCCCCAGGCCGTGCCGATGGGCTCGCTGTTGAGTCTCTGGGGACGTTCATGGTGCTCCCTGCCCCACAGATATTCCTGACTTCACTGTTACTCCCTGCACGTCCCTTCCCCTCATTCCTCCAGAGGTGCTGAGCGTGACCCACTTCCTTTCATGCTCAGCTGCCCCTGCCCTCAGAGGCCGTCACTGTCAGAGTGACCCAGGGAGCCCAGGAAGGATAAAGGGGGGTACTCAGCCTACACCCCTCCAAGGCTGGCCCAGACAATATGCAGGGCCCCCTGGATAAATGTAGAAGTAACCCTCCGCGTCCTCCCCCCACAGATCAACCTGCTGATCTTCATGAGGATTCTGAAGGTGATCCTGGCCAAGCTGCGTGCCAACCAGAAAGGCTATGCAGACTACAAGCTCCGGTGAGCTGTCTGTGTGTGCGCCTGCTGGGAATGACTTCCCAATGGGTGCCTATTGCGCCGGCCATTCTGGATCTAGCTCCCCTGCATTGTAAATCCAGGTCGGTGGGACCCACGCATGTGGACTCGGTGTGTCCAAGCCTGCCTGCGCTTGTGTCCACACTGCATTGGAAGCCTGGACCCGCTAGCACCTCCATCCCGCACTACACAGACCGCCTGAGCCAGGTCTATGGCTTGAGCTCCGTCCACATTGCAAAATGATAGGGCTTGGACCCCAGTCCCAGTGGGATGCAGGCTCAGACCCATCCCCTCGTGGGACTCAGGGCTTGAGTGCTTGCTGTCTGAGTTGGACAGATTTGTGTGTGGACCATAGTGGGGGTTGGGCTCAAATCAGAGTCCGAGCCCAGGTTCACAATGCAGTGTAGACGTGCCCTCGGAGGTCTGGCCACGCAACCCACTGTCATGCAAATAGGACTGAGGTTTTGTTAGCCATTACAGCAGGTTGTGTTAGCAAGTGGCTGTTAGCACAGGGTGTGTGTCTGTGTGTGTGCATGTCTGTGTGCGTGCGCACAACAGATCAAGTCTGACCTGTGTATCACAGTATCACAGGCCCTGAACACTCCCTCCCCCCATATACGCCTACAGGCTAGGATGCCAAAGCTGTACCACCCACTTGCCTGACTTGAGGGTCTCATTATCAATGTGGAGGTGTGGCTCGTGGCTCCTCCATCATTGGTACCAAATGGAGTTCATTGTGGCCACCGTTGCCCATGCCAAGCACCGATCCCAGTTTGCCATGCTCCATCTCAGCTGAGCAGCCTGACCGCACGGCATGCTGGGACCTGTTGCCCTTTCGGGCAGGAGTGGCTGCAAGCAAGGGCAACGGTGGTGTTTGGGTGGGTGGGTTCACTGACCCCTGTAGGGTCTGGAAGAACATCTCTTCCCATTTCACACAGGGCAGCCCCCCCCCAGCAAAGCCTCCCAGCTCCTCCCCAAGCAGCATCTGCTTGCCAACAGCCAACTCTCCGCTGTCCCATGCGGGCTCAGGCTGAGCCTGGGCAGTAACGATTCCCAGCTCCAAAGCACCACACGGCTGGTAGCTCGTGAATCCTCCCCAATCCCAGGCAGGGCAGGCAGCGATTACCCCCCTACGTGAGACCCCAGGCCCTTAGGCCAGGCTGGGACTAGCACTCCATCTATCTCCTCTGGTCCTCAGCACAGATGTTACCATATTTCTCCTCACATACCACCCCCGCTTTCCTGCCCCTCTGAACATAGGGACCCCCCGACCCTTCCATATGAACTCTGGGAGGGGGATCTTGTCCTCTTTCAGGCTGGCCAAGGCCACGCTGACCCTCATCCCCCTCTTCGGGATCCACGAGGTGGTCTTCATCTTTGCCACGGATGAGCAGACCACAGGCATCCTGCGTTACATCAAAGTCTTCTTCACGCTGTTCCTCAACTCTTTCCAGGTGAGCCGGGAGCGCTGGGGCAGCCCCGCCTCAGGCAGGAGCAGAAAGCCTGTCTCCTCTTCCCCTCCCTTGTGCCACCATCACCCAGGGGAAAGCATGGCCCTTTTCTCTCCAGCCTGTTCACATTAGCCCATCAGCCCCGCTAGCCAAGCTGCAGCCCCTCCCCTGGCCCCACTGCTGGTGTTGTGGGGCAGTGGGGCATTGAGCTGGGCTGCTGCTCAGGAGCCCCCAGGACCCACACAGTCACCTGCCTTCCTTGGGCTGGAGGCAGGCTGGGCCATGTCCTGGACTAATGGCCCCTGCGAAACCGTTCCGGCAGCGATGAGGTGCAAATCAGCGTCTGGCAGCTGAAGTGTCGCGCTATGCCACACTCCAATCACCTCTGACTGTGTCTGCTCGGCCCGCCCCTTTCAGCATGTAACTGCCCTGCATGGCTGGCCTGGTGCTCCTGGGCTCTACCCGCCTCATCCCATCACCTGGAGCAGCCTGGAAATAGCAGGCCCATCCCTGCCTGCTGTTAGAGAGGTGTACATGCCTGCATGCTGGGCTGGCAATGGCATCCACATGCACTGGAGGGAGAACCCCATTTGGGCAGTGCGTGGTCATGGCAGGCACAGGCCAAGGGCCTGTCCCCTGTAGGCCGAGGGCTGCCCCTCAGGAACCGTACCCTCCCTGTCCTGTTGTAACACTGCAGCGGGACTGGCTGGGGGGATTGTGACTTAGGTGAGCATGTCGGGAGGGGTTGCCGCTGCATCACGGTGCGGGAGGGTTTTCCCCTCTAGCTGAAGCCAGCTGCATCCCGGAAACTGGCCCTGTGGGATGCACTGAACAGCAGCTGCCAGGGCCTGCCAGCTATCTTCTCAATGGGCAGGAGGGTTGCTGTGCTGCCTGGCTCACCCCTGTGCTCTCTTTCCAGGGTTTCCTGGTTGCCGTGTTGTACTGTTTTGCCAATAAAGAGGTAGGTACCACTTTGTCCTGCTCCCTGCTGGGGGGTTGCTCTCTGGCCCTGGAAACACCTGCAGTCAGGGCTCTAACCCGGAGTTGTGCTCTGTAGCCCAACCCTGGGTCTCTCTCTTGGGCTTCTCTTCATTACTCTCCTGCCAAGCTACTGCTGATTTGCTGTGTCCTGAATACAGAGACCATGCACCACTGGATATCCTGAGTGGTTAGGAGCCTTTGATTCTACTAAGAGCCTGTCGAGGTAAAAAACAAACCGGTTTTATTGGATGCATCCACCCTAGCTCGGGTAAGGGCTGCCTCATATCATAGCAGAACTGGCGATACCATGCCCTGTGGCCACATGGTCCATGGGCCAGCATGCCCTGGGGCTCACATAGGAACACAGTGGAGCTGTTTTTCAGTCCTTTGGGGCAGGAACTGCCTCTTCCTATTCATGGGCCAAATCCCTCCCTGGAGCAACTCCCCTGAAGCCAGGGCCTTGTACCTGTGCTGAGTTTGGCCCACACCTCTGGGGCCCTGATCCTGACTGGCACCTCTGG
Organism: Trachemys scripta elegans; assembly: GCF_013100865.1. Classification (NCBI taxonomy): domain Eukaryota; kingdom Metazoa; phylum Chordata; order Testudines; family Emydidae; genus Trachemys; species Trachemys scripta. The sequence continues at coordinate 34,404,419 of NC_048307.1, forward strand.
GGCTAATGGAACGTAAGCCCTACACAGGCCTGGGGCAGCAGCTGTGAACCTCCCAAGAGGCTGTGAAGGAGAAGAGTAGCTCACAAGCTCCTTTCCTCCCTCCTAGGTGAAGTCAGAAATGAAGAAGAAATGGCAGCTCTGGAAGCTTGACCATCCGGCGCTCTGCTGCACACAGTGATGGCTGCACTGCCCCTCCGGGGGCAACCTGCCTGGGAAAGCCGCAGAAGGGCCTCCCCCAGCTTGACGGCTGGGGAAGTAGGCCAAGAGGCCTGCCATGCTCCCAAGCCCTGGAGGGGATGTACCTAGTACTGCATCTCTGCAGATGAGGGCCTTGGGGATTGTCTGTGCACCAGATGCCGTGGAGGGCAAGGCCAGGGATGGAGAACAATGGGCCCAGCTGGAGTTGCAGCAGGGCAAAGCACCGGTTTCCAAAACAGTTGCATCTGAGAGCCACGGGTGCTGGTGTAAGCACTGCCTGAGCTGAGGCGCAGAAGCTGGGATCCTGCAGGCCTACGCTGCAGCAGAACAGCCACTCCTGAGGCTCTGATGGGGCGAGGGGGACACGGCTGTGGAGATACCCTCAGAAGACACAGGAGGCCATGAGATGGGACCCTGCTGTTTATGCTGCACGGCAGAACAGGACACCGAGAGTGTGGGGAAACAGCCCCCCCGACTCCTGCTAATGTCCTCTGCTACCTGACCCTCTGGTGCAGCACCTGAAATCTACCTCTGCAGGATGCACCCTTCATCAGATGGCACTGCATCCAGCAAACCTCCATCCCCAGCAGCACTGCTGTCGCCGGACCCCCTGCTGGAGTGAGACACGCAAACCTCAGCACACGGGGATGGAGTCTGACTGGGTCACGACTGTCCGAGGACAGGTCAGACTGCAGCAATGAGACGCTGCTGTGATCACTGTGCGGTATGGGACAACAGTTAGGGCGTACCTGCAAGTGGATCTAGGCCTGTGGCTAAGCCCTTAGCCACAACTGATCCAGGCCTACACACGGGGAGCTGGAAGGCTCACACAGCTGATCCATGGGGGTGCAGCTCTCACCCTGTAAATCGGGGACACCCTGCTCCCTCTCCTGGTACTGCTCTCCCCCGCTGTTAGCCGGGGAGACATTTCAGAAGCTGGAGGGCTGGGACAGGCCTGTATGCTTAGCCCCAGGGAACCCCATTGTGGGTTTGAGCAGGTTGCCTGCCTGTCACTGGCCCATACGGGACCAGCAGGCTGGCTGTGACTGCCTGGCATGGATGTCTCATAGCTGAGTGGCAGGGAAGCCAGAGTGGTTGGTGAAACACGGCTCAGCTGACTTGTCTAGCCTTGTGAGGGCAGCCTCAGGGGGAGGTGGGAGCTCAGAAACCCAGTTTCTTTGCATCACTCAACTTCTTCTGCACCCTGGGCCTGGGCTTTCAGCCCCCTTCCCCCAGCCCATAGTAGATCCACGTCAACAATCCATCATCTGCCTTCCTCTCCTTCCCGTCACCCTGCCTACCTAGCCCCAAAGCCTGCTGTCCTCTTCAGAGCCTCCTGCCCAGCTGAACTGGCCAAAACTAACCGTCTTAGCCGATCCCCCTCAACAGCCTCTGAGCCCCTCAGCCTCTTTAATGTATTTATCCTCTGAGCATGGCCCTGCCTCCCAGGACTGGTGCTGTCCCCACTTTTCACAGATGAAGAACTGAGGCTAGAGAGATGCACGTGAGTGACCCAAGGTCAGGCAGGAAGTCAGGGGCAGTGCTGGGCACTGAATCTGGCTCTCGCCCGTAGACTCTGGTCCTCTGAGCCACATCCACCTCTAAGTGTCGGGTTCGGGGCGGGTAACCTGTATAGCATACGTGCAGGCTTGGGGCACGCAGCCTCTTAACACTGAGTGGTCCGACTACGTTAGACCCTGGTAACCTGATGAGAGTGTTGAGGTCGGGTTGCATCAGTCATGACACCATCTCGCCCCCCTCAGGTCAGATTCGGGTCGGCTGTGATCTAGCTGGGTTGGGTCAAGCTTTAACATTAGGCCTGAGCAGATCTGCTCGAGTCCTAGGCTAGTGCCCTACCCCTGGGCACTCCTTCCTCTCTCTGCCTTGGCTAGTGCTCACCCCCTCTTTCTTCCATGGCTGCAGCAACTGAAATTGCTAGGCTGGTACAGCTAAACAGGCAGCCTGCTTCAGTCCGGCAGGCTCACCCATCCTCTGTGCTCGGGAACTCTGCCGCTGGCAACAGGGAAGGGCGGGAGATTCTAGAGCTTGCCAAGCAAGGGATTGGATTTGCAAGCTGATCTGCTTCCAGCCCAGGTGGCAATGGACTGGCAGGGGCAGTAGTCAGCTACATGCCCAGAGGAAGTGCAGAATATGCTCTTCTCCAGACACCTTGAATCCAGATTGACAGGGCTGCAGTCCAGTCTGCTGCTCATCCACAGCTTGGGGCCTCCTTACCTGGACTATGGGCGTGTAGTCTCCATAGCCCAGCCAATCCTCTGTGTCCTTACTGCAAGCACTGGGGAGAAGCCAATGGTCACTTCCTGTCATGTGGATCCTGGGGTGCTAGGAAGTGGACTGAGACCAGCAAGGCATTTCTCCTAGATCACTCCAGAGCCCTCCGCTGGGCACAGCTTCTGGTCTGCGGCAGATTACAACTGGTGCTCTAGAAGTGGCGGGAGCCTCATTTCATCTTCACAGCCCTGAGCCCCCCAGACCCCATGGGCTCTGCTGTAAATCACGCTGGTGGTGTCGCCCGCTGCTGCCCAAGTGCCTCAGGCCCATGCAGTTTATGCACAGACCTTTCTTTACAGGGCTTCACGTCCCCATGTCCTGGTGGATAAAGAGCAGCATCGTGCCCACCAGCTGCCAACTGCTGGAGCTACACTTGCCTGACTTGAGTTCTGAGCCCTCCCCCCCTAAGGGCAGGGACGTGACTCCTGGCAGGGGGGCAGATGTCAGCAGCAGCCAGACTGCTGCCCGAAGTTGCCCTCACCTTCAGAAGACTGTAGGGACCATGGCTCCTCCCACGCAATGCCCCAGCAGCAGCAGAACAGACCACAGCTCCCAGGGAGGAGGCAGGCTGCCCCAGTCTCTCACTTTATGCAATTTAGATCCAGGTGGTCCCTCAGGCTCCTGGCAAGTTGCTAATGTGACCTCTTGGTTGCAAGCAGTGTCTGTCCCAGCCAATGCAGTGCTCTGTGGAGGGGCTGGATAATGCAGCCCCTCCAGGGAGTTGTGGGAAGGATTGTTCTTGGGCTTTTACAGGCTGGCAAGGAGCCATCCTTGCTGTTTCTGGGCTCAGCTGCACCTGGATTTGAGGCTGGAGGGAGATCTGCAGGAGCCCTCGTCAGCTAGCCAGCTGCTAAGGAGCACCAGAGCATTTTGCACATTGTCTTTTCACATGTAAATAAATGTTTATTTTTTCAGCAAGGAAATGTGCTCTGCTGTTTTGGGGGGCTAAGTGGGGGGAAAGCCACCTGGGCACAGAGGGAAAGGGACAGCAACTCCAGGGCATGAACTGGGCATTGAATACCTGAATCAAGGAGGCAAGTGTTTGACTGGCTTCTTCCTGGGCTCAGGCGGGCACCCCACCCCCCTCCATCTGCACAGAGCACCATGTTCACTCGTTAACCAGAGCAGCAGGTGAAAACCAAACCCTCCAGACCCTGGGAGTGACTAATAACCCCCTGCAAAGAATCCAAAACACCACAAGCTCTTTCTTGCCTTTGTATTTCACTCACCTGGGCCCACACCCTCAGAGGAGGCAGCTTCTCACCCCACTGAGCCATGGGGCTGGCCAGATTCTCCTCCATGCTAGCATGATGCTGCAACGTCTGTGTCTCTTTCGGGCCTGAGCCAAAGCGCACTGCAGTTCATGGAACGATTCTCCAACTCCAAGGGGCCAGCACGATGAACGTCTTCCATTGCGTGGCCTCTTCCCTCCCAGTTTCACAGAAACATTTGTATGGGGCTCAGCTGCCGTAAGGCCTCCACAGCACTCTGCCCGGGTGCTACTGGATAGTGTCTGAAATCAGCTAATGGCTGGGTAGCCAGAACCTCCCAGCCAGAGGCAGATTTACCATGAAATGAACAGTGCAGTGGCACAGGGCCCCCAATGACGGGGGCCCCCCAAAATGCAGGACAAATCTCATCTGACAACCTGCCCCCCTCACCCCCGTGCCGGCCGGCAGCGCAGCAAGGCTCAGGCAGGCAGGCTACCTGCATTCCGTGGATGGTGGCCCCACGCTGCTCCCGGAAGTGGCTGGCTGCTGGCACGTCTCTGCATGCCCCTGGCGGGGCTCTACGCGCTGTCCCCACCCCAGGCAGCACACACAGAACCACTGCCCTCCTCCCCACAAAGGGCATGCAGAGATGTGCCAGCAGCAGCGCAAAGGTAGCTGCCTGCCTGCGCCGCTCCTGGAAGTGGCCAGCATGTCCCTGTTGCCCCTGGGGGGGTGCTGTCTTCACGTGCTGCCCCCACCCCAAGCTCTACAGCTCCCATTGGCCGGGAACTGCTACTAATGGGAGATATGGGGGTAGCACCTGTGGACAGCAGCGCACAGAGAGGCCTCCCCCAGGAGGCTGCGCTGCCCAGGGGAGATAAGAGAGAATGTTCTTTTTCTTGGCTGGGTCCCGGGGGGGGGGGGGGGAGGGGGGAAAGCTGCGCACAGGACCCCACTAACTCTAAATCCGCCACTGCTCTCAGCGAGGCAAAAAGTAGTCAGGAAGCTCTGTGGCACATGGATAGCGCTGGCCAACTCTAGACAAACAGGCAGGGTCGACTATCAAGCACACAGTGTGGGACAGCTGCATATAGGCCTGAACATGCTGATCATGGAGCTTTAGTTGGGCTGGAGAGAGACTAAGCTCAAGCCACTTTAAAAACCAGACACAATGATTTAAGCCAACTCTCCCTGGCATCATCTCTGCACAGATGGGCTATAGGCTGAGGCGAGCGATTTGTGAAAGCCGCTACAGTCTGATACGGGATTTGGACCGTTCAGAGATGAGAATCAGGCCATGGTCACTAGCTACACTCACGGCCTAAATTCTGGCCTGCAATCAGAGCTGAGGCCAAGCCCATGCTGCCTTAAACCATTTCTAAACCCATTTGTAATGCACTTTGCCACATGCTCAGCTCTCTTCCCACAGCTTTTACAGTGGAAGTGGCCAAAGGCACAAACAGACTGAGGGGAATGGCCCAAGTGATCAGGCTGAGAGGGGGAGGCAGCACAATTTAGCCCAGAAGTTCCCTTGTTGGGTCAGCCCCTGCTCCCCAGCCCATCTCAATGCACACCACATGCTGCTGTCACATCTGCTGCAGAACCAGCCTAGAGCTAGTATGCAGCATGTCAGGCAGTGCCAAAGATATGCCCCTTAGAAGTGTGTGTCTATGGGAAGAATTGCAAAGATTTGCTATTTCCATTTGAGTCCAAGTGACAGATAATAAGAACAGTGGTTGCAGAGATGCTGTAGCTGTGCTGGCCCCAGGATAGTAGAGAGACAAGGTGGGGAAGGAAGAGCTGTGTGTGCCTCAAAAATTTGTCTCACCAACAGAAGCTGGTCCAGTAAAAGATATTACCTCCCCCACCTCACCTCTCTAAGATTATTGCACAGTGCAGCCTCTTATAAAACACAGCTCCATAGCCCACCGTTTGGCTGCTCCATACTCCAGAGAGGCCCCTACAGCCAGCACAGAGGGTGGGTACTAGCCACTGGGCTGCATATCAAGCTGAGTGATTGGCATTTTGTTTAACAAATCACAATGAAAAGTCCCATTCTTTGCAAGACAGTAAGAGCTAGTGGGTAGCTGGGGACGTGTATACCGCCTCCTGCACAGCCTCTTCTCACCCCTGAATGCTGATGAACACACCTGCAAAAGAGCTTGTCTACAGAGGGACGCTGACCAGCCTAACGCTAAATCAATTACTTCACTATAGCTAAGTCAGTCAATATCCCTGTGTAGACAAACCCTAAGACCTGACCCTGCAACCACTCTCCCATGGAGAGGTCTGGTGAAGTGAACAGACTACTGATATGTGAAGTACCAGGCCAATGGGGAGAAGGGGGTCTGGATTCAATGACAACTGTCTAGAGAGCCCCATAGTCTTTCCATTCTATGCTGCTCTGTGTAAAATGTGGCTGAACTCAGTGATGCTCTACTAGCCTTAGGGGGCCATGGCAGCCAAGTGCAGGGCAGAGCAGCCCTGAGGTGACTAACTTATTCTGAGGGCCATGCAGGTCCCTGACCAGCTGGCTTAGAGGAGGCTCAACTGGTGGCCTAAAAGCTACTTTTGCACCCTCGCCCCATTCCTAAGTGCAAGCTGAGCATGAGCGGAAGAAAATCACACCCCATGTGTTAGCATCTCCCACCACCTCTTCCTGCTTTTCCACCTCTCTCCAGCAATTCCCTTCTCCGTGCAGGTGATGGAGATACTGCTCCAGCAGAGGAGTTAGAGACGCTAGAGGGACAACCTCAGTGTGCCAAGCCCTCCCACACAGCCACAGCAGCGGGAGCCCTGCTCACACCCGGCTCAACATGCAACCGGCGACCCGACCAAACTAGTGCCGACAGATCCAATCAGATTTATTCACCAAACACGGTGTGCATTAATTTTGGTCTCACATGTAAGAGAAAACAGAAGTACAAACAAAGCCACGCAACCGAGTATGGTGTGGCAAACTCACCCCCCTCCTTGCTGTTTTGAGAACCGAACCAGGAAGGTTTGGAGACACCAAAGCACAGCGAATTCAGTGCTCCACCGGCACAGAGATTAAACTCTGCAGGCCATTTGCATGGCCCAGTCTCTTTGGCATTGGGCAGCGGAGCAGAGGGGAGATCCTGGCTCCAAGGATGGAGTCACAGCAGGTATTGCACTTTGGGGTTTGTGGTCAAGATCTAAAAATAAAATACAGCTTTTTCCCCTTTACCAGCAAAGAGAAAGGTAGTTTCCCCAGCTCACCATAGCCCCCATCACAGGGGCATGGTCTTTGTCTAAGAACTAAGGCTGCCCCAAATCACTATACAGAATTGGAAATCGTGTCACTTGGACAGTGCACCCTGAGCCACGTGAACACTACCTGTGAGAGCTCCCAGGGGCAGCAGCACCAGGTCAGAGCAGCCAGTGGCCAAGACATCTCCACGAGCTAGAGCAGTGTATGTGAGGAGCCAATGCACGCCACAGTTGGTCTCCTGCAGCAGCCCCTGTTACCGGAGCTCTCATTTCCAGCTCCCGGAGGCTGGAGCAGGAACACAGGCTGAAGATGACCCATTTCCACATACAGATAATGGCATCAAAAGCACCCGGCAACTAAGTGGGAAGTGTCTGAGGCCTGCAGCATTTAAGGTTGCAGGCTGTGGGGTGGGGTGGGGGGGTGGGGTGTGTGTGTGTGTTTCTTTTACTCAGCTCTCTGGAGAGCCTGTCATAACTATAAAGGGAAGGGCAACAGTACAATACTATAAAATCCCTCCTGGCCAGAGACTCCAAAATCCTTTTACCTGTAAAGAGTTAAGAAGCTGAGGTAACCTGGCTGACACCTGACCCAAAGGACCAATAAGGGGACAAGATACTTTCAAATCTTTGGTGGGGGGGAGGCTTTTGTTGGTGCTCTTTGTTTTGGTGGGAGTTCGCTCTTGGGACTAAGAGGGACAGACATCAATCCAGGCTCTCCAAATCTTTCTGAACAAGTCTTTCATATTTCAAACTTGTAAGTACAGCAGGCAAGGCATGTTAGTTTTATTTTTGTTTTCTCAACTTGTAAATGTACCTTTTGCTAGGGTGTTTACCTCTGTTTGCTGTAACTTGGAACCTAAGGCTAGAGGGGGGTCCTCTGGGCTCTTTAAGTTTGATTACCCTGTAAAGTTATTTTCCATCCTGATTTTACAGAGATGATTTTTACCTTTTTCTTTAGTTAAAAGCCTTCTTTTTAAGAACCTGATTGATTTCCCCTGTTTTTTAGATCCAAGGGGGTTGGATCTTGATCCATCAGGAGTTGGTGGGAGAGAGGAGTGGGGATGGTTAATTTCTCCTTGTTTTAAGATCCAAGGGGTTTGAATCTGTATTCATCAGGGAATTGGTGAAGAGTCTCTCAAGGCTACCCAGGGAAGGGAATTAGCACATTGGGAGTCGTGGCAGCGGACCAGATCTATGCTGGTAGTTAAGCTTAGAAGTTTTCATGCAGGTCCCCACATCTGTACCTTAAAGTTCAGAGTGGGGAAGGAGCCTTGACAGAGCCCCATTCACCATCTCATTCTTGTGCTGTCAACCCACAGCGCCTCGCCTGCCTGCCTGGGGAAAGGCCTCTGCAGCTTCCCCTTGTGCCCCACACACGCCCTCCTCCTGGTTACCCTGCAAGAGCCCATGGCACTAGTATCTAAGAGTCCAACCCCAACGCCCAGCGTTCTCATGCTGTGGGGCCAATGCGGGGGCTAAGGACTGCATGGAATCATTTCTCAACTGTACGGGTTCTTCGAGGGAAGGAAGGACAGGAAGCTTCAGTCCACTAAATGAAGGGATGAGCAGCCCGGCAGGGGACCTCCTAGCGGGAGGAGATGGCAAAGGAGGATGGAGAAGCACAAGGAAAACGCAACGCCTAGTGCCTGGTTGCCCGTGGCCCAGAGGAGAGCAGGACTCAGCTGCCTGGCAGCATGTTTGACTCAGGCCCACGGATGCCACGAGAAAGGGTGCCTCACAAAACCCTCAAGAGATGGAAGCCAGGGTTTCCAAACATGCCCAGCCTGAGCCACCTTGGGCTGAGCTTTGTTCCGACCCTTCCCATGCAGCAGCTTCAAAGGCCCATCCTGTGGAGAAAACAGGAGGTCCCTTCTGCTCCCCAAGAGTGCAGGGAGAAGAGGGCAGCCCTGCCCGCTGCCTTGGGGACAAGCAGCCTCCATGCAGGAAGGGCAGGAATCTAGAAATGACTGGCAGAAAGCCCATTCATGGGGGCAGAGGTGCCAAGCTTAAGTCTGAAGGAGAGAGGCTTGGACGCAAGAACAGGAGCTAGGGGCTGAGGAGCCAGCTAATGGGTTCCCAGGGGAGAGGATCCCCCATGGAACAGGCTCCTGGTCTTAGATGCCTGCCTTCACATAGGGGCAGACCTGAGGGGAGGGATGTGGTGCTCATGGTCAGGTGTTACCCTGGGGGCAGGTTTTATAGCACCAATTGCAGGGCCAAGCCCTGCATGCAGCACAGAGCACGTAGCTCACACACAAGTGCTTGGGGATAGTATAAACTCACATCAGGCAAGAGCCGCACACACCCTCCTCTCACGTGGCTCCTGGCTCCCTCGTCCTAAGGGGCCAGTGCTGCACCAGCAGGAGCTGCTGCCTGTGGCAGAAGCTTCTGGAGCGCGCTGACTCGGCAGAAGCAAGGCCTTTGAAATGTGCTACCCTGGGGGGTTAATGTGGGCATTCATGGACTGCGGGAAGGATCAGGGCCAGCTGCCAAGTCAGCGCTGACGGGGGGTCTGCACCCATAACCAAACAGAGGAGCATAGTTAGGACACTCAAGTGATCCCATAGCTCCTGCCTCCTCGGAAGCCGGTAACAGCTGAACCGCTGCAGGCTGCCAGGAGGGGGAGCTCTCCACAGGCTAGAGCTGCAGAGCCCGCTATATTCTATCTCCCAGATCCTCCGTGGGCTGCAGCTTGGGGCTGTTTGATCCTATCTCAAAGGGGAGGCCCAGCCCACTGAACTGCAGGACTCTCCCATTTCCAAAGCACTGCATCTCACCCCACCAGCCACCACTGTGCTGGCCTTTGCTCTGTGTGTCACACGTTTGCTGGGTCAGCCCACGGGCAGAGACCAAATGGAGGGAACAAGTTACGAGGGGTTGTGGCAGGGAGGGGCATAAGGGAATCTGACTGCTACAGACAAGAGCTCTGTAAAAATATCAGGCAGCATTAAGTGAAACTGAGGCAGTCTCTCCATGGGCAGCTAGAGGCCAATTAGCCCCGATGCTTCAGCTCTTAACACTCTAACCCTTGGACAGGGAAAGCAAACCGTCTGTGACAGGAACCCGGAGATCAGCCCAGACGAGGCCGCCTGCCCACTTGACTCCTCGTCCTCCGCCGTCCCCAGCTGGCTGACCCCCTTCTCCAGGCGCCCGCCTGCCTCCTTGGCGCTCTCAGCAGAGGAGCTGTGCTGGCAGACCAGCCTTGCGCTCGTTCTCCCAGGCACTCAGCTTCCGGGTGGAACCATCACCCGACGTCAGAATTCCTGCAAGGGAGAAGGAGCCACTCAGAGTTCAAGAGCCCCCACAGCTCACTGGAAAATTAACCCTTTGCTGGAGGCAGCAGGAACGTCACTGAACAGCAGCTCGCTGTAGCTCCCATCAGCAACTCTCTAATCAAGGGGCCTACGTGGAAAAGCCGCCACTGGTAGCAACCCCTGGGAGTTTGGCAGGGCAGGACAGAGGTGTGTAGGCTGAGCTATGTGAGGAGGAAGCTGGAAGGAGCTGCATGGCTACAATGCCTCTAGCCAGCCCCTGCTTTAATGGGCATTGACATGGGTCAGTATTTCCCAGCCCCGCCCCACTCACCATCCTGCTTCATTAGGGCTCTGGCCAGCTCTGCTTGCCTCGCTCCGAGGCCTGTAGCCGCACAAGGTTCTGAGTCACAGAATGCAGGGCATTCCCTAAGGGCATAAGCAAAACCCATTAGCTATCAGCCCAGGGCACCACAAGACAAGGGGCAGGGGAAAGGCTCAGCCAGTAGGGTTGCTGCATTCCTGTCTCTCTCTCCCCCACACCCTGCCGCCCTCTGAACCACTGCTTCGCTGGCTTCCTGCCACTGGGTCCAGCTTCCACTAGTCAGGAGAATGGGGCACGAATGCTGGAGGCACACAAAGGCAGCTCCTTGGCCACAGAGCTGGAGCAAGGCCAGTGCAAGAGGCCAGCACACCTCACAATGGGCAGATATGCAGGGGATGGAGTACAGAGAGAACAAGGGCTCCCCAGGCTCTGCTCCAGCCGGTTTCTATTGCAGCAGAGAAAGGCTGCTCCTGTCCTTCATTCTAATGAAGGAGCCACCCTGAGGTGCACAGGAGGGAGGATTTGTACTGTAGAGCAGCTGGAGAAGAGAGTAATTACTCTTGCTGCCTACAGGTGTCAGCGTGGCTCACTAGTACAGCTGGGCCAGATGGCCGTGGGTTCAAGCCCCCACACAAGGATCCAGGGCTGATCTGGCTCTAGTGGGAGAGCCATAGTAAGACGTGTTATGTTTTGCATGGGGCAGGTATCTTTTGCCCACTCTCCAGTTATCACCTGTCTTAGAAACCAAGTGTCCTTTGGTTTATTTCAGAGGGAGTTGGGGATAATCCTAGTGACTTGGCCCCCCGAGACCCTCTCTGCCATACCTATATCTCCCACACGCTCCTCCAGGAAAGCTGACAGCTCAGGCAGGCTCAGGGACTTCAAGGAAACTGACCCTCCTTCTAGACCTGGGAGATTAAAAGCAGAGAGATTCTCACCAACCATTGCAGCTTCCCCATGGCAGGAGCAGAGAAGCGAGGGCTTGGGGCTCAGTCCCCCTCACAGCCTTCATGCCCACAGCAGCTTGAATTGGTTGGTTTTGATTTACTGAGATCTTGTATCAAATGAGTTCCTACAATGCAAATGTGTGACAAGCAGCAAGTTCCCTCCGTCCGCTAATCTCGCAAAAGAGGGCTTGTGCTTGCATGGCACAGTTGGCTATTTATAAAGCAACCTGGCTTAATGTTTGTGACCTCGTCACCCTAGAGATGCTCAATAGGTCAAATACGAGGAGAATCTCAAGGAAACGGAGCTAGACTTGCTGGATGGTAATTGCCAGGATTTTCTGTTTTGAAGACAAGAAATGAAGATGGACCTCTCATTTCTGCAACCTCCCCAGTGTGCTTCATAAACAGCTGTCAGTGGAGCAGTCGGATCAGTAGCAAATTGCCTGTGACACACTCAGACAGGCCGACTGGTTTGCACATGTGGATGTTTTCCCAAGAATTCCCTCCCCTGCTTAGTTCTTGTCAATGGTGACATCTGCAAGGTCCCCAGCACCTCCTACTTGTCCAGGTGTAAAAATCTTCAAAAGCACCTAAGGGAGTTAGGAACTTACATTCCATTTTCAAAGGTACCGAGGAGCCCAAGTCCCACTGAAAGTCAGTGGAATTAGATGCCTTTGAAAACTTTACTCTAAGTCTCTCTCATTAACGACAGTTTTTAAAGGATCTGTTTGGTAGCTCAGCCATTTCAGACGCCTCATTAGTTTCACCCTCTTCATCTATTAAAGCATCTGCTTTTTCTCTGGTGCCTGTCATGCCCCTTCGGCTGCATTCATTCAGTCTGATTGTTTGCTGCCTTACCTTTTCCCTGCAGCCTGGGCCATTCATAGTCACAGCAGCACCTTGCTCTTACCTTCTCCCTCGGGCCATCTGTCCTCACCAGCTCCCAGCCATGCCTTGGTCTCCAGCATCCTGCCAGTCAGGTGCCCTTGCTTCAGCCGGGAACATAGCTCCACCTGACAGGCTCTACCAAATGAGACCAAACACCCATTAGCAAGGCACGTGTACTTCTGGGAAATCACCTGCCAGTGCCCTCCTGTGTCCAGAAATACCTGCCTGGGCAGCCAAGGGATCACATGCTTCTTGGGGCTAGCAGCTCACGGGATTATAAACTGCCCTTCCCAGGAATAGGCAGATGTGCCTGAGACAAGAGCCCAGAGTGCCTTCCACAGCAATCCCTGCCCTGTGCACAGAACAGCTGCAGGGGTCAGTGAAAAAGGAGAAGGCAAAGAAAGGTCCAGGCCTGGGTTTCACACAAATGCCCCTCAGGCTGGATCTGGTCCACCTGACATTCAAGCCTGGTCCACACCCAAAGTTACACACTTGTAATTTAGAAATGCAACCTAAATCAATGCACTTGAAGGTTTAAACTGAAGCAAGAGGGTCCACACACAAAGCTGCACCAGTTTAACATCACACCTTTAGTTAAACCAGTGCAGTTTCAGTGTATGGACTAGCCTGGACTCTGAACAACCTCAACTCTCATTTAAAAAGAGAGAATTTACGTGTCTTGCCTTGAGATTGTGAAGGAAACCTTCCACATGTGAACTGCTGCTTTCCTGAGTCTGCAGTCAGCTTCTGTGGGGGCTCAAAAACTTCACTCCCCCACAACAGAACTTGGTCCAATAAAAGATATGACCTCCTCCACCTTGTCTCTAATATCCTGGGACCAACCTGGCTACAACTACACTGCGGACAATGAAGTTCCTAATAAGTTAGCAATAACTAAACTGTAAGTCACCATACACAGGCCAGATTTTACTCTGGATCTCTGGGCAATCCTGCCATTGCCACCAACACCAGTTCTGCCGTGGATAGAGGGGCACACAGAGTCCTATATTCTGACCCATATGCCACAATGAAAAGTGCAATTGGATCCCTGCACCAAATTAGTCTGAAATCCCTCCTCTAGGCAGACAGCAGCTCCATGCTTCATTAATGGGACAAATCCCAGATCCCTCCACCCACCTTCAAAGAAGCAGAGCCGGCACAGTAATGGCACAGCATGCAAAAAGCTGAAGCATGTCACACAGACACATGGTTTTAATAAAGAGACATGGACTGTCAGGGCAAATATAGCCCCAAACACAGGCTGTCAGAGCCACAAGCCTACAAAACCTTTGGCCAATGGAACTGCCTCTGGGACAGCAACACACATTTTTAGGAAGATTGACCAGAACGGGCAGCATTGTGGGAGCAAGTGAGTATCAGGAGTGAAGTTCACTAGATGCTGATTTGGTTACAGAGGCGAAATCGACTAGTCTCTTTTCACTGTCCACCCTAAATGCAAAGTGTAAAACAAAGTGGCACGAAGTGGGGGAGGGAGTAAAGAATTCTCCCCATATTAATAACCTAACCTGTTATTCAGTAATACAGATAAAAATCATTTTCAAAACATGTGGGGTTAAGTCAACAATGTCCTTTTTAATCCATAAAAATAGTGCCTGCTTTAAGAAAGGGCTGACTTCTCAGCCAGTACGTAGTATACAAGGATCTTAGAAAATGATTTACTGTTACAGATAAAAGTGAAATAGCCACTTAATAGGTAAAACCTCTGTGATGTCGCACTCCATGTGTTTTATGAAAATATGCTAATGAATGTGAATATAATGTAACTGGCATATGCTTCATGCAAAAGGTCTCTTGTAAGGTATCATTACGAAGCTTATAATCTACTGAATGTGTTCATCCTATTTGTATGTATGTATCATTCTTGTATCTGAAGGTAGAAATGTGAAGCATTAGTCTAAAGTCCTATTGTAACTATGCAAAGTGTGGGCCATTAATAATGGCTTGGAATCTTGATGGTTCCCATTAAGCAGGACAATTGGTTGTAAATGGCTCTGTTTACTTGTAAGCCTTCCTGAGTTTGTGTAAGTCAGGCCAGGAAGAATGGAGGCTTGGGGTCCCACAGGACATGTGACCATGTCACCTGGTACTGGAATCCATCTTAAACCTGGTGCTTTTCCATTTAAAAGGAGGGGTGGGGACCCAGAGAGACAAAAGATTCCTGCCTTGTGCCAAAGCCATAAAAGGGGGTGGAACAGGACAAAGGGGGCTGCAGTCATGAGAAATCCTCTAGTTACCACCTGAGCTGTAACTAACGAGCACTGTACCAGGGAAAAGGACTGGGCCCAGACTAGGAAGGAGTCTAGTCAGTGAAAGAAGCTTATTGGAACGTCTCTGAGGGTGAGATTTATCTGTATTCAGTTTCTTAATGTATTAGGCTTAGACATGCGTGTTTTGTTTGATTCTACTTGGTAACTTACTTTGTTCTGTCTGTTATTACTTGGAACCACTTAAATCCTACTTTTTATACTTAATAAAATCCCTTTTGTTTATTAACAAACTCAGATTAAGTGATTAATACCTGTGGGAGCAAACAGCTGTGCATATCTATCAGTGTTCTAGAGGGTGGACAATTTATGAGTTTACCCTGTATAAGCTTTATACAGAGTAAAACTGATTTTATTTGGGGTTTGGATCCCATTAGGAACTGGGTGTCTGGGTGCTGGAGATAGGTAACCTGCTGAGTGGTTTTCAGTTAAAGCCTGCAGCTTTGGGGGCGTGGTTCAGACCTGGGTCCGTGTTACAGCATCTAGTGTGTCTGGCTCAACAAGGCAGGGTTCTGGAGTCCCAAACTGGCTGTGGAAAATGGGCTCAGAGGTAATTTCAGCACATCAGGTGACAGTCCCAAGGGGGGTCTCTGTGACTGAACCCGTCACACACTCCACTACGTTCGTTAGGCAATACATGCTGCTTTGGAGTGTGTGGATGGCCCTCTACTATGACCACTGCCTCTGCACAGCTGAGCTCTGCAGGCACGCCCCTTCCCCCCTCCTCCCCTTATTTACTGTATGTGCTACATACATGTGAGCACTGTGGCCAACTGTTGGAGAAGTCACTGAACTCCAGCTGCCGCAGGCAGAAGTAACACAAGTCCCGTCTGGGAACACTATGCTGTTCTCTCAAACCAGCCTCCTTTCTCATTTTTCCAGGGGGACCCCTCTGGGACTCCCTCTCTTCACTAAGTCCTCAAAGGCCTACAGCAGGGGTTCTCTCCCCTCTGGCTATGGCAGGCTGGACACAGGTCCCTTGGGAACTCAGTGATGCTGCATCTCCTTTCTCCAGGGGCAAGAGCATTGCTTCCACCCCTGGAGTGAAGGACAGAGATTTTCTGGTTTTAATCTATTGGCCAACACAGCAGGACTGATGAGCTGAAAGTATCAGCTTAACCCCCAGAGCAGAAACACCACTGAATATGGGATTTTTCAGAAGAACAGAAAAAACAGAGTTGTCCTGCTGGCTAGAGTATCTAGGACAGGTCAATACAGAGTGAAGTGTATCTCACTGGGCAATGCTGTATGATTTAGAGGCTGTGAATTTCATCCTGACTGCAGCTGGTGATCAATGTGAGGCTTGAGTGCCCTTGCAGTGGAGAAGCACTACACTACAGGTTTTAGTGGCGGGAGGGCTCCTGAGCTTTCTTCCCAACTCTGCCACTGACTCCCTAAGTCACTGGGCAAGTCACTTAGCACCTGGTTCCCCCTGGGGTTGAACATTCAGAACTCTAGCTCTGGAAAGCCAGGCCCCTACCCACAGTGCTTCAGTATCTGCTTATCCTGTTGGAATGTCCTCTTTTGGGGGAGGATTAGAATGGGGTTCAGATGCTGTGGTATGACTGTGTGTGGACAGCTCACTAGAAGGGCGCCGCCTGCAGCCAGACAACAGACACGCTGGGGCAGCCCTATTTTCCACTTCCCCTGGAGCAACTTACTTCGTTTGCTCTAGCAGGACCCCAGCATCCCTGGTGATAGCCTGGGCCTCCCGCAACTGGATCTGGACATCATTCCAAGCCACGTCCCGCTCCATCAAGCAGCTCTCGACCACCGCCCGCAGCTCCTGCTCCTGGGACACCTGGCCCTTCATCACTTCCACTTCCTCACACCTCTGCAGTGGGGGAGAGCGAGAGAGGAAGGACTGAAATGGGGAGTGCTGCACGCTGCAATCTCAGACACTTGACTGCTCACGAAACATCCCTGGAGCCTCCTGTTATCACGATCTGGGCGGTTGCAGAGAGCTCTGTATGCACCCACCAAACCCATCCGAGGCCCAGATGCAGGTGGGAAGGAAGTTAGATAAGGGTCCCACACAGGGTCAGCTCGGATCTCAGGGATTCCCCTTCTTTCTATGCAGGAGGGTGGGTTTGCGAAGCTGACAGACATTTCTGCACGGATTTCCCCATTTCAGTATGAGCAGATCCTAACCAGGATGGCAGATATCCCCAGCCCAGCATCCTGGCCAGCTGGGTTTGAACTAAAGACACAGAAGCCTTGTCAGCATGAGAGAGCGAGGGTTAGAGTGTGGCAGAACCTGCAACATGGGGTTACCTAACTTACCCTACCCCTTTGCATCCCTTCCAAACTACCTCAGCTCTCTCCCTTAAGAACCTTTCCCCACCCCCAGGAGGTGCCATAGTAAATATGTGATTGGGTTAGAGCCAGGCTCGTTACCTTGTGCAGCTGAATGGCCATCTCCTGCATTTCCGCCTCCAGCCGATCTGCATAGGCCAGTTCTAGGGCATCGCTGGGAGGCCTGGCATTGCTGTGCCATCGAGCAATGGCAGAGGTCATCTTTCGCTTAGGCCCGAACAGGCTGGTGATACAGCAGCAAGCAGTTAGCAGCAAAACTGTGCCAGGACCTTGCTTCAGAGACTCCTGCCCCTTCTTCCACTGAGGCCCATGAAAACCCCAGGCATGAGCAGGAAGGATAATTAGGGACAGCAGAAAACCACGATCCATCTCCTCCAAGGCTCTGCTAACAGCTGCAGGAGAGTTGCAGGCAGGGACTGAATTGGGGGTGGGGGGGGCATGGTTGGAAGACCAGCGCTTGCTGTAGACCAGGATTAAGGCACATTGAGAGATCTGTGAGGGATCCCCAGGCTGGAGGGCAAGACTAAAGGTAGTGGCAGAATCGTGCAAACCTGGAGTGGGGGCTGGAAGAGAGGACTGAACTCTCCTGATCCCTTTGTATGCCCCAGCGAGAAAGGTGCTATGCCGCAGAGACTCACGTGATGCCTATTTCCTTGAGATCACTCTCTGTGAGGGTCAGGAAGATCCGGAGGTCGATGTCCTGCTCCTCAAACACCTGGAGGTACTTCAGACACCCGATCTGCTCCAGGAATGTTGCCAGATCCTGCAGCCCATCCAAAGCAAAGATGTTTGTACCCACACGAGGAACTGGACCCTCCTGTCTCCTTGAATGAAAGGCTAACAGCTACTTTGGAGCTATCCTAACTTTTTTTGCACTGTTCACTCTCTAAAGCCACAAGCTGTAATGGGGCCTGGCTTGTACTTAGTAGCAGCCAGACACTGTAAAGCTCTTCCTTCAGATTCCCTGCACTACACTAGGCTGAGGAGAGACATTCACAGCTAATGTCTGTACACAATCCTAAAAATAGGATGGCCAGATGTCCCGATTTTATAGGGACAGTCCCGATTTTTGGGTCTCTCTCTTATATAGGCTCCTATTACCCCCAACCCCCGTCCCGATTTTTCACATTTGCTCTCTGGTCACCCTATCCCCAAACCATCCCTGCAAGCAGGTTAAGTAGGAAAGAACTGTGTCAGGGAGGAAGATTATTCTCCAGGTGAAAGTGTAACTGTTGTAGCCTTATCTGACTATTTTGTAAGAGTGCCTTTGGCTAAAATCCACCTTCAATGGAAGGGATTTGATGGCACCATGGTTGTGGGAGCGAAGAATACAATTCCTTCAGATCTTTTAATAGGGAATGATTTTAAAGCTTTGTGCAGACAGGTTAATATCATGAAACTGTCTATTAGGGGCAATGATTTGCCTATGGAGGGTTTCTTCAAATTTTTGTCTGAGGAAGATGGCCGTTTGTCTGTACAGAAAAGCAGGTTACATGTGAAAGAAGTTTCTGAATATCTGTCTATCTCAGAAGTGAATCTGGAATTACATAAAGCAGAGAGAAAAATCATTCATCAGGAAAATGTTTCTCTAGAGCAGATTAAAAAGTTGATGATCAGGTTGAAGCCCTAATTGAGGAAGAAGGGGGTACATTCTTGGTGAGTGAAGTTTGTAAAAGCGAGCCTAGACAAGGTAACAGTAATTTGCTTAAAGTAGCTCAGTATGAGCCACTGTCTGTAAAAAGCAGAAGTTCGTCTGTTGGGAGTGACATCTTTCTTGTTAAGGAAGCTGTCTCACTCTCCAAGCAATTGTCCCTGAACAGCCATGCATGCTGGGACAAAGGAAAAAAATTCTCCAATTGTTTGTCTGTTTTGAGCAACGGCAGCATGCCTGTTAAGGAACAGTGTGTATCTAGCTCTTCTCTGTCCGTAAAAGAGACAGAAGAAGCCTGTCAGCCTAGGATGGTTGAAAATGTATCAGTCTTCTCAGAGCTGATTCTGGATTTAACTGAAGCCTAGGATGGAAATGTTCCTAAGTTTGTGTCTGCTAGGGATAATGACATTGTAATCAGGAATTACTTCCATTGACTCTTAATGGGCCATTGTTGGTAGTAAAGAGTTTGTCTTCTGAGAAAAGTGTGTTGGTGACTAATAGCCTTGGCTATACTTGGGAATTCACAGCGCTGCCACACGAGTGTAGTTGTGCCGCCAGCGCTGCGAGAGCTTTCTCGCAGTGCTGTATGTACTCCACCTCTCCGAGGGGAGTAGCTTGCAGCGCTGATTACACTGGCGCTTTACAGCGCTGCACTCGCTGCGCTCGGGGGGGGGGGGGGAGGGGCAGGGGCGTTTTCACACCCCTGAGCGCAGCAAGTTGCAGCACTGTACAGCGCCAATGTAGCCAAGGCCTAAGTCTTTCAAGTAAAAATGAATCCACTGAATTTGCTTTAGAAAGACCCATTGTGGACAGCTTTGAGAAGATTTCAGATGGTATAAAAACTGTTAGGGAGTATGAACAGCTCTGACCAGCTTGTTGAGGAGACAGTGTTGTTGGGACGGGAACGTCTCCACAGTGATTCTTTGAGTAAACAGTCTGTATCACAGGTTCAGAGGGAAAACTGGATAGCTGAATCTGCAGAGCAGGAGAACAGTTGTGCAGTTGATCTCTTGAGAATACAGGAGATGGCAGCTAAACTCTCATCTCTAGATATTTTGGATATGTCTTGTAGTGTCTTAGTGAACTTGACATCTGATTCAATGCGGAAGCAAAGGTTGGTAATGGAAGGACAAAAGAACCTTGAGTCTAACAGGCTAGTGAAAATGGATGGTATCTCTTTAAGACAGAGTCCAGCCTTGGAATTGGTAAAGGTTAAGAATCTGAAAACTGGTAAACAGGCTAGTGTCTGTGTTAATGCAAATTACCCGATTGACTGGAGGGGAAAAAAAACCACTTGCCTCACTCATCTCTAAGATACCAAAACTCTAAGGAAGTGGTTAAACTAAAAATCTATGTTAAGGAAAACCCTAAAGTAAAGAAAAAGCTAAAAAGACTCAAAAGGGATATTGAACAAGCTGACCTAAAGAATAATTTATCTAAACAAAAGGCTTGGCATGGCAAGGATAATTGTAAATGCACACTTGTGATAGAACTGATGTTATTGCTAATGATTGTAACTAACTTGTTGCTGATACCAAAAATTGTAAAAATGTACAATGTGCATGTTCTTGAACATGTTAAGAGTGGTACATACTAGAAACCCTTATGATTATGCTGTTTGTTCAATAAGAACACACTTTGTATTAAAAAGCCTAATAATGTTAAGGTTTCACAGCTAATGTCTGTACACAATCCTAAAACTTTCCTCAGCAAAAAGACCATTACAAGCTTGAATTGCTGTGCACAAAGGGAAACTGAGGTACAACTCCTCACAGCTTTCATGGCTGAATGCTAGAGTAAATGCTCTCTGAAGAACATTAATGGCCATGTTAAGTCAACACATAGACCAAACCCTGGAATCACTGAAGTGTTTCACAAAGTATGGACTAAGTTTTTAACTTGGCCCAAAGCATGCATCAATAAATTGGCCTTACAAAGAATTCAATGTAAACACCGCTCATATCAATGTTGGAAGGTCCTTAGGGTGTATCCACGAGCTCTAGTTTCTCCCTTCCACACCACTCTCACGTTGGGGGTGTGACACATGACCAGAAAGAGTTAAGCATCCTGCAGGATAACTGACTCAAATTCAATCCTTAAAAACATACAGGGAGATGATGTTTGTGGCTTTTTTTTTTTTAAAGGTCGAAATCAACAATGTAATCAAACAGTACCTGTCTATGCTGTATTCTGTTAATTCAGAGATCAAGAGAACATCTTAACATTTAAATGAACTGTAAACCTAGGATATAGCTGTATTCATCTCTCTTTGAAACATATAGAAAGTCATCTGCGAATGGTGGAAAAACAGGCAATTGCCTTATGTTAATCTGTATGAATAATTATCTGTGATGCTTAGAAAATGAGTTTATTGTTCGTTGAGGGACTGAGCTGTCACAAGAGGACCTGAAACTGTATAAAAAATGGCTTGGATCCTGATCCTGTCATCTCAGATCTGCTTGAGGCGTCATGCAGCGGAAGCCTAAGCCATAAGGACTGAGATCCCAGTGCTGACTGGATCACCCTGAATACAAATATTGGACTATAACCTATGGACTATTTCTGAAAGAACTCTCTGCATCTACAAAGCTCACCATCTATGCTATGAATCTGAATCTCAAAGTTGACTCGTGTCTGTATGTATACTGATCTTTTAACCAATTCTCTCCTTTTGTTAATAAATGTTAGTTTAATTAGTAAGAATTGGCTGTAAGCATGTATTTGGGAAAGGTCTGGAATATTCATTAACCTGGGAGGTAATGTGTCTGATCCTTTGGGATTGGTAGAACCTTTTATATATGATGAATAAGATTTTCAGGAATCCTCATCATACCGGATTTGGATATCTAGGTGGAGGCCTGAGGCTGGGTTACTTTAAGGGAAATGTGTTGTTGGCTTCTGGGCAACCAGTGAGGTAATACAGAAGCTATGTGTGCTTGGTTGGTAACTTTAAGTATTGGAATATCCACCAGCTTTGGGGACTGTCTGCCCCATGCTTTGCAGTTCATCCTAATTGAGTTGACCTCAGCTGGCTCCCCTGGGATTCTGGTCACAGTGGCGTAGTTGGCACGATACACATTACCACAGGTTAACTGGATTTTTGGATCAGAACCACATGCTTGTCAAAAATTTATTTTGATATTGGAGAGTTTAAGGGTTAAAAATCAGTTACAATGAGTGAGCCAGGATCATTTGAAGAGCCTGACAGAAAAACCCTTGAAGAATTGGGGTTACAGAGGGGGTTGTCTTTTAAGAAAAAGGCCCCAGAACAAGAACTGAAAAATCTGTTAATGGCCAGTGATAGGGAAGCAGACCCAGTGAAAATGCTTGCAGTGAGAAACCAGCAGCAACTAGAACATGAACAAAAGTGGATAGATCTTCGATTGCAGGAAAAGCAAAAGATAACTGATATGGAAAAAGAAGCCCATTTAAGGCTTATGGAATGGCTGGCTGCTGAGGAGAAGGCTCACCAGATGCAACAGGAATCTGCCAGACTTCAGCTCCAAGTCTTGAAACAGCAGAAAAAGATGCCACAGTCTGGAGATCCATCCCCTCATGACAACAAAAACTGGGAAAGGATTTGTCCCATTTACAAAGATACTGAGGACATAGAGGAATTTCTATCTACCTTTGAGTGTCTGTGTGAAATTCATCATATCCCAGAGGTACATTGTATGCCTGTCCTGCTAACCAGATTGATAGGGAAAGCCAGGAAACTGTTAATGAAATGGGTATGGATGAAGTTTTGAATTATGTAAAATATAAAGATACTGTGTTAATGACATATACCATAAATACCCCTGATTGAATCTTAAGGGCGGGGGAGGAGGGGTGCTGCTGGGGGGAGCCTGCGGCACCAGCAGCCAGGGAGGAGCCCCGGGGAGCCAGCAACTGCTCTGGCTGCCCCTGGGACCACTTCTCAGGAGATCCCTGGGGCAGCCACATTGGCTGCTGCTTGGGCAGTCCCCAGGGCCAGCTGCCAGGGGCCTCTAGAGCTGCAGCCGGTGTGGCTGGCCCCAGGGCTGAGGCTGCTCCAGCAGCGGCTGCTGCAACTGGCTGCAGGGCCGCCTGAGCGGATGGCTGCAGAGCCGCTCCAGCAGTGGCTAGTGTGGCTGTCCCCAGGGCTAGCTGCTTGAATGGCCCTAGGGTCAGCCACACTGGCCACTGCAGAAGTCATGGAAGTCGCATCTGCTTTGGTAATTACACTGGGCTGGGCGGACAGCTTAAGGAGCCAAGGTTAGAAGCACTGGGGTGCAGTGATCAGGAATGCTCCATCAGAGCAATAGCGATGCCTGAACAGGAGTTTCACTGCAAAAGCAGCCTCTCCATTTTAAGAGTATTAGAATGACCTGCAGAGGTTCAGCATCAAAGTCCACTCGGGGATGGGGGTTGGGGTGGGAGAGGCAGCATTTCTTCCTTATCTGAGAAAGCCAAATGACCAGGCTGGAGTCCTGGGGCAGCATTCTCTTCGAGGGATCTCCAATAGCTTTGCACTGACACACGTTTTCACCCCATCACGGACATGAGTTTTCTGTTCTCCTTTGCAGCTCTTACCTGGGGTCCTGTGTAGGTGGTGGCCTCTGGGTTAGGGAGCGTACAGTGCTGACTAGACACCCCAGCTTTGCCTGGGCTCTGAGACCACTGGCTGTCACAGTTGCTGAACCGGGTCTTGATCTTCACATAGCTTTTAGCCTGTTTCCGACTAGAGAGCTTTTCTGCATGGTCAGAGTCCTGGAGAGACAGAAGGGTCCTGTTTAATGGCACAGGGTCAACTTGCCGAGTCACCAGAATCACCACAGGGAACCGCATGGGTGTGGAACATGTGGAAGCTCTCAGCTACTTCAGTCCCAGGCTCTGAGTCTGGGCAAGCTCATTGTAGGCACTGGGGTGGGAACAGAATACTCTATCTTAGCCACATTCCCCAATAGGAAACTGTTTCCTAAATGGAGCAGAGGCCCGGAAGTGTGGGTGGTAAAGACTAAGCAATCACTTGTTAAAGAGGACTTCCAGGGTGAATTCCTGAGCAAAGAGCAACTTGCAGGGACTCCAATCTCAGAGAGACAAGCAAAGGAGAGGATTCCCCAATCCACCATGCCGAGGGTTTTAGGTAGGATGGAAATGTGTCAGGCAGGATTATAATTCTTATCTGGACTGTAAGCTCCTTGGGGCAGAGCCTGTCTTTGTTCTGTGTTTGTATAGCACCAAGCACAATGGGGTCCAGGGTCATAAACAGGCTCCTAGGTGCTACCACCACACAAACAGTAATAAAACCTGCTCTAATAATTACACTGGGCTGGGAGGAAAGTTTAAGGAGCCAAGGTTAGAAGCACTGGGTCTGGAGTGATCAGGAATGTTCCATCAGAGCAATAGCGATGCCTGAGCAGGAGTTTCATTGTAAAAGCAGCCTCTCCATTTTAAGAGTATTAGAACGAGCTGCAGAGGTTTGGCATCAAAGCCTACTGGGGGAGAATGGGGGAGGGGGAGGGAGCAGCATTGCTTCCTTATCTGAGAAAGCCAAATGACCAGGCTGGAGTCCAGGGCAGTGTTCTCTTCGATGGATCTCCAGAATGCTGCACTACAATAGAGAGGCCTTGCTTTGGAGCTAATCCTTGGAGTGCCAGCACCACAAAGCAGCCATCATGTACTGCATTCTTTCAAGCCCAGAGAAACATTGACCCCGCTGACTAGCAGAAGGATAGCGTGTAGTTATTCCTGTGAGCAACAGTTCAGGGAACCGGGGAGCCTTCCTAGTGCCCAACAATGTCATACCCATCCAGCACACCTACACCAAATCCAGAACCTGGTCTAAGAATGCAAGTGGTTACTCGAACACTGAGTAACTTACATAGATTCCAAGTCCAGACTTCCTCCCCATATTCCAACCTGTAGAAGCCAGGATCACCTTAGAAGCAGTGGTGCCATCCTACTTCAACAAATCCAAGTGACCTGATCCAGTCATCTGGCCAAATTCATTCAACAGTTATCAAATGCTAGGGTATGGGAGACTTCCCTTCTAGATTGTGGGTTAGGGACAGGGCCACACACGAGCAGAGCAAGGGATTGGGGAAAGAATGGACTTTAAAACCATGGTGAACATTAGGGCTCACCATGGAAGGGCACAGACATCACCAGCTAGAGCCCAGCATAGTGCAGGGAGGGGAGTCTGCTTCAGAAAACAAGCTAGCCTGCTGGCACCTGTCAGGATGCTGTCGACCACAAAGTGGCTATTTATACTGCCCTGGGGCTAAATGATCATGGAAAGGGTTTCATCTCAGGACAAGAATTTGCTGTTTGTATTCACTGCCCCGCTGTTTGTAAGAGGCTCCAAGAAAGCTCCTGAATCAAATGGTCACATGGTCTGAGCCTTCTCTGGTCGGGAGGGCAGTGAATGCCTGGGACAGGGAAAGTGCTATGATTGGAGAGTTACTGATCTACCCATCGGGAAACCACTCTGCAGGGAGGGTGCTCAGATACTCGGATCAATGTCAAATGAGACAACTTCTCAACCTCTCCAGACTACTGTACCCCTTTCAGGAGTCTGATTTGTCTTGCATACCCCAAGTTTCACCTCACTTAAAAACTACTTGCTTACAAAATCAGATAAAAATACCCAAGTGTCACAGCACGTTATTACTGAAAAACGTCTTACTTTCTCATTTTTACCACATAATTATAAAATAAATTGATTGGAATATAATTATACTTATATTTCAGTGTATAGTATATAGAGCAGTACAAACAAGTCATTGTTTGTATGAAATTTTAGTTTGTACTGACTTCGCTAGTGCTTTTTATGTAGCCTGTTGTAAAACTAGGCAAATATCTAGATGAGTTGATGTACCCCGTGGAAGACCTCTGCATACCCCAGGGGTACACCTACCCCTGGTTGAGAACCACTGCCTTAAGACATTTAAACGGAGTTTACAGCTTTCCTTCTACCCTGGAGGTTCTCCCCTCCTGTCCCTGGATCCTACAGTCTTGTGGCAGATGTAAAGTTATGGCCAGTGGCTGGCATATTTGTGAGTTCCTGTGTTCCACCAACAGCAGTGACCAAGAAGAAACAAAAGCCCCACCTCATTGCTTTCCAGGGAGCCCTCACTGCTGACCCCCAGGGCTTTGGGCAGACACTCGCTACTGCTGCTGCTGCTCCTGATGGTGTCCAAGTTGTTGATGAAGAAAGCATTCTCTTCTGGAGGGGAGCAGAAAGGAAAACAATGAGTTCCTGCTTCTTCTCCTTGATCTTCTCACCTCACGTAGACATCCAGCCTGAGTCTGTGTGCAGCAGCTGCTCAGATTAGAAGGTTACTCTGAGGAGTGAGTGGAGAGTATCATGTCTGGAACAGGGGCACCCGTCCTTCCCCATACCACTGCCAGTGGGTGTCAGGTAGCTTCAGTGCAATACATTGGTGAACAGATTTATAGCCATTTAGTATCACTGACTGCAGTAATGGGTAACAGGTGTATGTTTTAGGGCATGGGGTTACCAGCTAATCTGTGTTCTTGTCCCTAAGCACCCAGGAGAGGTCTCCCAATGTCCTTGACATAAGGCCAGTGCAGATGGATGGCACTCATTTTTCCTTCTACCCCTCTCTCCCCCTTCCATCATGGCACTTCACTCTCCTCTGGGATGGCAGGACAGAATCTATGCCAATCCAACACAGGACGCCTGTGCACTGATGGAGTGCCCCCTTTCTTGCTTGAATCTCAGGAAAAATGCCTTCCTAGGAGCTCTTCAGACCTAAGGGGTGGGGAGATGAGAAAGGAAACGTGCAAGCTCTGAAGCAGTTCTCAATCCCAGATCACTCACACTGGAAGCTAGACCCTCCTCTGAGACATGCCCTACCCCTGCTGCTGCTACTTTCCACATCTTGCTCGTTGATTGGAGAGGTGACATCCCGGAACCGGAGATCCTCCCCTTCAAAGCTGCCATTGTCACTGAACGTAACGTAGCCCTGTGGAGGGACCTGCTCTGTGTGCAAAGAGATGAGAATGGAAGTTACCAGACAGACTGCAGTATGGGGAGCAGCAGCTGCCGGCAAGCATCCAGGGAGCTGAAGACAATCAGGGGAAGAAATCACATTGTAAAATAACCAGCTTCCATTCCCCTTTGAATGACAAACAAAATTACCAGGAATGTGGAAGCCTAATAGTTTCTTTTGCATGCCAGATCAACGCTGGTCACAGACCACGCTCTAGCCAGATGCCTATATCTAAGAGAATCGCACATAACCAGCCTTGCAGCAGACGCACCTCCAGCTTACTGAGCTTGGAGTATTTCCTCCCTTCCCCGAGTTTCTGGGTCAGCACACAGGCAGCACCCTGTGAAGTTCTGCAGCTGATGGTTTGAGCATTTCAATACAGTCACCTCCCAGTAGTAGCATCAGGCTACACCAATAGGAAGTACCAGGCAGTTGCAGGTTTCCTAACTAGCCCGAACAACATTAAAATAAGGTCAGTTCAAGCTCAAGGGAATCTGAGGGTTGGTATTTTTCCTTCAATACAAATCAATATTCTTGGCCATCCAAGATAACCAGGTAGCTGGCTAGATTCACTGGTCATCACCACTCTGCGCCATGCATCCAACACAGGGGCAAAGCTCATGCCCGCCCTATATTTAGGCAAGCCCATCACATTCATCAAGGGGTTAATGTTTAAACCCAGCTGATGTTTCTCCCTGCCCATCACATGGCCGACCTCACCAATTTCCACTGCAACAGGAAGTGTTTCCCAGTGCTCAGGCAGATACAGGTCACCTGGCCCTGAAGCTGGGAGATTAGTTTAATCATTCCTGCTGTTTGGCCTGTCTTGAATCCCCCAACACTCCTGCTGGTTTGTGAATGTCTCTGTGACTCCCGAGTCTATCTTGGGAAGGGAAGAGGGGCCAATCTCAAGAGCCAGACAGCAAACAGAGATTGAGATGATGCTGAAGGACATTCTCAGCTGGTAAGTAAAAAATTCATGCCTATCATGGATCAGCTGGGAGATGGTTTTTAGAGCTGGCTTTCAGCCCCTGGAATGATGGGTGTTTGCTCAGTGCTGGCAGCTGTAGGAGCCATGCAGGAAGGCCCAATCTAAAGAAGCAGGGAAGTGCTGGCGCCGGAGTAACAGCAAAGCAGTACTGTGGCACCCCTGGGATCAGGAAGTAGCCTCATGGTTAGATTCCCGGACCCACACTCACCACAGCGAGACTGCTTCTTCCCTGCAATTCCAACAGCTGTTATCTTAGCCAAAGCCTGGGGCCCCTCATGGATACTGGGGCCCTTGGTCTTACGGACTGGTCTCTGTCTCTGGGGAGTGGAGCACGATTCATCCGAGGAGCTCAGATCTTCACAGTATTTTCCTGTTGTCCCAAGCACAGAGTTAGCTGCACAGTACCTCCAGCTACACCTCTACCCCAATATAACACTGTCCTCGGGAGCCAAAAAAAAAAAAATCTTACTGCGTTATAGGTGAAACCGCTTTATATCGAACTTGCTTTGATCCACCAGAGTGCGCAGCCCCGCCCCCCCGGAGCACTGCTTTACCGCGTTATATCCGAATTCATGCTATATCGGGGTAGAGGTGTACTTACATCCTTGATTTGCTACTGGCCCTTTAAAAGCAGTGGGGAAAACAGTGAAACAAATCAAAGGGTGAGCAAACAATGGTTGACTGGAGCAGAAGCTTTGCCAGGCACACCTCGCACCAGCAAGGGCTACCATCCAGGACTCCACTGCTGTTTAAAGGAGAGGGATTTCCAGCAGACACCTGAAGTATCACTCCCACTCAATCACTGCACTATAAAACAGCAACAGCCTCTTCCCCAAGCACCTTCCCTTAACGTGCACATACAGGGAGGTGTCTCAGTTACCTGGGCCCCTGCAGAAGACTTTGGGCATGGGGGCTGCACGTAGATCCATCAGCCCCACGATCTTCATGTGTCCATACTTCATGGCCAGAGTCCGTGCCGTGGCTCCTGTGTTCTCTCTCACATCCACCTTCACGCCCTGTGGGAAGGCAATGCATACTTCTGGCGTGCGTGTTCTGAATGGACACCACACACACAGTTCAAGAGAACCAAAGAACTTTCATATTCCATCAAGATCCCCTTCTTCTTGTCAGCCTTTTTAATGGAAGTGTAAGGCTCCTTGAGATCCGTGGATAAATTCCACGAGTCTCTTCTCAATGCTACTGCGCCTAATGATTTGCTGTCTGCTCTCTCATCACAATAGCCCAATATCTCACTTTTCTGCATCACCACCAGAATCTTGCTTGATCTGCTGCCGATTATTTCTTCATTGCTTCATCTTTCTGAACAAAGTCACTATGCAAATTACATTTAAATTTTATAAAGGGGCTCACTGTGGTTAGAAGCCAAGAGGACTGAATATTCAGACATTAGCATGGAGGTGGAAGATGCCTGCTAGACAGAATACACATGCCTACAAGCACTAGATAGGATCTCCTGAGGTGGATCAGGTATAACTGACATCACACTTTGTCTGAGTCAAAAAGGCTAATAACAAGGGCTGTTTCAATAGTCGGACTTGCCCTGAGTATCTAGACCATTTCAGGGACAAGTCTACACTATGGTGCTACATCAGCACAGCTGCGCCACTGTAGCATATCTGGTGAAGACATGCTATGCTGATAGGAGAGCGCTCTCCTATCAGCATAATTACTCCACCTCTGCGAGAGCGTCTCCCACTGACAGGGCCAGTGTGGACAGAACTTAGGTCACTGTAACTTGCACCGCTCAGGGGAGTGTCTTTCACACCTCTGAGCGACAGAAGTTACATCAACTGAAGCGGTAGCATAGACCAGCCCTCAAACTATTGGGGCATTAATATCATTACCAACACTTATATCAACATTCCAGAAGCCTGTCAGGACGGTAGCCCCACAGGCTTAGTCCTGCCTGGCTCAGAGTTTCAAATCCAAAACAATCGGGACAATCCTGCTCAGGTTAGAGAGTCATTGAACAAATTGCTCCTCCTCTCCTAGGATGGACAGAAAGAGGAGAGTAGGCACAATTCATTCCACGATTGTTTCATCTGAGCGAGGATTCAGACAGACGTTTGCATGGGAACATGGCAGCACAGGCTGTGTTCTTTAGTCTGTGAGCTGGAGAGCAGCACAGCACAGCATGTCCAGCAATTAAAACAAACAGTGCCCTTGGCGCATGGTGCAACAGAGCATGGCTTCACTTCTAAGGCAAGCGACACTGTAGAGGGAAGGGGGAATTTCCTCACCATGGTGTCTAACAAGAGGAGCTAATTTTATTTAACAGTTATTTTACACACACTCTGGTTCTGCGACTGCTCCTACTAGAACCATTCTCACTGTGTATTTTGAGAGCTCTTCTTCACTGCTGATTTTTGGTCTCAAGACAGTGAGATTGGGGGTCTCTCGTCTCCTCTGTTAATAAGCATTGAAGCCTAATTAGCTATATTGTTGAGAAAGTCCCAACTTCTGCCCCACCCATCCTTGGAATGATAGCTTTCTAGTTCCTGAGAAAAACACCTGAGATAGGAGATCATCATTACATGCTCTCAAAGTGTCTTGGGCTAATTCTATGGAGGGGGCATGAGGAAGGACAGAGATTTTGAACTTGACCTGATAGTCTGTGGGGAACCAGCGTATGAGCAGACCGCTAGGATGCTGCTGCATTTTGGAAAAACTGAAGCTTCTATCAAATTTGAAGTGCTTATTCCTAGGCATAGCAAGGTGCAGCAACCTAGCCTGGAACTTATGTAGTGTAAGTCATCACGGCCCGGTCACAATCCCCTGGGCTGGGGCTCCAACTCCTAGCCAATCTCAGGTAAAAAAGATTTTTTGCTAAAAGCTACAGCTAGCTAACACTCCCGCAGCAGCAGGGTGTCCAGAAGGAACCAACGCTGCTGACCACAAGATCCCTGGCTACATTTGTTGGATGTGTCCAATGCAACACCTATTGCAAGGAGAAAAAAAACAAGAGAGACCACCTCTGGAAAGCAGAGATGGAAATTTTGCCCTGGAAATGGGCTAGTGTTTTAATAGATTAGACCACGAGGGAAAGGGTGAGGCACATAGTGAGTCAGAAATAGGCTGTGGGAATTTGGAAGTTATTTTGGGTTTCTTTAGCAACAAAATATGTATTAGAAAGGAGAGAAAAAGGAGCATTTCATCCCCTTTGGAAAAATCCAATTACACTTAAGGAAAGACCAGAGATTCTATGCTGTAAACATACAGGGGCTGTTAGGGGAGATACATGTTGTGGAGAGAGGTTAGTTTGGATTTGGGATCTCTCTGCTTTATTAAATAACAGATGTATAGGCATTCAATCCCCCAAAACAACTCAATGAGGCTGTGACCTACCACCAGAGGGGACTTGTAATGGAGAGCAACAGCCTGATCTCTCAAATCCTGTGTTCTCCTGACAGTAAGTTTGGACCCTAAAGATTCTAGGGTTTATTTAGAATTGGGCAGACACTTACATGATTGAGAAGATACTGGACAATTATCTCATGGCCAGAGGCAGCTGCTTCCATCAGAGGTGTATATCCATACACAGGCTCCCTGGGTAAGAGAGAAAAAGCTCATGTAGGTTGGACTCAGGACAGGTGAAATTAAAGATATAATATGGTTTGCTGGTCACATACAGAAAAAGAACCAAAGAGCAAATCTCGCCCACTGAATACTGAAGCAGAACCCACACCCCAGCTTGCCAAGCCTTCGCAAAAGATCTCAATTTCCAGAGCTTGTCAAACTGGCCCCTTTAACCAGCACAAAAAGTTAAATTGAATTCATTACCAAATGAATTCATGAAGCCATGTATTACTCAAGAAAGCACATCCACTAAAATGTCATTTTAATCCAGGGGTTCTCAAACTGGGGGTCGGGACCCCTCAGGGAGTCACGAGGTTATTACATAGAAGGTCCCAAGCTGTCAGCCTCCACCCCAAACCCCACTTTGCCTCCAGCATTTATAATGGTGTTAAATATATAAAACAGTGTTTATTGTTTATAAGGGGGGGGGGGGTCTCACTCAGAGGATTGCTATGTGAAAGGGGTACAGTACAAAAGTTTGAGAACCACTATTTTAATCCCTCTATCCCAGACAGGACGGGGCCAACATTATAGCATGTCCCACCAGGGCACCTCCAGCTGAAACCCACCACTCTTTCACCAATGTAGTTAGCAGGAAAGGTAATTCCAGGAGGGGGTCAAATCCTGCCAGACACATCCCCGTTTCTGTCTTGCACACCACATTCTCTGCTTTGGCTGTATTTAATATGCATTTTCTACATACATGAATTCTGAACTGTGTTTGTTTGCTGGGAATAAGCTTCAAGCTACGCTTGATCCTTGGTATGCAAAAGAAGTTTTTCAGAACTCTGAGGAAGATGAGCTGAGGTTCAACTGAACACTAATGTCCTACCCTATATGCTGTCCAAAGCCAATAGACAGCTAGTACTATGTTATATAAGGGCCTGGAAGGATCTTTTTCCTGTGACATGGCTCTTTGTGTATCACGCAATTTAGTCACTGATGATGTTGCAAATAGGCCAAAAATTCAAGAACGTACATATTTATTGCAATAAATATTTTATGCATTTACATAACAAGCATTTCTTCCCATGGAAAAATTAAGGAAACAGGGTTATGATCAGAAAGATTTTACTGCTCTGGGTCCTGCAAGGCCACCGTAACTAGGGAAGGAGAGTCAGCTATTCTGCTTCAAGTAGTAAGATTGTCAATGGAGTTTCAGGGCTAGATCCTTGGCAGGTATAAACTGGTTTAGCTCCACTGATTTCAGAGCTACACTGACTTCCACCAATAAGTATCTGGGGTTTTCAGTTTTGGAAGTCAATATCATTAGACATTAACAAAATAGAAACAGCACGACCAACACATACCATAGCAGGTTGTTTGATGTGCATGCTACCAATGGCAGGTTCTTAGAAGCATAGGCATGGGAAGCCAGCCAATGTGTTAAGCAACCATGCATGAGCACTGACTGAGTTATAATGGGTCGGCAGCAGAGTGCAACTGAGGTCAGGAGCAGGCTGTAATGCCCTTTCACTTTCACAGAGATCAGCCAAAACAGAACCTCATTTCACGTGATGTTGGTTTAAATGTGGCACCGTGGACAGAATCCAATCCTCAGTTTACATGGCACTATGATCACTACATTAACTCCAAGGCCCACAGGGATAGTGGATTACATCTTATATCCTTAAACTGCAAGGGAAAAGGAGGGGACAGAATGTATTTTCTTCCTTTATGCTCTGAGCACTTCTTATGCTAATGTGCTTCTTTTGCATTGGAAATCATGTGGAAATCCTTGAGACAGAAAAGAAATACCAGATCTTTTTCTCTTACTTGCAGTTGGCGTTCGCCCCATTGTCCAGTAAGAATTTGACCATCTGCTGGTGTCCAGCACTGGTGCAGTGGAAGAGGGCAGTCCAGCCATGAATGTCCTTCATCTCCAGCTCTGCGCCTTGCTTCAAGAGAACAGAGAATGTTCTTTACTGCAGCATCTCTCCTGCGTCTGTTAGCCATTGCCCTCTGAGCTGTGGTTCTGGGAAAGTTTGAATCCCTGTCAGGAAGCTGAATTTACAGCAGCACACCGAGCTTACGGTTCTCTGTCAGAACTGCTGGAGGATTCCACTCCTCAGGCATTTCAATTTTGCAATAGCAGCTTTTCCTAGCCATTCCTGAACACCCACCTGGAGGAGGAAGTAGGCAACACTCTCATTGCCACAACTGGAGGCCAGCATGAGTGGGGTCTGCCCTTCCGGCGTCGGGACGTTCACATTCACTCCCGCCTCCAGCAGCAGATGCACGATGGTATCATGCCCGATGTAGGAGGCGTACATCAGTGGGGTCCAGCCACCACAGTTTCTCTTATTTAAATCCAGTTCCCCACTTTAAAAAAAAAATAAAGTAAGTAAAAAGAAATCAGCTGAACCAATACTAAAGCTGGTCACAGCTGCAGCACAGACGCTTGTAGTCAACATCATCTTTTTTTACCTTTGTAGTTAAAATAAAAACAAGTCAGGCACTGGAGCCTTGCTACACTGTGGCTCCCCATTAGCTCTAACTCCAGTTCAGCTGAATCAGTGGGAATTTGGGGGGGGGGGTGAATTTCCCCATCCCAAACATGGCCCACAAATCACTTCACACTGAGCAAATGATCTGATACCACTGAAGTTCACTGGCAAAGGGTCATTATCCTAGTGCAGCCTGACCCTGTACTGCTGTCATTTAAAAATATAATCAGCATAAGTAACAACAAAGCTGTGTTAGTCACACTCTGCTCATTCCTTACCGCTGAATGCACTCCTGCACCACCTCATACTGGCCAATGGAGGACGCTGTGTGTAGGTCTAGTGGAACATCCAGCTCTTCTCGACAGATCATCTGGCCTACCCCATGCCACATGGACAGGCTGCGGTTCAGGAGCTCCGATTCGCTGGCTTCATCACTCAGCTCTGACATCATGACCTGTAGAGCCAAAGCATAACAGAACTTTCAGTTCCGACTTCAGGATCTTATAGTACTGTGGTGTGACCACTTGGCTCTGGAGCTGAGACATCCTCAGCTTTGAAAGTGTGATCTTCTTAGAGATATGTCATGCTGAATTCCTACCCATAAACTGAACCCCTCCTCTCCCCTTCCTTGGTCAACAAAGCTCTCCTGTGAAACAAGTGGTTGCTGCAGATCCTCCATGACAGCCCTTTACTGTTGTTCTAGACCAGTGGTTCCCAAACTTTAACAACCTATGAACCCCTTTCACTAAAATGTCAAATCTCGTGAACCCCGCTCCTAAAAATGAATATTTCCAGGGATTTTCTCCTTTACACGAGTATAAATTATAAAAGCAGTGATCTTGGAAATATAAAATTTGTTTTGATGCCATGCTTATTACACAATATTATTATTAATCATTACAGTATTTTTATTACATTATGAAAATGGCAACACTCTTCCAAGAGCTCACTTTCGTAGCTTGTATCACTTTGAATAAGCCTGTTATAAGACAAGACTGCTATGTTTCATCAAGGAGTAATCAGATGTGAAACCAGCATGAAGGTATTTAAGAAGCCAACTTAAAGAGTTTCTCCTACACAAGCATTCAGGTCTTGAGCAGTCCAGGCAAACAATGCACGTTACAACAAAGCTTAAACTTGTTCTTCATCATAATTTTAAAAACTATACTAGCTGCCTATTTAATTTTAAAAACAGCAAAAAATATCCACCTCCCTTTCCATTTCTTATAAGAAGTCTTGAAGTTTAAATCTCCTCAGTGTGATAGATATGCTTGCTTTGGTCTGCTTAGCTCTTGGAAGTCCAGGGGCTCCGGGCTGCTGGCCCCATGGTGCCTGGGGTCCGGGTCCCTAGGGACAGCTCTGTCCGCCATTAGGGATTTTTTTCCCTGAGAATCCCCTGTAACATTTCGCAAACCCCAGTTTGGGAACCACTGTTCTAGACCATTTGGTCCTGTCTACTCTACAAACAACAAAACAAACAATGCTAGAAATCATCTTTTAAACTGATTTTAAGATTGTTAGCAGCCATGGTTTTGTTCCTTCCTGCAAGGATCAGTTCTGGGTCCAGTTCTGTTCAATATCTTCATCAATGATTTAGATCAGGGGTAGGCAACCTGCGGCACGCGAGCTGATTTTCAGTGGCACTCACACTGCCCGGGTCCTGGCCACCTGTCCGGGGGGCTCTGTATTTTAATTTAATTTTAAATGAAGCTTCTTAAACATTTTAAAAACCTTATTTACCTTACATACAACAATAGTTTAGTTATATACTATAGACTTATAGAAAGAGACCTTCTAAAAACGTTAAAATTAGAAACCTTAAATTAGAGAGAATAAATGAAGACTCGGCACACCACTTCTGAAAGTTTGCTGACCCCTGATTTAGATAATGGCATAGAAGGTACACTTATAAAGTTTGCGGATGATACCAAGTTGGGAGGAGTTGCAAATGCTTTGGAGGATAGGATTAAAATTCAAAATGATCTGGACAAACTGGAGAAATGGTCTGAAGAAAATAGGATGAAATTCAACAAGGACAAATACAAAGTACTCCACTTAGGAAGGAACAATCAGTTGCACTCATACAAAATGGGAAATGACTGCCTAGGAAGGAGTACTGCAGAAAGAGATCTGGGGGTCATAGTGGATCACAAGCTAAATATGAGTCAACAGTGTAACACTGTTGGAAAAACAAGCAAACAAACAAACATACATACAAAATTCTGGGATGTATTAGCAGGAGTGTTGTAAGCAAGACACAAGAAGTAATCCTTGCACTCTGCTCCGCCTCAACTGGAGTATTGTGTCCAGTTCTGGGCACCCTATTTCAAGAAAGATGTGGACAAATTGGAGAAAATCCAAAGAAGTGCAACAAAAAATCATTAACAGTCTAGAAAACATAAGGAAAGATTGAAAAAATTTAGGTTTATTTAGTGTGGCGAAGAGAAGACTGAGAGGGGACATGATAACAGTTTTCAAGTACATAAAAGGTTGTTACAAGGAGGAGGGGGGAAAAAAACAACTTTTCTCCTTACCTCTGAGGATACGACAAGAAGCAATGGGCTTAAATTGCAGCAAGGGCGGTTTAGGATGGAACGGTTTAGGGTGGGCAAAATTTCTCGATACTTTAAATGACTGCTTCTTGGAGCAGCTGGTACAGGAACCCACAAGGGGACAGGCAATTCTCTATTTAGTCCTGAGTGGAGTGCAGGATCTGGTCCAAGAGGTAACTATAACAGGACCACTTGGAAATAGTAACCATAATATAACAACATTTAACATTCCTGTGGTGGGAAGAACACCTCAACAGCCCAACACTATGGCATTTAATTTCAGAAAGGGGAACTATGCAAAAACGAGGAGGTTAGTTAAACAGAAATTAAAAGGTACAGTGACTGGAGTGAAATCCCTGCAAGCTGCATGGACACTTTACCAAATTAAAAAACACAGTAAAAGAACTAAAAGAGAGCCACCATGGCTTAACAACCATGTGAAAGAAGCAGTGAGAGATAAAAAGTGGAAGTCAAATCCTAGTGAGGTAAATAGAAAGGAGCATAAACACTGCCAAATTAAGTGTAAAAATGTAATAAGAAAAGCCAAAGGGGAGTTTAAAGAACAGCTAGCCAAAAACTCAAAAGATAATAAAATGTTTAAGTACATCAGAAGCAGGAAGCCTGCTAAACAACCAGTGCGGCCCCTGGATGATGGAGATACAAAAGGAGCACTTAAAGACAATAAAGTCATTGCAGAGAAACTAAACGAATTCTTTGCTTCAGTCTTCACAGCTGAGGATGTTAGGGAGATTCCCAAACCTGAGCCATCCTTTGTAGGTGACAAATCTGAGGAATTGTCACAGATTGAAGTGTCACTAGAGGAGGTTTTGGAATTAATTGATAAATTTAACAGTAACAAGTCACCAGGACCAGATGGCATTCACCCAAGAGTTCTGAAAGAATTCAAATGTGAAATTGCGGAACTATTAACTATGGTTTGTAACCTGTCCTTTAAATCAGCTTCTGTACCCAATGACTGGAAGATAGCTAATGTAACACCAATATTTAAAAATGGCTTTAGAGGTGATCCCGGCAATTACAGACCGGTAAGTCTAAAGTCAGTACCGGGCAAATTAGTTGAAACAATAAAGAATAAAATTGTCAGACACATAGAAGAACAAATTGTTGGTCAAAAGTCAACATGGTTTCTGTAAAGGGAAATCATGTCTTACTAATCTATTAGAGTTCTTTGAAGGGGTCAACAAACATGCGGACAAGGGGGATCCAGTGGACATAGGGTACTTAGATTTCCAGAAAGTCTTTGACAAGGTCCCTCACCAAAGGCTCTTACGTAAATTAAGTTGTCATGGGATAAGAGGGAAGATCCTTTCATGGATTGAGAACAGGTTAAAAGACAGGGAACAAAGGGTAGGAATAAATGGTAAATTTTCAGAATGGAGAGGGGTAAACTAATGGTGTTCCACAAGGGTCAGTCCTAGGACCAATCCTATTCAACTTATTCATAAATGACCTGGAGAAAGGGGTAAACAGTGAGGTGGCAAAGTTTGCAGATGATACTAAACTGCTCAAGATAGTTAAGACCAAAGCAGACTGAAGAATTTCAGAAATATCTTCCAAAACTAAGTGATCGGGCAACAAAATGGTAAATGAAATTTAATGTGGATAAATGTAAAGTAATGCACATTGGAAAAAAATATCTCCAACTATATATACACAATATGATGGGGGCTAATTTAGCTACAACTAATCAGGAAAGAGATCTTGGTGTTATCGTGGATAGCTCTCTGAAGATGTCCACACAGTGTGCAGCGGTAGTCAAAAAAGCAAGTAGGATGTTAGGAATCATTAAAAAAGGAATAGAGAGTAAGATGGAGACTATCTTATTGCCCTTATATAAATCCATGGTACACCCACATCTTGAATACTGCATACAGATGTGGTCTCCTCATCTCAAAAAAGATATACTGGCATTAGAAAAGGTTCAGAGAAGGGCAACTAAAATGATTAGGGGTTTGGAACGGGTCCCATACGAGGAGAGATTAAAGAGGCTAGGACTTTTCAGCTTGGAAAAGAGGGAACTAAGGGGGGATATGATAGAGGTATATAAAATCACGAGTGGTGTGGAGAAAGTGAATAAGAAAAAGTTATTTACTTGTTCCCATAATATAAGAACTAGGGGCCACCAAATGAAATTAATGGGCAGGAGGTTTAAAACAAATAAAAGGAAGTTTTTCTTCACACAGTGCTCAGTCAACCTGTGGAACTCCTTGCCTGAGGAGGTTGTGAAGGCTAGGACTATAACAGGGTTTAAAAGAGAACTAGATAAATTCATGGAGGTCAAGTCCATTAATAGTTATTAGCCAGGATGGGTAAGGAATGGTGTCCCTAGCCTCTGTTTTCGGAGGGTGGAGATGGATGGCAGGAGATCATTACCTGTTACCTCTGGGACACCTGGCATTGGTCACTGTCGGTAGACAGGATACAGGGTGGATGGACCTTTGGTCTGACCCAGTATGGCCATTCTTATGGTCTTATGACATTAGGAAAATTTCCTGTCAGGGTGGTTAAGCACTGGAATAAATTGCCTAGGGAGGTTGTGGAATCTCCATCATTGGAGATTTTTAAGATCAGGTTAGATAAACACCTGTCATGGATGGTCCAGATAATACTTCATCCTGCCATGAGTGCAGTGGACTGGACTAGATGACCTCTTGAGGTCCTTCCAGTCCTACGATTCTATGATTCTCTCTCCAGTCAAAATATGGTTAAAATGGAATTTGAAAACCCTTGTCAAGATTAGGCATTAAATTCTGTTTGTTAAGTGCTGACAGCATGCTCTGCACTGTACAAGAGAGAAGTGATTCCTCGTGTGAACTGTTTATAGTCAAAAGAGACAAAATACGCACAGGGGATACTGTAGGAAAACCGTCGAGAGAGGAAAAACCCTGCTTAAACTGAATGGTGGATGTTAGTAATGACAACTGTGTCAAATGCTGAGTTGCCTTTCAAAATAAAGTAGTAACATCACCTGAATGCAGCTGACTCCTTTAATGCGTCTTCAGGGCCTACAGAAACAACCTTGCTAAATTAGTGCTTATTTCCTCAGCACTTCAGGAGCAGCTTAATCCTGCCTCTGTGCATCTTGGAAATGGCTCAAACACATTTTAAATAAATAATGGACCCGCCAGTTGATTTGCAGTTTGTCCACTGGACTGGATGCAGTAACTTAATTACAAAGGGTAGCATAATTTCATGACTGCCTAAAAGGTTACGGTCCATTTTCCTTCCCTAGACTGTGGGAGATGGGAATGTGTTAATAACCTATAGATGGGATCACACATTTGCTCAGCTCTTTAATAAAGCCAGCTGACACAGCTGGCTCTAGTGTTTTCTGTCTTATTTGTATTTTCTTAATCATTTGGAGTTTTGGGACAATAATTATTTCTCTTTCTTGTAACCTATTAAAGACTCATTTATCTCAAAACCCACCCCTTCTCTTCCACACACCTATACACTTTTATAATACAAAAAAAAAAATGGAATTCAATCTATTCTACATAATCAGGATGTACTGGTACATGACGGTTGCTTTATTAGGATAACTCCCAAGATACTTATTTTGCATGATGGTATGATTATTTCTATGACAGTAGTGCCAAAAGGTCCCAACAAGAAGGGGGCCTCACTGTGCTATGCCATGTACAAACACCTTAAAAAGTCCGTCTTCACTGGGAGAAAAGAGGTGTGGTGTCCTTAACTCAAGGTAAAATCCTGGTGAAGACAAGGCAGTCTGTCATTTTCACACAAATGAGCAATCCAGGTTAAAAACTAGGTTCTCCCTTAGTGTCTTTACCTTTACTCGCTAACTGGTGTGAAAACAACAAACTGCCTTGTCTTTGCTAACATTTTCCCTTGAGGTACGAACACACCTTTTTACACAGTGAAGACGCAGCCACAGTTTGACATTCCAAATGTACCTTTAAAATTTAAATAAAGATTAGAACATTCAAGGCCCTCCACAACTGTGCCTCTGCCTCCATCTCATTTACATAAGAACGGCCCTACTGGGTCAGACCAAAGATCCATCTAGCCCAGTATCCTGTCTTCCGACAGTGGCCAGTGCCAGATGCCCCAGAGGGAATGAACAGAACAGGTAATCATCAAGTGATCAATCCCCTGTCACTCATTCCTAGCTTCTAGCAAACAGAGACTAGGGACACCATCTCTGCCCATCCTGGCTAATAGCCATTGATGGACTTATCCTCCATGATTAATCTCTTTTTTTTTTAACCCTGTTATGGTCTTGGCCTTCACAACACCACCTGGCAAGGAGTTCCACAGACTGACTGTGCGTTGTGTTCCTACTGCCTTCCCTCTGCTCAAGCTTCCCACCCAACTGTTCCTTTCTTTCATCCTCAGTTCTGTGCTGTCATTATCATTAATAATCATTTTTATTACAGTAGTGTCTAGTGATCAAACAAGATCAGGGCCCCATTGTGCTAGGAAGCATACACACAGAAAAGTAGACTGTCTCTGCCCCGGAGAGCTTACACTCTAAATAGACAAGACAGCCAAAGTTCAGGGGAAAAGGATATAACACACAAGCAGAGCGAGCAATGTGATGGCAATAAATGGCACATTCATACCAAAACTCTTTTTGGAGGCGGATTAGCTAAATGGAAAGGTGAGCAGGACAAAAGGGCAGAACAGAGGGGAAGTTATGACTTACAAACAACAAATAATAATACCACAGTAGTCTCACTGAAGATAATGGGACTACTCAAGGTTGTAATCACTGTCTGGCAGCATGTTTTTGCAGCATAGAGCTCTTCACTTCTGATGCAGTAAACACACAGCAGTATACAAGGAAGAGCAATGGTCCACTGATTAGAGCACCAGCCTGGGACTTGGGAGACCAAGGTTCAACTTCCTGCTCCATCACAGACTTCCTGTGTGATCTCGGTCAAGTCACTTAAGTCTTTCTGCGATTCAGTTCTCCATCAGTCAAATGGAGATAATAGCACTGCCCTATATCATGGTGGGAGGGAGTTGTAAGGATAACTATATTAAAGATGGGCATGTGCTCAGGTACTATGACAGTGCTAAATAAATACCTTAGGTAGCTATAGTCCCATGGAAGTAAATGAGTATTCATGTGTGTAAAATTACTCATGGGTTCAAGCAGCTGCCTTAACCAAATCACACCAGGTGGTT
Source organism: Trachemys scripta elegans (assembly GCF_013100865.1). Classification (NCBI taxonomy): domain Eukaryota; kingdom Metazoa; phylum Chordata; order Testudines; family Emydidae; genus Trachemys; species Trachemys scripta. The sequence continues at coordinate 34,445,755 of NC_048307.1, forward strand.
GGCAATAAAAAACAAATGCAACCAATACTTTTATTCAGTTTGTCATTTTTAATATCCTTTTTAAAAAAAATATAAAAAGCCTCTGTTCCTAAATGGGACACCTGGTTTTCAATAGATTCAGCCCTAAAGAAGACCCTAGCGTAATCATCTGTTGCTTTAGGCATCTTTTGCTACACTGATTATATTTGTACATAAACAACAGAACAAAGCCTAAATATTACATCTGGAAATGAACTTTTACATTGGATCCTACATGATGATTAAAACACAACAAACCCTCCTCTCAAAAATAATACCACATAGAGCTCTCCCTCCACACTGAGTTTGTGAACCACCACTGCCCCATCATGAACCAGTCTAGGAGTTTCTGTGCAGCCTTGCGGCTGTACTCCATAGGAAATATAACCATCCCCGAGAGATTACACACGTTGGGAGCCTTCGGAGCAAAAGCCTCCTGGGCACAGACTGTCCCTTAAACACACGTGGCCAGTTTCTGCGGGCGCAGAGCAACATCCGTGCAAGGTGCTCCGAGGGTGGGGATGGGAGGTGCCTCTGTCACTCCCGTTTTTAGGCAGTGGCTTGCCCTGCAGTCCACCAGCTGCCTTTTAGACTACTGCACACAGCAAGCCAGCAGCTGCCTCATCCCGGGGCACCGAGCGGCTGGAGCCAGCCGGCCCCAACGGGGACCCGCCTCAGCGCGGCTGCCTGGCACCAAAGCGGCAGAAACCGGTCGGCCCCAGCGGTGTCCCCACCCCAGCGCGGCTGCCTGGCACCGGGCGGCTGGAGCCGGCCGGCCCCAGCGGGATCCCCGCCTCAGCGCGGCTGCCTGGCACCGGGCGGCAGAAGCCGGCCGGCCCCAGCGGGGTCCCCGCCCCAGCACCCCCAAGCGAAGGTCGCAGCCTGGACACCCCCGCTCGTCCCGTGCCGTCCCGCGCGTCACCTCGCCGCACTCTGCCAGGGCCGGGCACCTCGCTCAGCGCCGCTCCCGGAAGTCCCTCGCGCGCCCAGAACGCTGGGAGCGCAGCTCCTACAGCTCTTTCCCTGTGACCAACCGTGGCGAAACTACAAACCCCACACTACCTCGCGGCACTTTGTTGCCTACTCCCCAATCCTGCTAAACAACCAATAGAGAATGAGACTCCCATGAGGCTGGGCTCAAATTAACCAACGAGATACGAGAAAGAGGTAGTTGAGTGAAGTCCTGGCAGGGAAAAGGCAGGAATTAGCAGTCTGCGATAAGGAAGGGGAGATGTAGGAAGGAAGGAATGGATTAGAATTAGCTATTTGCTCTGGGAAAGGGCTTTTTGTTTAGTATCAGGGGGTAGCCGTGTTAGTCTGTAGCCACAAAAACAATGAGGAGTCCGGTGGCACTTAAAGCCTAACAGATTTATTTGGGCATAAGCTTTCGTGGGTAAAAAACCCACTTCTTAAGATGCATGGCGTCTCATGTGCATGGAGTCTCCATGCATCCTAAGGAGTGGGTTTTTTACCCACAAAAGCTTATGCCCAGATAAATCTGTTAGGCTTTAACGTGCCACCGGACTCCTTGTTTTTTTATTTTTTGCTTTGTATTTGTGAGCTAGAATTTATTCTGCCAGGACCTCGGCAGTGGGGCGGAGCAAGCGGTCGGGAAGCGGCGAGGGGGCTCTGAGGTGTGATGTGAGTGGGGTGGGTGGAGGAGGGTTATCGCTCCGCTGTGTGGCGAGACCGTGGGGGTGGACACGGGGCTGGGAGGGGGGGGGCAGAGTCGGGGAGACGGTTTGCGGGCAGGGGCACTGGCGATGGTTGGCCTGGTTACCATGGGAACGGGAGGAAGCGCGGGGGCGGAGCCAGGGAGCGGCTGGGGACGGGGTTGGGGCCGAGCCCGGCGGCCGCTCGAAGCTGTTGGGGCCGAGGCGGTGGTTGGTCTGTGCAGAGGCCCGGGGCCGGGGCCAGGGCAGAGGGGCCGCGGCTGCTAGCCTGGCGGGAGAGGCCGCGTGTTGTCCCAGATCAGGGCTGGGACGGGGGCGTGTTCCCGGATCCGCTGTTCAGCCCAGTCAGGAATGAGCCGGGGAAGGTGCGGGGAGCAAAAACTGCGGCTCACGCCAAGTTGTTTAGCTTCAGGCGGACCCAGGCGGACCTCCAGAGGGTCCCACCCAGGGCAGGGCACCACAGGGCAGATGGAATACAGGGTCGATAACTGCAAAGTGGCGCACGTCAGAAGGGAACATTTAAACTATTCCTATACCGGGGCAGGGTATCATGTTAACGGTGCCCGTTCTGGAAAGGGGCCTGGGCATTATTGTGAACAGCTCAATTCAAATCTCTGCCCAGTGTGCAGCTGCTTTCAAAAAAGCAAGCAAGATGTTAGGTGGCATAAAGAATGGGCTGGAGAATAATAGAGAATATTATAACGCCATCATTATGAATCAGTGTTGTGGCAGTATACTGTGTGCAGTACTGATAACTGCATCTCAAACAGGATATTGCAATATTACAAGGGGTTCACAGAAGGGTGATTAAAGTGGTTAGGGTAATGGAAAATCTCATATAAGAAAGATTGCAAAGACTGGGATAGTTACTTTAGAAAGGAGACTAATAAGAGGAGACATGATGAAAGCCTATAAAATAATGAATGGTATCAAGAAGGTAGATCAGGACCTTCTGTTCTCCCTGTCTCTTAACATAAAAACAAGTGGACACAATGGAATTGCAAGGTGGCAAACTCAAAACTGATATAAGGAAATACTTTTTCACACAACACATAATTAATCCATGGAACTCTGCCACAGAATGTCACTGAGGTCAAAAATTTAGTAAGATTAACAAAAGATTGTCCATATGGATTGGACAGAGGCAGTGTGGTGTAATGGAGAGAGGGAACCCTGGTGCACTGCCTGCTGGGTGAGCATGGTCACTTCACTGCACTGTGTCTTAGGCCTTGGCTACACTTACCCGCTAGTTCGACAGCTGGAAATCGAACTTCTGGGTTCGACTTATCGCGTCTAGTCTGGACGCGATAAGTCGAACCCGGAAGTGCTCGCCGTCGACTGCGGTACTCCAGCTCGCCGAGAGGAGTACCGCGGAGTCGACGGGGGAGCCTGCCTGCCGCGTGTGGACCAAGGTAAGTTCGAACTAATTCGAACTAAGGTACTTCGAACTTCAGCTACGTTATTCACGTAGCTGAAGTTGCGTACCTTAGTTCGAATTAGGGGGGTAGTGTAGACCTGGCCTCAGTTTCCTGAACCATAGAAGGGGGATAATGATACTGACCCTCCTCCGCCTTTGTGAAGTGCTTTGAGATTAACTGTTGAAAAGCACTAGATAAAAGCTATTTATAAGGATAGTAAGACTATCACAGAATTGTAATAATTAATGCTAACAAATTTTGGAAGAGATGTTAAATATCATAATTCAGGTTTTAATGCAATTTCTAGATATTAGGGGATAGGAGGGGAATAAACCTAAAATTAAGGGTAGATTATCTCACTTCTACCTAATGCAAGGGTGGTTGCACCTTCCACTGAAGCATCTGATGCTGGCCAGTGGACAACATGGACATTGGGTCTGATCCAGCCAGGCTATTCCTATGTTTCCTGTTACTGTCTCCACCTATGACAGAGATCTTGGGTTTCATATGGGGAACTCCATGCCTCTGTAGATCAGAAAAGGCACTGGCGGGGGAGTAACCCCAGTAACCAACTCATCCCAGCCTCATGGGAGTAACTTTGCATTCAGCAGCTCCCATTCATTCTCTAGAGGTGACGTCATTCTTGTGCTAATCTCACCACATAAATCCAGCCCCATGTCAGGCATCAGATGCCATGCAAACTCAACACCGTCCGATATGGATAAAGGAGACACATTAGATAGATGACATGCAAAGCATTCACAGGCACGTTATTCACCTTGTGTATCTTAAATTGTAAGCTCCTTGGGCAGAGAATGAGCCTTGCTCTGTATGTAAAGCACTCTGTCAACCTGCTGCAATACAAGTGATTTAAGAAGTATAATATAATCATAAGCGTAATTAAATCAGTGACTGAACTCCATACAATAGCAGCCTCCCAACCTTTATTACCAGTTAAAACATTTTTACTCCCATTTTCAGTTCCTGTGGAAATTGCATGATTGTATCACAAATTGAAAACGAAAAGGTCCCCTAATAGTATGAATTATGCAGCGAGCAAGGAGGCAGCCTCCACTGCCCCTTGTGAAATACCCTTTCTCAATCTACTGTAGGAAGAAGCCAGGAAAGAACCCACTCTCCATAAAAACGAGAAGTCAAAATCCAAAGGGCAGATCTTTGGATCTCCTTTGTGCTATTATTGCAATCCAAAACATACTTAAAGCATTCCCTTGTTATGGGGGAACCTTTGACTGGCATAGAGCTGGCAGTACTAACTTTACATCACCCCTTCCTGCCCCTCTCCTAATGTAAGGGGTGAGCTGAGGTATGTGTGAGGGTGCTATTAGAAGCCAGCACAATTTAGAACAGCTCTCAGACTGTTCTAAATTATGCCAGGGGCACAAAGATGTCAGCCTCATTGGACTGAGGTGGAAAGACAGGCTCCATATAATCCATTATACTGCAGATCATGTCCAGTGCTGGGGTATTGCTGACCGTATAACAATCAGAATTACAGGATTCCCAAGAATTAAGCTAAAGCTTAATGCACAAGGGATCCATTCCTACCCTGTGCTGATGCTACCTCTTTTTCTTTAGTGGCATGTGCTGAAGCCCTTTGGCCTGTGAGTTGGTTATATGGGAGCTGTTTCAAATGGCATCAGAAGGACAAGGTCAGGAAAGAGAGGATCCATCTGAGGATCTTACAACCCCTTTCCGGGGCAACAGAACCTTACACTGGGGAGCCATCCTCTCTGCAGTGAAAGACCAAATCCCATCTCTGGACTCTGACACCTCCGCGGTAAGCATTGCTGTCCAGCATCCTTCCTCCCTCTGTTCCACAAAGGGCTCGCTGAATGGAATCTGAGGATCACCTCATTAGTGAGGAGCTCTTGAGTAGCTAGCATTACTCTCAATGGGCTGCTCATCTGCTGGGAGCAATGCTGTAGTGGGCATCCAGGAGCTCTGTAATTGTCAGAATGCTGCGCCCATCCTCCCCCTTGTGTTCTAGTCATCTCAAACACTACTGAACGCAGGCCTGAGTCTACAATGTGCTGAGCATCCTCAACTCTCGTTGAAGTCAGTGGGCATGGAGGGCACTGCCATCTTGCAGCATGAGGCCTCCTGTGTTGTTCATTTGTCTAACAAAAAGCACACCATGAAATATGCAAATGACCACATTTAAATGGAATTTATTTTGTTTTTCTACTTCATTCTGCTGGGGTATTAACTGTAGCACTGTCAGAGCCTGGCAGAAAGCCTCTGAACATGCCTCTCTGTGGCTGAAGATCATGGAAATATGATCCTTGGCAGAGAGAAGATCTGGGTTCTCTTTGCTGCTCTGCCACTGACTCGCTGTGTGACTGTCAGAGAGTTATCCCACCCTACCCAGTGCACCTTAGTTTCCCCATCTGTAAAGTGGGAATAATAATACTTACCATCCTTTGTGTAAAGCACATTGAGACTGACAGATGAAAAGTGCTGCATAAGAGCTGTGTGGCATTATTATTTTCCAAGCATGTCTTTAGTACTTCTAACAGGATGACTGTCTACTTTAAGGGTAATAGGGACTAGGGCCCAGATCCTCAAAGGTATTTTGGCTCCTACCATTCATTGAAATCAATGAATGTTAGGAACCTAAAGCCTTTTGTGGATCTAGCCCTGTTCCATGGTGTGTCCCCTAATGTTCCTGGGACTTTCTGAGTGGATGAAAGCTTAGGGAAGGGCAGGTACAGTTGGGAGAGAAGAAGTTGGTCCTGGGGGAATAATTAATGCTTGGCAAGAACCATACTGTTTCTTTAAAGGCCTGGGGTCAGAAGACTTGTAGTGCAGGATGGGGCAAAGATCCTCTCTCTCCCAGCTAACTGGGAGGAAGGTAGTATATAGTCTGCCTCCTCTCTCATAACTGAAGACTCCAACAGGGGAAGGAACATTGCTTCTTCACCTCTCCCAGCCTAGCAAGTGAAAGGATTAAGTACAAAGGGGCCAATTAGGAGAAGCTGCTTTAAGGCTGCAGCTGGCCTGAATCAGCACAGTACCAGCAAGGAGGAACTATAGTGGCTTTTGTGATGTGATCCCTTGACCGTGGGGACTTGGCATAAGTATTGGTGATTCTGTCCAGGTGAGAGCTCTATTTTTAGAGAACACACAAGTAATAATAGTTTTCAAACATACTTAACAGTAAAGGAAGCATAATTTTACCATCAAAGGAAACTATTTATTCAGATTTAGGGTGTGGCTTAGTGATACAGAGACAGGGCCGGCTCTAGGCACCAGCAAAACAAGCTGGTGCTTGGGGCGGCACATTTTTAGGGGCGGCATGGCCGGCGCCAGAATGCCGCCCCTAAAAATGTGCCCTGGCTGGTTTGGGAGCCTGGGAGGGAGCGGGAGACTCCGAGTGGCAGCGGCGCGCACGCTGCTTCTCCCCCTCCCTCCTAGGCTTGAGAGCCTTGGGGGAGGAGGCAGGGCTGGGGATTTGGGTAAGGGGCGGAGTTGAGGAGGGGCCGGGGGTGGGGTAAGAAAAAACGGGGGGGCGGCCAAAATCGTTTTTGCTTAGGGTGGCAAAAATTCTAGAGCCAGCCCTGTACAGAGATAATTTTGTGAGTAGCACAGGTGAGGGAACTTTCAGCTTGGGCATTAATCACACTCATAAGAGGTAATGTGGTCTAGGAGATAGGGCACTGGACTGGGACTTGGGTAACCTGGTTTCTATTCCTGGTTCTGTCTCCGAAAAGCTGTGTGATCTTGGGTAAATTACTTTCTTTCTCTGTGTCTGTTTTCCTTCCCACCCTTTGTCTTTCATGTCTATTTAGACCGTAAGCTCGTTAGAGCAGGGACTGTCTCAGTCAGGGCTTCTAGGTGCTATTGAAACAAATGACTAATAACAGTATGACTGAAAAGATCTTTTTGTACCATGGTGCCATGTATTAATTTCATAGTAAGGCAGTCCAAGGTCTCTTTCACACACAAACATTCTCTAAATTCTTTGTTTCTGTGCATCTGGAGCAAGCATCTTACTGAAGTGTTCTCTGGAGTTTGACTGTGGTCCTTAATTTACATAAAGTAGAGCTGATTGCAGTACCCCTTATATTTAATACAAAACTGCAGCCTACCGAGACTGCATGTCACAGCTTGCAATGCTCCATCTTGATCTGAACCGTGTCTGCTCACAACAAGAGACACTACTGCACCTGAGACCTGTAATCTTGATGTGGTATGTTCTTGTATTGAAGAGGGCAGCGGCAGATTGTGTTATACAATCAGTGGGGGCACTTTGGCCACCCCTAATGTGCATTTCAGTAAGATTAGAGCAAACTGATACAGTGCAGGGGGAGGAAAAATAATCTCACCAGGCAGTCAGGATTTGCCAGCACAAAGAGTTACTGGAGATGATATGCACTGTGGTATAAAAGGCAAAGTGAAAGCTTGTGCCTGCCTGCCTGATGTGGGGGTGTTGATTCTTCCATTTGCTGTAAAGTATGGTTTCTACTTGTACATTCTAGATATTGCACTGGGCGATGCAGTCACTAGGATTTGCACATACCCAGTACCTCTCAAGCTTTGCAATACTTGCCTAGTTTTGTCCCCATTGATATCAATGAGACTTTTGCCATTAACCTCGCTGGGCATGGGTTTGTAGCCAATATTTTATCTAGCTCTTATTATTGAAGCCCGTTAATGTGCTAAATCACCAAAGGGAGAGTTTATCTCATACCCTTTGGATGTAGAGTACTTGACACTCCACTGACGACATGACTCAGCAGGATATTCCTCAACACCATAGCCAACTATGAGATAAAGAAGTAAAATGACGTATGCCCTCATGAAACTTCTGTATAAATGTGCTGGCCCTTCCTTTCATTTGTTTGTTTTGTATGGCAGTCCGATTGTGATGAAGATGGGGAGCTGTTCATCTTCCAGCGAGATCTACCCAATCTGATTCCTGACTTGTCGGAAGAACTGACAGATCTTTCTCCAGGAGACCCAGACATGCAGGTTACTGACTGTACTACTGCAGCCATATTTTCTGTGGTTGTTGGCAGTACAGCTGCTTAATATTACAGTACAGATTTAGGTTGCACTGCGTGATATAAGTGCCTGGGCCCTTTTTCTCATCTTGGGTCTGCATCTCTCTCTCTCTCTCTCTATTCCTCATCTATTTTTGTAGTCTCACTTTGTCTCTCTATTCTTGGGATCTGGGCCCTTTTCTTTGCCCCACCTTCTCGCAGTTCCTCTGGTTATCTCCTTACTCTCTGCCCACTGTCTGTTGGGAGGGTGGGTCCTTTCTTTAGCTGCTTGTAGTGTGGATCCTCACTCTCCCTCCCAAAGGACCTGGCTCTCTTTCTTCCCCTCACTGGCCTGGTCCCGCTCTCTCTCAAGGAGCCCTTCAGTATCCCCAAAATCAAATGAGCCTGGTTTTGAATGAGTTACTGCTCGATGCTGATGCTGGCAGTAGTAGCTGACAGGTGGAGATGCAGGCAGCAGAGTACTTGTCAGGAATTGTGATATATGCATTGCAGGAGACACTGATTTGTTAAGTAGAACACTGAGTCTATGAACCTTTCTACAATAGATAATTGTTCCACAGCCACTGACCAGCTCCTACCCATAGGATGATCTGTGAAGCCATATATCATCCAAGCATTAACAGTAAGGCTATGCAGCAGGTTAACTTGCAAGCCTTTCACTGTGTAAAATATCTCCAATCACCATACTCCATACACAGAAACTAGAGAGGAAATAGTTAGGGTGGGTATATCAAAAAGTAATTGTATGATGTTAAAATCTGGGCATAGAACTGTTCACAGATAAAGGGATTACTTTGCACCTGGAGTGATGAAACTGGCTGATTATAGAAAGCTATCTGGAGAGCAGGCCAGCGCCGGTATTTTGGCCTTGGGACACCAGCTTCTTGAATCACCTTTCTTATTGATCTGGGATCTGTATGTAAGCAATAACCCAGGATAACAAGGCACAGGGCTAAATGGGGTTCAGGTGCATCCAGCACTTCCTAAAGTTACTGTTTTTACAAAATGAATCTCATTCTGTTTTGTAACAAATCTCAGGGGTGAGACCTGACCCAGGCAGTTACTAGATGCCCACTCAATTTGAACCTCCATCAGCTAATCAGTTCTACTTGGTTTATTGTATGTCTCTTTATTGCTTTGGTGAGGGGAATGATTGTCTCTTCTGAGGTGCATTTTCTGTATCTGTAGCAAATATTAGAATCTGTGGGACACTCCAGAGAGACCTGCAATGGAGAGCTAGAAAGTTCAAATCTTCAGAAAGAAATGGATGTTACCCAAGCTGTGGGAAGAGAAAATGTACCATTGGTAAGAGATCAGACACATGCTTTTGCTAACCTGACTGAAGAAACTTCAAGCCAACAGAGAGCAGTCCTTGCAGATCCTACAGATCAAACTCTCAGAGGGAAAGAACTGGGCAATGAAAAAGACAGGGAAACAGAAGGCTTTTGGACTAATAAAGTAGTGTCTATGAAAGGGCCATATTTTGTAGATGCAAACAACAGTGAAGATAGACGAAAGATGATAGAAACAAAAATACTCTCTAAGGTGACCTTAGAGGCACCGTCTGGATATGGAGGCAATTCAGAGCTAAAAACAAAATTACCCTTGGAGACTATCAGTGACAATCTAGACCGAATCACTAAAGCAGAAAATGAGCAAGGAGCCACTTCAGCTGAACACCCTCGAGGGCTGATGCTCTTTTCATTGCAGGTAGGTGGGGCAAATGGATAGTTTTCTGCAGTGATTGCTTAGGTGTCTAGCATGGTGGACAACACATTAGATGCGGAATGTTCATTGACAATAAGAGGACATGAATGTCCAATTCTGCACACACCATTTCATTATGAATTTATATTGCAGTAGCACCTAGGACCTCCAGTCATGGCCAGGGCCCCATTGTACTAGATGTTGTACAAACTCAGAACAAAAAAGCAGGTCCTGCCCTAAAGAGTTTACAGTCCAAGTAAGCCATGTTGGAAGTTAATCTCATTGATCAGAACAGGCACATCCAAGGACACCGAGCACAGAATCTCTGATGTGGATGCAATGTGTGGTGAACTTTCTAGCTGTCTGGTTGCAGAGAGTTCTGACATTGTAAAGAGAGGTATGTTTGTCATGGCCAGACAGTAGCATCAAGAGTGTTGAGAACTTCCCCATTTCTTTTACTGCGGTACCAGTTTTTGAAGCTTAATTAGTGGGGTCAGTGACCTGCTGCTGTCATGGAATTGCAGATGAAATATGATTGTCTGAGAGGAATTTTAATGTCAGTGGAACAGAAACTTCTTGTTTGGTGACTGCGAGAGAAATCAGACTGGGAGACGTGATCTTGGCTGCTGCTCTTCTGGTCTACCAGCTCCCCAGGATCAGTGTTGCACTCATGAGACAGCCACCTGTATGCTACAATAGAAAATTAACAGTTCTTTATTTCATAAATTAAAATACATTGCCTGGTGGCTAACTACCATGAGAACCTTTGGATTTCTGTTCAGAACCTTCAGTGGGGTCAAAGTACAGATTCCCCAACACGCCACAAACTTTACAGGACAAATTTAGAAAAATCAGTATCGAAACCGCACTCTCAAAACATAACCGTAACTGCATATGCACAGTATACACTAACTTGCCTTTTTGTGCACTGAGCTGCCTAGCTGGAGCCAGCAATTCCCTGCTTAGACCTTATCCAAGCATTTTTGGGCTTAATTCTGATCTTAGCCATACCAGTGGCTCTCAGGAGTAGCTCCATTCAAGTCAATGGACCTAATTCTCCGTTCAGTATCCATTTTACACCAGTACAACCCATTGATGTCAGTAGAGTTACTTTTGATTTGCACCAGCGTAAGTGAAAGGAGAGTCAGGCTCAGTGGATTTTACCTTGGTGTAAGAGAGCAGAATCAGGCCCTTGTATACACAACTTATGCATAGGGCTGGCTCCAGGCACCAGCGCAGCAAGCAGGTGCTCGGGGCAGCCAATGGAAAGGGGCGGCACATCCCGCTCTTCGGCGGCAGATCCTTCCCTCCGAGAGGGACCGAGGGGCCTGCCGCCGAAGAATGAAGCGGTGGCAATAAAAGTGCCGATCGTGGCTTTTTTTTTTTTTTTTTTTTCCCCGCCCCTGCTTCTTGGGGCGGCAAAAGCGTTGGAGCCAGCCCTGCTTATGCACATGTGTAATAGGGTGGTTTGCGTGTTAAGTGGTAGAAGCCTGGGATCAGCTGACCCTAGTTACTAAGGAGGCACACCTAAGCAGAGATCAACTGATTCCTCTGTAAACAGCAGCAGGAAGCTTGGAGATGGGGAAGTTGAGTGGAGTACAGAGGCTGCTGTGACTGTGAGCAAGTAGGCTCCACCAGAGAAATGTGAGACTACAGGTATGAAAGGCCTGGGGGTGACCTGATAAGAGGGTAAACGGATGGACTTGAGAACTTCTCTTCTGAGTATTTAATTTAATAAATGAGAACCTGAGAAAGGCAAAAGGATTTGTGAGTTATTGAAGAAGGCCCTTGAGGGGAAAATTGAGGAAGGGCCATCCTGTTGCAGAGCTATCCCTGGCCCACAAGGAGGTGTGCAGGAGGTGACTGTCTGTTTACAACCTGGTTTGAAAACAAGTCCCTATTTAATCGCCAGCTCCTAAAAGGTAGTTAAGTTCGTGCCTCACTTTAATCATGAGAAGCCCCATTGAAGTCAATGGAACTACTCATGCTTAAAATTACATCTGTGCTTTGGTTTGGGGCCATAGTAACTCACTTAAAGAGGCATATCTAATAGACTGACTTTTTCACAAGTCATCTCTTATTATCAGTCAAATCCTGCAAACCCTTAGCTCCTTTGCTGCCGGGCCTTATAGGACACCCTATAGTAGTCTTTGCTCATGTGAGTAAGGATGTGCGGGAGTCGACCTGACAATATAATTATGTACATGATAGATCAGTGTTTATATTTATTTAGCATTATCATTTAAAAAGAAGCTGGTTGCCAATTACACCATAATTACAGCAAATATGTAAATTCAGAGCTTTCACTGAGATCCTTTGGTAAAACTGTATCAGTGCTGACATCTAACACAGTTCTCATTATAATAACCTCCATTGTCTGTCTGTCACTCCCTCTTGAGAGATGCTCCTCACTCTTTCCAGAGCAAGAATTCTCACTAGGAGCTGCTGAGCCATGACTAGCTTCATATCACTGACACAAGTTTCAGTTTGTAGCCATCATCAGACTTTTGTCCTTAACCAGACTTTTAGCAGCAACCTGCAATATTAGAATGAAGCTAATTAGTATGTGTGGTGTAATTAATAAATAAATAAATAAATGGAGATATCCCATCTCCTAGAGCTGGAAGGGACCTTGAAAGGTCATCAAGTCCAGCCCCCTGCCTTCACTAGCAGGACCAAGTACTGATTTTGCCCCAGATCCCTAAGTGGCCCCCTCAAGGATTGAACTCACAACCCTGGGTTTAGCAGGCCAATGCTCAAACCACTGAGCTATCCCTCCCCCCTGCAATGCAATGCAATGCAATGCAATGTAACTGAAAGCCAACTTCCTTTTCAAAGTGAAATCAATATTTTTAAATAGTCATTGTCCTGATGCTATTATTTTTATGGGCTGGACAGATATGTTTTTACTAAAAAATGAAATTTGAAAATGTTTCAGTGGAGGAGAAAAATCAGTATGCAAGTTCTTTTTTGTTAAGTGCCTGATCCTGTTACTCATACAAAATAAGATTTAAATTAGTTGTTACCACTCCAGAAAGAGATCTTGGCGTCATTGTGGATAGTTCTCTGAAAACATCTACTCAGTGTGCAGGCTGTCAAAAAAGCTAACAGAATGTTAGGAACCATTAGGAAAGGGTAGATAAAATGACAGAAAATATCCTAATGTCACTATATAAATCCATGGTATGCCCACACCTTGAATACTGCATGCAGTTCTGGTCAGCCCATCTGAAAAAAGATGATTAATATTAGAAAAGGTACAGAGAAGGGCAATAAAAATGATAGGGGTAAGGAACAGCTTCCGTATGAGGAGAGATTAAAAAGACTGGGCCTTTTTAGCGTGGAAAAGAGATGCTGAAAAGGGTCGGATAGTGGTCTATAAAATCATGAAGGATATGGAGAAAGTGAATAAGGAAGTGTAATTTATCCCTTCACATTACACAAGACCTAGGGGTCACCTAATTAAATTAATAGGCAGCAGGTTTAAAACAAACAAGGAAGTAGAGTACTTCATACAACACACAGTCAACCTGTGGAATTCGTTGTCAGGGGATGTTGTGAAGGCCAAAACTATAACAGAATTCAAAACAGAATTAGATAAGTTCATGAAGGATAGGTCTATCAATGGCTATTAGCCAAGATGGTAAGGTATATAACCCCATGCTCTGGGTGTCCCTATCCTCTGATTGTCAGAAGCTGGGACTGGATAACGGGGGATGGATCACTCAATAATTGCCTGTTCTGTTCATTCCCTCTGAAGCACCTGGTATTGGCCACTGTCGGAAGACAGGATACTGGGCTAGATGGACCATTGGTCTGACACAGAATGGGCATTAGTATGTTCTTATGCCATAAACGAGTAACTGTATAAGGACAAAATTTTCAAAAATAGTTACCTAAGTTGGGTCTCCAAAATACTGACCTGGTTTTATAATTAGGGAGTAGTCAGCTTTTGGCTTCTTTTATATATTAGTTTTTAATACAATTTAGTCTAGGATCCTGCAATTCATTATGCTCAAGTGGCACACATTGATATCAATAGGATGGATGCAGTGGTGTACCCATGTAGATCGTAATGAAGGATCCTGGCCTAGTGTCTTTACTTTAGGCGGGTATATTTTTAATTAATGTTGTGCCTTAAGTCACAGTCAGGACAGACGCCTTCTGTATGAAAAGCTCTCTGTAAATGACAAGTTATATAATAAAGCGAGCATTGTGGGCAGGTTGGGTATTTTGGTATTTGCATTTTTAAGCCCAGGGAAGGCTTTGAGAGGAGTCGGTAAATTCTGACATTTCCTGATATTTAGCCACCAGATGGTGTTTCTCCTCAGTATATAAAGTAAAGAGCTGTGAATGTTGAACTTCAGTGAACCACTGATATCCCATGAATTCCAGCGCAGACCCGGGATGGCTGTTTGCATGCTGGGAAACAACCTACTGTCTAGCAGCCCAGGAAAACACAAACCTGGTCTGAAGAAGGGGTATGTAAATATTTCGGCCCAGATCCTCATAGGTGTTTAGGCACCTTTGGGCTTTAGTGTTTGCTTGCCAAGCTGCAGGTCTCTACTTACAACTTCTGGGTGCATTGGTTGACCAGCACATTTGATCTAAGGTTGCAGTTGAAAACTCTCTCTCCTCACTGAAAAGGAGAGGAAGAGGATGGTGGCCTGCCTGGCCTGCTGCTTTGCTAACTTCCTCCTCTGGCTCCAAGTAGCTAGCTCCTCTCCAACCTGAACTGTGGGAAGAGTGCACATAGCTAATTATATTTGGTGATGAATAATTTGAGGTCATCCCAATTTCTTATTGGACAGCCAATTCTGAGACCCAGCTTGCTGCTGGCTGTGATGTAGAAATAATGTTTCTAGGTCAGGAACCCATCAGCCTTTAAGTAACGTAAAACAGGGAGAAAACCAAGGGAGGGGGCTACATGCCTCATCCTGAAAGTTGCTGAGGATCCACAGTTCCCTTTGAAATCAGTGGAAGTTACAAGTGCTCAGCACCTCTTAGGATCAGGCTCTGTATCCTTTCTCTTGGAAGAAAAGATGGCCTGATCCACCTGACTGTCTCTCCGCAGTCATGATTTTTTCCTAGTCTATTTTTATAGGGGTCAGTGATCCTGAAAGGAGGAGCCCCCTGCAGAAGTGGGTGTGTGAAGTGGGATAGATGCATTATCTGATAGGAAACATGGTGTTAACATTTCACTGAGACTTGGGCTGGATCTGGTGTTGCTGATGGACATGAGAGGGAATGAGGGACCAGGTGTTAGGAAGGGACTCCAGCATGTGATTAGCTGTTGGAACCGAGTTATAGGTTGGGGGACAGTAAGCAGAGGGGGATGTCATGTGGATATTAGAGGGATGGGTCTTGTATTTCTGACCTGAGGAGGTGCTGATTCAGTCCATATTACCGCATCCATCCCAGACTCAGCAGCTTCTTCAGATAGGGCAGGAAGCTCCTCCACTCTTATGTTGAGCATCAGTCTCTCCAGCTAGGCTCTCTTAGCACTTAGGCTGCACTTGGTCACATCAGATCTGTTCAGTCATCACAGTGGAATGCAGGCAATGGGAGGCACCAGGCAGTAGCTTCCCTCTTCTAGATAGCCATATCCAGTTTTGTAGGTCCATCCTGAAGAACCCATGTGTCCAGTGGAGTACAGGGTCTTCTTTTGGGGAATGACAGGAACATGACACTGGTGGAGTTCAGGAAGGCAGGTGTCCATATGCTGTTCATGCATTCAGGTACTTCTGCATGGTGAAGGTACTCAGGAGAACTTATCCCATAGAGTATAGGCCTTTGTGATTTTTATCTTTGTAATAACCTCTTGGGGATGAATTTTCCCTCACCATTGGTTTTTTTCTTTCAGGATATCGAGAAGTGGGATCTAGACAAGATTCTTGAGGACCTGGAGGAGCAGAAAGACAGTAGAACTCACTCAGAGGAGCCTGCTCTTCCTTCAAAGGATCATAGTAACATTACAAAACCAATGTTAATTAGCTGAAACTGTGTAAAAACAATCCACTCAGAGTAGGGCACACCAGAACTGACATCTCTTCTCGCCTATGTCATTCTCTCTAACTTCTCCTTGCCTGTCTACATTGATGGTGCCTTGAACATCTATCCCTCTGCTTAACTTCTCCTGCACTTAAGAATTTTTATTTCTAACCTAAACTTTCCTTTACTGTGAGACCATTGCTTCTTAGCCGGCCATGTTCTGAGAATGAACAATTCCTTCCTTATTCGGTGTCAAAGGTACTGGGCCAGATGCAGCCCTGGTCTAAGCCTATTGATTGAAACAGAAACACACCAAGGCTGAATTTGTCCCACTGAGCCTATAGACTGGGGTCATGTCTCTGCTAACTTCTGCCCATCCCACGTGGGGCCATATTGCCTAGGAGTTGTGGTTATATATATGTGCTTTCAGGCAGCTGGACAGTGTGCAACACATTTCCTGGGGCACCTGCTGCTTTTTAAAGGAGAAGTAGTGTATCAATTATGACTTGCTCCTTCTTGCCCACTCCAGAACTACAGGATGGAGGTCTCTAGGAGCAACTGTGCAGTGTCATCCTTCAGCTTCCCACTTCCCCTGCAGTGCAACTTCAGCAGATCTGGGTAGATTTTAGCCTTTGGAAAGGAGTAGCATGAGCACCCAGCTAGCACCTTCTGTTCCCCATACATTAGCTGCCTAGGGAGATGGGAATTCCCTCTTGGGGCTATGGCATGCTGGAAGACATGGAAAACAGGCCCTCTTACTTAATACCCAGGCCCAAATTGGATCAGGTGTCTAAACTCTGAGAAGGTACCAGGCCCTATGCTTGGGGAGTAAAGGTGGGTAGTAGGCCCATGGGATACAGCTAAATACAATCAATTGGTAAGTGCCATTTAAACACTTAGTGTCACTGGAAATTGGAGTAGTTCTTTGAGTGATGTCCCTATGGGTGTTCCACTTTAGGTGTTTGTGCACCCCTGTGCTTGCAATCAGAGATTTATTGTAGCAGTGTCCGGTTGGGTCACACATACACGGTCCCCGTCTTGCACTGCTTCAGAGGATTAACTGGCGCTGTGCGACCAGCCCTCCCTCAGTTCCTTCTCTACTGCGATTGGCTCGAGTTGGAGCAACTAGCAGCACCTCTCAGCTTTCTGAGTAGCATAGTTTCCCCTAGCTTTTAGGTTTTCTTCTAGTTAGATTAGTTATCTTTATTATTTTATCCCTGTCCTTTTGTTTTCTCAAAAGAAAAAAAAATTTCCTCATAGGACTGTAGGTTTCTGTTTTTACCACTGTAGCACAGTATTCATACCTCCCTTATGGGGAGAGTACGTTCCCTAAGGGGCATGCCTGGCTCCCCAGGGTTCAAATGCTGCCTTACCTGCAGGCTTTCTATATCTCTGTGTGTCCTGCGATATATGTGTCTCGCTGAGACGGCGAAGTGCTCTCACTGTCACAACCTCAAAGCCCACACCAAGAAGGCGAGAGATCTTCAACTTAAACTTCTCCTCATGGAGAAGTCTCTCCGTCCGGCGTCTGAGCCTGAGATACACACCCCTGGCCAGAGATCAGACTACAGCCTCTGACAAGGGCCCTTCTTCCACGGCCCAGGCTTCCGATCAACCCACCAAGGAGACGGCAAAAAAACGGGGTACCACGACCCCGACTCTGGAGTTGGCTAAGAAAAGGCATTCCTCTAGCGGCAAACTCTCAGGACCAACTGCATCAACCATTCCAATGGCCGAAACAACAGGACCCTCTGGCACCATTGGTACCAAGAAAACGAAAGTTGCCAAGCGGCTGAGCTTGGACACAGGCACCAAGGGGAAAATGAAACCGCAGGCTGTGGTACCGCCAGAGATGACTAAACACTCAGCACCCCCACAGCTGATGGCACTGCCAAGTACAGACATTGCACACTCCAGTCACACATCGGCACTGACTGGCAGGTTTCAGCATCTGGTACCAATTCCTACTACACCGATGGCATCCGCTTTGCAACAATTCCTACACCAAAAAGACCTCACCGTTTCCTCTATACTGGAATCTCTCATCCTTGGCACCAACAGTTCTCACAGTACCTAGTCAACCCAGCTCTCCACCTATTTCCGCTCCACAATTTTCGAGCAAGGATGAAGATGGAGATGATACTGTCATACACTCTCCACAACATTCCTCCCCTGTGGCTGTTCCCACCACGCCTGCCCCTCCGTGCAAGACCTGCCTGGTGGACCTTCAGAACCAACCCTGGTATGGGCATCCCTGGATGCCGCCTGTGTCTTTCCCACCCCAATGGCCATTTTGGAGCCAATGGACAGCATATCCACCACCACAACATAGATCTGCCATCCTTCCCAGAGCTAGCACACAGCCAGTCCCCCTTATCAACAGCACAGGGACCACTTGAAACTTCAGAACAGGGGGCTGAAGAGGAAGAACAACTCCAGGCTGCTCTTGACTCTGCAGATTCAGCAGCAAGATCAATAGCGACCCTAGTGGTTATGAGGAAGGCTTCCTGGCTCCATCTGTCGGGATTCCCAAAACCAGTACAGTCGACAGTTGAAGACCTACTGTTCAAGGGATCCAAACTCTTTGCAGATGTAACAAGTGTAGCTGGGTCCCTCTAGTTTCTGCCCCTGCTGCACCCACAAACCAGCCAGAGACCTCTGCGTTGGTGCAATCACCCATGCTCTTTATTTCAGTCTACTTTCCCATCACCTTCTAGTTACAAACAACTTCAGTATCACAGCCCCAGGGACTGCTAACTCCTGCAGCCAGCAGGGAGGAGCTCCAACTCCCTGGCTTCTCCCTTTCCTTCTTTCCTGCTAGCTTTTATGTAGCCCTGGCTAACGTGGCCGGCAGCTGTTCCTCATTCGCCACTCAGGCTTACTCAGCCAGCTCCAATTCCCCTTTCTTGATTGGAGCTGGTGTGATAGAGGCCTGGCTCAAAGTTTCTTAGTCAGCACCCTGCACGCACCTCCCCCACTTATGAACTGCCAGGTTCGTCCTTCCTCATCCTCTCTGCCCCTTATCGGTAGGATTTGGCTCAGGGAGTCTCGCCCCTTCTTCTGGGTGATCCCCAGCATCCTTTTTGTGGGGTTCCTTCCTCCCCCTCCCCCCTGCAGAAAGTACACTGTGGGGGGTAGATGCCCCTATAGCTCTGCCACCACCCACAGATCTGCACACCAGTCGCACCCCTGTGGGCGTCCCTTCACCTTTATCTCCTTTTCTTCTGGTAGGGGGTCGGGCTCCATCCCAACTTTCTCCAGGACACCCTGGGCCTCGGGTTCTCCCAAGACACCAAGTGGAGTCCACGTCTCCTCTCCTGGGAGTTGCATTGTGGGGAGCTCCAGTTGCCCCTTTTCTCCCACTAAGGGGCTTGGGCTGGCCATCTCCCCCACACCTCCTCCCTCTCTTTCTACCCTATCTGGGCTTTGTTGTCTAGGGTTTCAGTGTTCGCTTCTCCAAGGACCCTGCTCCTCTTTCTGACTAGGGCTTCTCTGTCTAGGGGTCTCCGTTCCCTTCTTTGGGGAACCTTTCCTTTTCCCCCCGGGGGGGAGGGCCCCAGTCCATACCCAACACAGTAGCAATTGTTTTAGGACTAGGGTGTCCATTATCTCCTAGGGGGAGCACGATCACACTCCCTCTGTGTCCCCCTACTCTGTATGCTCATTTATACTCACTCCTAACAGCTATGGCCTTTTGGAGCAACATGAAAAATAGTAGCAGGTGAAAGGTTAGTTTTCTTGATGCCAGCCTAGAACCAGCTTGTTAATTATCTTAAAAGAGAAACCTATTGGCCCAGTTGGTCCTTAACTGGTGTAAATCAACATAGCTCCATCAGCTTCCATGGAGCTATGACAACTCACACCACCAATTGCTCTGACACACTTTCTCTAAAGGCGCCTATTATAACAACGGCACATAACTGTCAGGTTACCATAACTTTAGAGTCTAGGGCGAATATATCCCCTCCACACTAACCAGGAGGTGGTAGGTGCCACTCCTGCTGATAATATTTCTGTTACTTGAGGTTTTTACATTTCGTTGGGAATTTTAACTGGAATATTTTGTTAGCAGTGTTTCCCAAATGGTGGGTTGCAGGCCTACAGGTGGGGGGAGGCAGGGATTGGAAAACAAGCTCACCCCACGCTCCCCGCTTAGCAGCGACTCCTGTCCTGCAGGACTGAGCATGGTTCCCTGCTCTGGGCGTTGTGACCTGGCACACAGTGCTGCTTAGGGGCATTTTAAAAATTTTAAAAAGTGTCAGAAACAATTAAAAAACAAACCCCTCTCCATTCCAAACTTTAAGGTGTCTGATTTTTTATTTTTATTTTTTTGAAAGATTGATTGAATCATTCTTGTGGGCCCTTGAGTTTCTGTACCGTCCAGCACCATTTACAAGCGGGTAGATTTGCAAAGGTATTTAGGTGTTTAAAGATGCAGATAATCTCCCTAGGTGTCTAACAAGTACCTAAGTGTGAGTTAGGCACCTGTGTGAGTTAGGCGCCTAACTTCTATTGAAAGCAAATAAGAATTAGGCATCCGTTTCAGGTAGGTGCTTAGCAGGATTGAGAAAAGCACCTATCTGCTTCTTTATATGCCTAAGTACCTTTGTAGATCTGGCCTAAGGTCTGCAAATGAACCATAAATTATTGTTCCTCCAAAAGGAACTTAGAAAAGGTACTTCTTATGCCATTGCAAAGCTAAAGCTTAGTAGGAAAGAAAATGGAGGCTCTGGTTACGTTAAATTGATATCCTTCTCAGGGTGAGGAGGAGGAAAAAGCATTTTGCCTGAATAACTGAACTAAAAATATGGGAAGAGGATAACTGTATAGGTCTATAATTTAAGATGTGACCCTTATCTGCATTGTTCATGACCTCAAACATGATTGTTCTGTAAGTGCTAGCATCCAGCTGCTTTAATACATACAGTGCTCTCTTGCTATAAATAGAATCAGCAGAAATCTCAAGGTTAAGCATTTGGGGGACCCACTTGTCTGTTTCCACCCTCTCCAGACCTCTCAACCTAATGGTTTGTGCATTGATTAGACTTTGAGTTGTAGTTTTCATTGTGTCATTGCCCTTCACAGATGAAGAGAGCAGTTCAGACAAATTCAGTTTCTTCTGTTGCAGTTCCACTTGCATCTCAGGATCATTCCCTTTCTGTTCTTCATCATTAAACCTAAATCCAAAGAGAGGAGTCGCAGGGCTAGGCCACTGCACTTTGAAACCCAGGGCTGAAATCTCTGTTTGAAGATTCTGCAGTGAAGTTGTTATTTACATCACTTGGAAATAGCTGTGGAGGTGCCCTCCTGGGATTGCTAATGCAGAATCATTGAGTATGTCTAAACTGCATTGTAAACCCAGGTTTGTGGGACTAGGTGTTTCTAAGCCCATGCTTGAGCGTCCACACTGCATCGTAAAGCTGGGTTTACAATTGCTGGACCCGGTTCTCAGGCTTAGTGTGTAGTGTAGATATACCCTAAGTGTTTGTTTTAGTAGGTTACATTAGTACCCAATCATGGCAACAAAAAACAGCACACTTCCATCTGCCACTGGGCCAGAAGATTGCTCCACATACTGTCAGACTCAGACCCATCTTGGTGATCTATGTATTTGTGACATTCAGGGTTGATTATTGCAACTTACTAATACAGACGGAGCTGGTAGTGCCACTGTAGTTAATGTTGCCTGATGTTTTCTATTAAAAGACCCTGTTTTCAGTTATTTATAATTTTGTCAGACTTTAAGCATTTGGGCTGAAATTTCCCATGCTGGGTGTTTGCCTTAGGCTAAATTTCTTTCTTTCTTTTTTTTTTTTTTTTTAATTTCATCAAAAAAGGTTAAGCTGCTGCCAAGAACAAGATTAGGGAAAATATGTTTTGTTTGTGTTTAAAAAAAATTTCTTGCAGTTGTTTTGTTGAGAAGCACTGGAACTTCCATGCTTTGGAGCAAGGACTTGAAATTTGGAGGGAGGCTCCCTCTGGTGTTAGGGATGTCTTTTGCTGTCCCAGAGAACATCAGCCAAATTTGACTAAGCCTTTGAAAAATTTAAATTTGCATATGCTCAGTAGAGACTTGTTAGAGTTTGACCGCTAAATTCTCTGAAGATTCCAACTTTGCTAGGTATGCTCCATTTCCTCACCACTCCTGCATACTGCGCATGCACCATCCCCACAGTGTGACTGAGCATGCTGTAATCCCTGACTTCATGTGCTTAATAGAACTTTCCCTGCAATTGCTGAATGAGGCAGGGGTCCTGTAAAAAAAGTAACGTGATCATGTCACTAAAGGCTGTCTCATAAGGCATATGCACAACGGGGCTGAATTAAAATTGCATAGTCAGTCATAATTTTGGAATTTTTCAACGTTTGAGTGCTTGACTTTGCAACCTTAGTGTTCTTTTAATGTAGGATTTTGTGTAAAATCTTATATATTTGAAGAATGGCATGTTAGGTTTCTGTGCTCCACTCTCTGAAACAAGCAGGGTGGGTCCCTAACTGTGGGTATGTTATTCCTTACAGGGAATATTTTCAGGGAGTCAAGTAAATACCATCAGTTCTCCTCTCCCCAATTTTACCTTCTCCCTGTCCTGTCTCCCTGCTGTTTACCTCTCTAAGTCTTCTTCAATTAATATTGTAACAGTCCATCCTGCCTTTCCTACTGGATGCCATAGCCCAAATTCCAAGTGGAAGGGTAAATGGGTGTAAGTTACATTTCTTTACACTGACCTAAGGGACTGTAGGTCAGTGTAAATGGCTTGACAAGGAGGCAGAAGAAGGTGTAAATTAAACTGGTTTATGTTCCTTTATATTCCCTGATGAATCTGGTCCTATTTATCTGTCCTGTCATGCTATATCAGCACTCCAGAGGCCAGCTTCCAGGGAATGTAGTGGCACAAGCTGAGTGGTGGCAGTCAGGAGCAAAGGAAGGATAGACCATTAGAACCTTACACATAGGTTTTTTTTAAGTTTATTTAAAAATTAAACTATTGGCCTGGTTTTGAAGTGAAACCAGATTTTGACTGCAGCTACCTAGCAATACACTCCTTACCACTCCTGTGTCTGTGACACTCTGTAGAGAAAGTGATAAGGCACAAAAGGGGAAGTTGGAGGCTCTTCTTACAACAGCAAGACTGTAGTAAATAGTTCTCTGTCATCTCTGTTGATCCATAGAGGCCTTGATTGCTAGATCCCAAAGTAGACTCATGGAAAAGCTAGAAGAGTTGTGTGCCAAGCAGTCCAAGGCATTGTCTCCACGCCACAGGAAGCCATTGGCCACACTTGCTCACTTTCAAGAACACCAAGGAGATCAGAAGTAGGTCCTGCTCTCTAGGAGTTAATTTTTGCACATACTGGGTGATTATGGTTGGGACTGTAGTAAGAATGTATGGGAATTAATGATTTCACTTGGGTGCCTTTCCATAGCCCTGTACCTTGCAGAAATTTAATAGCACAGTAGGAATGTGGCATAGTATTTTTATTTTCTTAAGGTGAGGAATTGCATGTGTTTATGGTAGTGTTGAAAAGAAAAGCTAACAAGAGTTACCCAGGCCAATCCATTGAAAAAGGTTGTGATGCATGCAGCCAATCTGTGCAACAGTGAAGGGCTCATAGAGCCTGTCACACTCAAAGGGTGGGATTGGCAAAGGACCCTAGGAGAGTTAGGTACCTAACTTGCATTGAATTCAATGGGATTTAGGCATCTAACTCCATTAGGGTCCTTTGAAAATCCAAAGCGGAATGATCTGAATCTACTCACCGGTGCCACAACTACCCCAGTGCAGCCATGTGGTAACAAGGTCCCAATCAGGTGCCCATTGAAGTCAAGATTCCCATTGACTTCCATGGGTGCTGGCTCAGGCCTTAAGTGAGCAACCCCCTTGCTGACTCAATCCACAATGACCAGCTCTAGATGGAGACACATCCAAGGCAGTGCAGGGCTTGCCAAGATGAGGAGCAAACTAAGGGTCAGTGCTCCATGTCGTAGTGTTTGACTGTCTTCAGTAAGGTGCCTTTCCATGCAGCATTCTTGGAGAGGGGGAAGGGCACAAACACAACCTCCTTTCTCTGGCTCTCCCAGAGTATTTGTCTTTGCTTATGTCTTCCAGTAGAGCACAAAAGAGCTTGCAATCTAAAAAGAGAAATGGATAAAGTGTGGGAGAATGGGATTGAGCAGACAAGCCAAGTGATCAGGCTGATGAGTGGCCATGTTTTGATTATTCCATGGGGGGCTTGGGGTTTGTATTTTCTCTCAATGGTCTCTTGACCTCGCCATTATTAGCTGGGTGTAATTTCTTTCAGGCATCACTATAGAACAGGATCATGAGGAGGAATCTGAATGCACAGAGGCAGTGGCCTTTCAGACCCACTCAGGGAGGATGTTCTATGCATAGAGGGTGGTGTGGAAGAAATGGTAGTGAAAGAAGCAGACAAACTGGGTATCAAGGATGGCATCATTGGCAGAGCAGGGAGGACAGGGGCAAATCAATAACCGACAAAGGCAGATTATTAGGGAAGGGCAGAGTTATGGGGATATTGAAGGGGAGGACAAGAAATGTGAACATGATGCGGTGAAGATGGGGTAGCCAGTGGAGGTGTTCAAAGACAGGAATGATACTATGTGGTCTTAGTGACTGCACTTTGTGCACATGGTAGTGAGAGAGAGGACTGTCCGGGAAGCCTAAGGAGGAGGTTACAGTAATCAAACCTGTGCCTGTCTTTGAGATTGTAAGCTCTTTAGGGCAGGAACTGTCTTTTTCTATATTCTACAGTGCCAACCTCACCATCAGTGCTTGAGAAATAAATAATAGTTAACCCTGGGACAAGAGGTCCTCAGAGGTCAGAAGATTTTCCCCCTCCAGCTGGGGATAAAAATCAGAGCATCACCATCAGGTCTAAGCAGTCAAGTGTAGGCATCTCCTCGGAGGGGATCAGAAAATTCTATTTTCGGCCCGGTCTGGTCAGGTTGATTTTATATGGCTGTCTGTGCCTCTAACTAAGCAAGGTCATTGTTTGAGTTGAAAATCAGAGATTCCTCAAAGATATGCAGTACAGTCGACTTTTTGGAAACAGACAGACTGTAAATCTTTAGCATTTCAACTCCTGTCTATCCCAGACCTGTGTCACTACAGTGCTGTGGATGCAGATCTGAACTCTATTTCATGGGGTAATGTCATGTCTGTTGAATTCAGCAGCTCTGAAGTTTAAATCTTGGCATTTATGGTAGTGTTCTTCTACCATGTGCAGAGACCGTGAGTTGGAACCTGTGTAATAGTCAGGAGTGCAGTCCCTTTCTTGATCTATTTTCATTCCAAATGTATGTCCTGTTGGAACTCTTCTCCTAGGAAGATGAATAATATCTTGAAACGATGATTTATATTCTCAGCGAAATCGTCTTCCCGCCACCTCCCCAGAGCTGTCGAAGTATGGACATGCCAGAACTGCAGTGTACAGCAGAGCCCCCAACAGTGTACATTGATTTACGGGACGCTAAACCACACAAATCAGCATTACCGTCGGTTGAAAATCAAAGGTAACTTCTGGGGTCTGATGTTAGTGAAAAACGAGGGACCGAGGGCACGAACCTGAAGGTTGTTGCAAATCCCATGCCCGTGGTGAGCAGTACCATGAAAGGCTTTCTTTGCTGTATCACTTCTTCTTGCCCTTGGTCTGGAAAGGGTAGCCCTCTGGTGGAGTGAGTGAGCATTTGGAAGGGAAACTATAAATCCAGGATAGATGGGCAACCAAGGGATTGTTGGCTCTGCTTTTTCAGTCTCCTGTGAGACTATGAGGTGCCTAGGAGAGTTCTGGGAGATTGGCCTCTTTCTAAAGACTCCAAAAGCTCTGGCAGAGGGTCTCCTCTAAAGCTAATGAGTTTGAGAAAGCTATTTGCTTCCTCCCCAAGATGCAGGGACACATAGCATGTCCACAGGGTGAGTGGACAACATTTATCAACAACTAAGTAGAGACTTCTGTACTCTTTTCCCAGAGATGCTTAGCGATGGTTCTGGCTAGAAAATGGCTTTGAAGAAAACAGCAATCTGAAGAAACCTTGTAGATAATGAAGACAAGTAGATGTTTTAGATGCACTCATCTAACACCCCTGGGTCTAAATGTATTTCATTAAGGAGTTCTAATTTAACTCACAGGGAGGTTAAATTTTACTACAGCCTTAAATTTAGCTAAAAGCAAGTTGTTCCAGTAAAAACAAGCATAAGATTGTCCTTCATGACCCCAAGATGAGTTATGTTGTTAGGGCATCAAACGGTGTGTATCAGTTATTGGGTATTTGCTGTTGGGAAGATACCTCTGAGGAGCTGTCTCCATGCAGTTTTAAAGAAATAAAAGATTTATTATTATTATTTTATTTTATTTTTTATTATTATTGCATCATGGACCAAATCCTCAGCTTGTATAAACCTAGCTCTAGTGAAGTCCGTGGAGCTGTGCCAGTTGATATCAACTGCAGATCTGACTCCATATATTTTCTTTAGCATCCCATTGTTTTAAACTTGCATCTCAGGCATGACTAAGACAGCACATTATGGATAAATCCCCCAGGCTGGTTGTTCATATTGTGACCATGAACAGAGGTGTCCAGTAATCAGATCTCTTTGCTTCATAGCTTGAATGACAGCTCCACTGAAGACGAGGAGGATACAACAGTTAAGGATCAACAGAAAACAAAGGCGAGAATGCAAGATTCTTCCCAAGGACCACGGTACAAACTACATGAATCTTCCCCTTTTCATGAAATTGAAATGATCCCCAAAAAGACTGAGAGTGAGATCTCACCTATTAAAATATTCTCCAGCAGTGATTCTCATAGCAAATCTGCTAAGTTTAATAGTTGAAACAAAATGTTTCAGTCTGGATCTAGCAGATCAGTCTTGTGTTCTTTCTGCTGCAGCCACAATCAAGATGCTGGAGTTAGAA
Source organism: Trachemys scripta elegans (assembly GCF_013100865.1). Lineage (NCBI taxonomy): Eukaryota > Metazoa > Chordata > Testudines > Emydidae > Trachemys > Trachemys scripta. Next base: position 34,472,518 of record NC_048307.1, read on the forward strand.
CATACTTGTTGATGCTTGAGGCAGAATAGAATTCACCTTGCTCTTTTGCAGCTATATGGAATCTATAGGGATATCAGGAGTAAAAAAACATTTTTGTTGTTGTCAGTAGATGAAACAGACATGGCTTAAAAGACACATGCAGAATAGACACAGACAGTAGGACAAATGCCTTATTTTTTTTCTGAGCCACTTTAAGTAACTTGAGAAAATTGTTTTTAAATAACTCCAAATCAAACATTTTAAAAGACTATGGGCATATACTCCTACCCAGCCTCTTTAGGAAAATGATCAAACAGAAGCTAGAAATTGACATTGATCTAGCATGATTATTGCAATGTGTGGGAAGAAAAACTCTCAGATCTCCTTATTTGTCTGGGTATAATGTGAACAGTCAAGGAACTCCTGAACGGTAGATGCTTCTGTATGCAGGGATGCCAACACCTCCCTATTGCCAGACTTGGGACCTGATTCAGCGAGGTAGTTAAGCATGTGCGTAACTTTAAGCATATGAATAGTTACTGCTCACATGCTTAAAGTTATGTATATGATTAAGTACCTTGCTGAGTCAGGGCCTAAACGTTTCACCCATGTATGCTCGGTGTTATCTTTAGAAGCCGTTTCCTGGTACTTAATGATGCACTTATACCTGAATTAGAGCAGTAGAAGGAACAAGCAGAACATGCTGTTTTGTTCTGTTTTTGGTAGAGCCAATTACTCTTATTTTTAAAAATAGTTTTGAAAGAATAAATGATTCGCCAAGGAACAGAGCCCAACCACTCAGAATGATTTAGCAGCTGAGAATAGTCAGAAGCCAGAACCAAGCAGGAGTGATCAGGCACACTAGGTGCTCTCATTTGTGCTGGTATCAATCCAGAGAAACTCCACTGAAATCACTGTGCGGTACAGCAGTGTAAATCTGGAGTCCTATAAAGCAAAACCTGGCCAAATCAATTTTGATTAGTTTTAAAATTGCTCACAAAAATTAAAATAAAATGCCTGACAAATATTACTGTTTCCCTGTTCCCACGTTAGGAAATCTGGTCATCTGAGCAGGCAGAAAACCCTTGGGCTGAATTCTGATCTCATTTACTTGGGCCTTGTGCTGTTGTCACTCTACTGATCTGGGTGGAGTTACACCTGAGTTACACTGGGCTAGAATCTAGATGGTCCCCTCCCAGGGTAAAGCCTGCAGGAGGGAGAAATCTCTGAAGATCTCCTCAGAGAGACACAGAAGTGCCCTCAAACCTGGCAGATCCCCGGGGCCACGTGTAAGAAATCTCTGTACTCATGCACCACCAGTACTCTGGCCCCTGACCTTTCCCACCTCATCTCCCTAGCAGGGCCAGCAAACTCCACTTGGTTCATTCACTAAATTTCCATATGGAGCAGGGTCAGATTAGGTCACCAATGTCTTCACCCTACCCCACTAGTTGCCTCCCAGGAGGAGAAGCAAGCACAGAAGTACTTTAATTGTCACATCTATTCCTACTGGAGACAGGTAAGTATCCAATCAGAATCACTGCAAGGACATGGTGATGTGTTAGTAGAATCCTTACTGCTAACTTACCCTCTTTGCTCTTGCAAATGACTCATGATTGTCCAAGGTCTATTATACCAAGGCATTCTCCTGGCGCCACTGCTATCCATGCACAGTCGAGGCAAGGTCAGGAATGAACAATCATCACTCTGCACTTACATTAACAGTTTACCTGGCAACAGATTTAGAATCTGAGGCCCTGGCCTTATGGATGCTGAGAATGTCATTCAGTTCACATTCATTATTTTCGGTATCTGGCAGGGGAGGTGTTAGCAAACCCACACTGCTTAGTCATTCTCCTTAATGGTCCAATTCTTACAGTAACCAGGGGTTTCAGGTGTCCAGGAGAGTCTTGTCATCTCTAGAAGAGGTCACAGGTTAAAGTGGTGATTCCTAATAAGAGACAGAAAAGAGGAGACCCTTAAGAAAATAGAAGTGGGAAGCCTAGCTGTAGAATACTCTGTGTTCTGAAAAGTACAAGGTTAGTTTGAATAATTCACAATAGCGTACAGGCGTATACTCTGCAGAGCCAGAACACTGTAATATCAAACTCAGACAGCACATAGCCACTTCTCTGCGTCCAGATAATTCTCAGCTGCCTCTTTCAGAACCGAACAGTGACATCTGTGATGCTCCTTTCCTGACACTGCAATCAGCCCAAAAACTGGTGGCCCTCACCCTTTACCAAACAGCTTGGGAGCTCCTTCATCATCAAAATGACATGCAGCCACAAAACAATTGTGTGCTGATGTTGTGTTGCAATGTGATGCCATAATTTTGCATCATCATGACCCAGGGAAATCACAGAATTGTGATGTTGATAATTCAACAGTCTCATTTCCTCAAGTGCTGGGAGGGAGAAGGCCTCCTTCATCTCCCTTCTATCTCTGATAAGAATTATTGGGGGGGAATCTTATCCTCTCTCTTTATACCTACCTGACTGACTGCTGGATGGGAAAAGGGTTCCATGGGGGGAGCTGTGGACTCTGACTTCCAGTCCAGCAGTCCATTTCCTGAGTGCTCCTGAGACAGGCATTGTGCTCCTCTGTCTGACAACCAGGAAGAGTGAGTGAAATGCCGGTCAAATATCTATCCCAGGACAGCTGCACGGAGGGCCAGGGTAAACTTTTCAAAGGCCCCCATGTCCCATTTTCTAAAGTGACTTGGCTCCTAAATTCCATTGTCTTTCAATGAGACTTGGGCTCCAAAGTGCATATGGCACTTTTGGAAGTGGGACATAGGCTCCTGAGTCATGTAAGGGCCTTTGAAAATGTTATCCCTCCATCTCTAGAGCCAGAAGCTGTCCGTACCATAAACCACTCTAGATCACAGTCCACTGCAGTAAAAAGTCAGAGTGTAACTGGCCATCCCCTCTCTCTCTTCTTCTGCAGAGGCAAATAATTAGTCCCATCACAAAGGACAATGTCACCAGACCCTCATGAGTGCTGTCGATGTTCATAGTGTTACTACCCTAGATCAATCCAGCAATGTCTAACTGAACCACCTGGATGCCCAAAGAATTCCAGGTGGGCTCATGGTGGCATATTCTATCATTTTTGAGCTAATGTTAGGACATCAAAAACCATTATCCAGGTGGTCTTCTGTGCCCTGCTTTGCGCTGGCAGTCAAATTAGGTTCCTCAGTAAGGATCTGCTAATTATAATGCTCTACGTTGGTTTAATCCATTTGATTTTTAATTTTCAGGGATTGCACCGGGAAAAGCCTGCTGTTGCAGCAACTCCGTAACTTCCGTAAAGAAGCATCTCAGCCTCTTGCTAATGAGGCCTCTAAGCAGGTGCTAAGAGATGAAGGAGGGAGCCAGGATCTTGAGAGCCCAGAAGAGATGGGCACCCTGAAAATCAGGAGAAAACGCTATCTAAGAGTGAGAGGGGAAGCAAACAAGGTGACTTCCAGGTGTCTGGTGCACTCAGACTCTCAGAGGGTCAGTCCTGCCTTGCCAAACCATGTGAAACATGGAGCTGATCCTTCAAGGGAAAACCAGAAAGAGACTGAAGACACACTACATTCAGGAAGTGCTCCAGAACCCCCTCTAAATAAAGCAGCAGAATCCCCAAGGTACTAGAGAGTTTGGAGTAAAGCCATCAGTGGTGATTCTGAATGCCATTCCTGTAAGCATCCATCTAGAGCAGTGGTTTTCAACCTGTGGTCCGTGGACCCCTGAGGGGCTGCAGATTGTGTCTGAGATTTCCAAAGGGGTCAGCACCTCCATTCAAAATTTTTTAGGGGTTTGCAAATGAAAACAGGTTGAAAACCACTGACCTAGAGAGCATATTACTGGCTGCAACCTAGGGGTGCAAGGTTGTCTGGCTCAGTTAGCTAGAGAGGATCTGTATGTTTGTTATATTTTGCAGGGCAGAAGAGAGCCTGAGAGAGCTGTCCCTAAAGGAAAAGCAGATGAAAGAGAAGCACAGGAGGCAGAGACTCCAGGAGCAGCTGGAGCGATTGCAGCCTCACCACTCGGTTACTGGAAAGCAGCCCATGGCAGAGAAAACTCCTGTTTTGTTTCACCCGGTTAGTATCTCAGCGTAGGAATGCTCCTTGCTTCCTGCTGATCCCCTTTTGAAAATTCTGGGACGAATCTAGACATGACCTCAAAGTCCAAAAGACCTTTTCATTCTAATACTTGAAGGTTGTGTTATGGCTCTGTTTTCGTGGGCTAGCTTCATGGTTCTGCCATGCCTGGCCATAAGAGCAATCTTGAGAGCTATTCTCCTTTACTTACGCACCTGCTTCCACTGCCAGACCAGTGCCTGTGGAGAACACCTGCATTTCCCAAAGGGGCTCCCACTGCTGGGGATGTGGGGTGGAATCCTGGCTACATTAAAGTCAGTGGGAGTTTTGCCACTAACTTTAGTAGGGCCAGGATTTCACCCAGAGTTCTTGTAGCTTTTTTTAAAAAATGAAGTTTATTTTTATGGTTTTAAATAAGTTCCTAGCTTCAATTTGGCCTCCTGTCCCCAGCGTCTTGGCTCTCAGTACTGCACCCACATCTGGATAGGCAGCAGGTGTGAAAGGAGGATTGTGATTTTAGTTAGTTTCTTTCCTTGCAGTGTTTGATCTTTGCCAACAGTGTTCTTAAGGGATCACAAAGCCATTTGAACTCTCTGAAGCCTAGAACAAGGCTCAGAGAAGGGGATCATTTCTCATTTCCATGAGATCTACATATTGAGTCCTGATTTCTCACTGCACTGATTTTGCTGCTGGCAGTGCCCTCCATCCCCGCAGAGGGTGGTGGTGAAGCAGGATTTCCCCCTACATTTGCTCCAGGTCCATTGGTAGCAATCGCTTTGGCTTAGCAACAATAGAAAACATTTCACTTAGTGCTAAAGTCTTGTGGTCTAAATGCACTTGACAGGGGATGGTCCATTCAAGTTTGCGCATTTGTAAACAAATGTGACTTCATTGGATTTCTTCATCTTAAATATTCATTTTTAAAACATTGGATTTACCACTGATGAAAGGTGTTGGATTGACAAACCTACCAGCTGAAGTCCTTTGTGTCTATAGAGGAGGACCAGCAAGAGCAATGCAGTGCACAGTTCTCACATAGCATTCCACTAAGGGGCTTAGTTCTTGTTCTAGAGGGACCTTCTGTAAGGGTTTCTTATCTGTAGTCTTCAAACCTGTTGAGTTTGTGGCCTGTCAGAAGCTGTTAATGAGCTCCTGTTAGTGTTGGTTAAGATGTGGGCACTTGTTCATTTGGAAATAGATTGAGTCTCACCAACTAATTTCTTATATTGCACCAAACAATTGTCAGGATGCGATATATTTTGATCACTATCACTTTGTTAGATTTGAACCCATGTAATAAAGGTAAAAGACTCCCTAATCCAATGCTAATTTCATAAACTACCCAGTCTCCCAACTATAACTAAATTCACGATGCACTGTGGTGGAGCCAACCAGAGAACAGCCCACACTGAATGCAATCTGTGGGCAGCTTCTATCCAATTCTTGTTCATGAAAATCCATTATTAAAATTAAAAAGAGAAATTAAAAATATGTCCATATAATCCATCAGCGACAACTGTCCTTCTTAGAGTTATTTGAAATTCACTTTCACAGTTAGCAGCATTTCTGGGCTTCAAATTAGAACATTTTTTTCTTTCTTCTTCTTTCTTTTCTTTTTTTATTTGCACAGACAGAAGCAGAAAAACTGAGACTGTTTTGACATCTGAAACTGAAGAAGCTATAATTTGGCAGCTGTGTTGCTCAGAGATTTGGAAATGAAAATATCTAACACCAAATTTTTTATATATATATATATATATATAACAAACTGGAGTCTCTGAGAGGGTAGCACACTATCAAATTTGTTTTCTACATACTTTTTTTGGCAGCGATAGACATTCAGATTTGGAACATGGGACTCCTGACCATCCTAATGAATGTACATCAGTAATTGAATTGAATAATAATTACAGAAGCTCAGAATCCCTGCACAGAGTTGTTAGAAAGTAATACAGAGTTTTTATAAACTGTGTGACGATTACATAAAAGGTTTCATTTCAGCTCTTGAAAGCAACAAAATTCAGACTTAATTTTATCACTGTCGCCTTAGCTTAACCTAATTCAGTCAAACTCTGTTCACAGTTTCTGCTTTCAGCAGAGTGGCAATAGCATAAACAAGAATCATTAGATCTGGGGTAACATTTTAAAAAATGCGTAAGTGACTTATGAGAGTAAGGACCAGTTTTTCAAAGGTAAAGGTGCCTAAAGATGCAGATAGGTGCCTAGTGAGATTTTCAAAACACCCATTGAAATCAACGAGAGTTTGGCACCTAAATGTTTGAAAATATCACTAAGCACCTATCTGCATTGTTAGGTGCCTAAATACCTTCAAAAATCTGCCCCTAAGTCCAATTTTCAAAAATGACTTTGTCATTTAGGAGTCTGAGTCCTATTGACTTTCACTGAGACTTAGACTTCTAAATACCTAGATCACTTTTTAAAATGGGATTTAGGCTCCTAAGTCACGTAGGCACTTTTGAAAATGTTACCCTTGTTCCGTTGGGCCAGATTTGGATCTGTCATAAGTAGATGAAATATTCATGAAAGTCTAATTGAGTGGGGACATAAACAGTTCTGTAAGGTACATGTGGGGTTTAAGCAATAACATAGTATAAAGTTTCACAGATTTGGTTTCAGTAGATGGACAAAAATAAGTGTAACTTATGTGCAGTGGTGAAGAAGGTATGTTGGTTGCAGGTAAAACAATTTAAAAAGAAGATGTAAGATAAAGTAGCGGCACCTGCCTTTTAAAGTTACTTATCTTGCATACTCTCCTAGCTATGTCGACCTAGTAGGTATGTTGACCCTGCATCTGGGAGCCAGCCTCCCAGCCTGGGTCCACAGACTTGTGTTAGTGGGACTAGTGCTAGACATTGCAACACAACTATTTTTAGCATGCTAGTGAAAGCCCCACTAGTATGAGTATGTGGACCCAGACTGGGAGGGATGCTCCCAGATGCAGTGTAGACATACCCCTAGTGTCAAATCAGTACCATTCATGCTACTGCACCTCTTTCTGACTCCCTTGCACTCCTGATTCCATTGGATTCTGTGGCAAAGCTGTCATGGATGTCAGGGAGAGCATGATCAGACACGTGACCTGGAACTTACCTGCCAATAATGCCATAGCTGAATGTAGCCCTTGTGACTAAACATATTGCATTATCTATAATGAGCCAAATTCAGTGAAAGTTATTCTTGCTTTACACAGTGTGACTGAAAGTAGAGTTTGGCCCGAAATATAAGCAAAAAGCCTTGAACTACTGAACTACTTGAGTTAAAGACAGAGTGAAAGACAGTCTGAAATCAGATAATTTCAAAAATGAAGTTTCTGATCATTCACCAATCTAGATAAGGTACTTATATGGTCCCATTGCCATAGTATCTGACTGCATCATGCTCTTTAATGCAGTTGTCCTTGCAACACATCTGGGATGGGGGACTGGGACACACAGAGATGAAGTGGTTTGTTCAAGGTCACAGTGCAGGTCATTGAACCCAGGTGTCCAGAGTCCCAAGCTAGCAACCTAACCTCTGGATCATCCTCCCTTTCTATGCCAGCTACCCCTGAGTAGCCTGCCAACTTCAGTGCTCTTGAATGATATTTTCCAATGAACTAAGAGCCTGATCCCTCAAAGATTTTCACAGATGAGTAACTTTACTCGTGTGAGTAAGCTACTCATCTGGGTACAGTCTTTTTGCCAGATCAGGCCCTACCTGACTAAACAGGGCAACAAGATAAAATTCACCCCCACTTAACTAGTGCATAGGGCCTTTCACCTAGGTGAAACTGACTATATTCAAAACTGTCAAATGCACAAAGTAAACAAACAAAAATAGAACAAAATAATTCTTTTGTATTCCAGTTATATTTATCTGATGTGACTGCTTGTAGGAATAGTAGCTGAAACATTTTCCGACCGAAGTGCGATTTTTTTAGTTGCTGTGTCTCTAAATCAGAATTTGTAGTTTAAATTAGATCCTCGTGGCCCAATTCTGTTTTCATTTATACTGTTCATGTATTACTCACACCAATGTGATTCTGGAGTAACTGAATGCAGAATTTAGCCCTTAATGTTATTTTAACATAGTTTTTTAATTTAAATCGTGATTATGTTCCGAAACACATCTATGTAAAAATGGCCCGAGATGCTTCCTGTGCTGAACTTAGCCTGTGTATACTCTTCAGATTCCCATCAGATTTCTTTGCTCTGTTTATGCTGGGATTATATGTAGCAGTGATACATCAAACAGCCACCAGATGGCTCCTGAATACTTCTCTTTTGTCTAATAAAATATTTGCCAATTGTCTGAAACAAGACTAAAATGTCTTATTTAATGAAAAAAATAAATTAATTACTACTGCTCTAACTCCAGAATGGCTTAAAAATAAGATAAGTTAATTAAAGATGACGTAGTTAATTCTATTGTGCGAGAACTTTAAGGCTATATTCTCTCTTGTGCTGCCAGTTCAAAGGGTCTAGAAACAAGCTGGATCTGGCCAGCTGCGAATTCTCTTGGTGTGGGGGAAAAGTTACACTGGTACTGCACCAGCTATCTGGCCCTTTTGCCAGCTTATTATTATTTATTATGCTGTGCTCCAGCTGTGTTCATCTGATTTATAATCCCTTAGGGACCATGGGCAGTAAACTAGAGAAGTCCCCAGGCTACTCTAACCTATGCCAGGGCTCAGGATTGCACCCTTGAGATTCAGCAAGCCATAAATGGCAAAGCAGAGAATCTTGGCCATAAAGGTAACCAGCTGCAAAGAGTGCTGTGGAGTTAGCTCTGTTCCTCTTCGGGTTCATACAGTAATGTAAGTTACGGGAGCGTGAAGACTGGTAAACTGTCAGTGCACGCATTAACACAAGTCAAGAAGACCTTCAACATCTCATTATCCAACTGACTCCTGTCAAAGGTTCTTATACCGCACCCATCACCATGGTATCTGAGCCGAAAATAGTCATCAATAGTCCTGCTTTAATGTGGCATTTGACCAGGTTTTGCAGAAACACTGCTGAGGTGACACTCGCCTCAACCAGAGGGCGCGTAATTATCATTTCAAAACACTAAGGCCCAGACTTTTACAGGTATTTAGGCGTTGCTGTGCTCAGCATTGCAATGCCCAACTGATTGAGGAGCCTATATCTCATTGTCAAGAGGGACTGAGGCACTTAAGAGCCTTAATTCCATTGACTGTCAGTAGGGTGCTGTGCAGGTAGTAATATAATACATAAATTACACTAGCTAGTCACAGTCCGGGACCCATGGGACGGAGAGTTCCTTTCAGGCTGCCAGCAGTCCATTCCATTTCTATAGAATATAGGCTTTGATTTATTTAAAAAATTAGGATTCTAACCCTTCTGCTTTCTATGGAGTCTTTCAAGTAGGAGTTGATGCAGTGTTGTCTTCCTGAGTCTGCCAACAAACAGCCTGAAACTAGAGCTTTAAGGCCTGACCTAATGTGCATTGAAGCCAAGGGAAAGAGTCCCATGGATTTCATTGGGGGTTGGATCAGTCCCTAAGAAACCTCTGAACTTCTCCATTTATCTCAATGGGATTTTAACTCTGAACCTAGCTGGAGATCACTGAAATTGCAGGTGGAAAAGATCAGTTTAGCCAGCTAATCCATCCCCTGAAGGATTCTCTTATGTTAGATACAGTAGATTCCACTTATTAGAATCCTTTGGTTGCCAGCAAAAAGTTGCTATCGTCCAGCAGTTGCTAATAAGAAGGCAGGGTTGTGAGGCTACAGCTGGGGAAGGAAACGCTGGGGCATGCCTTCCTTGGCTGCAGCCTGCAAACCTACTGGGGCAGGGACTGCAGCCTGGATGCTGAGGCTTTCTATGGCGAGCAGGGATGCTGGAGGCCCCAGGGGCTACACTGTACCTCTCCCTGTGTACTCCATGGGTCTGGGCTCAGGCACATGCCAATGTTTCTTTCCCTGCGTGCAGTCGCCTGACAGGACACAACCCGGAAAGGGGAGGGAGAGGCACCATGCAGATCCAACAACTGGGCTGCAGCCACCTTCCCTGCTACTGCCTGGTCCACAGCCTTGCCTCCTAGCCTACAGTCCCTTACCTCCTGTGTGCTCCCTGTGCACAGGCAGGTTTGCAGGGCTGCAGCCAGAGAAGGTACATCCTAGCACTTTCTTCCCTTGCTGCAGCCTTGCAAACCTGCCTACAGCTGGGGCCTTTGTTCCAAAAAAAGAAGTTGCTAATAAGTGGCATGCCTTTTGCCAATATCCAAATCCCATTAATCCTGCTGTGAATGGGACGGGATTGGTTCCCAGCAATATGTTGCCATTACGCAGAAGCTGCTAATATCAACATTGCTATTAAGCGGAATCTACTATACATTTATGGTGCCCATTGCCATGGTATTTGAGCACTACACAATCTTTAACAAATTCCCCCTCATGACACCCAGGCGAGGTGAGGAAGTTCTGTATTCCCATTTCATAGATGGGAAACTGAGGCACAGAGACAAAATGACTTTTCTGCGGTCGTATAGGAAATCTGAAGTGGAGCAGGAACTGAATCTAGTTCTCCCTAGACCCAGGCAAGCAACCTGACTCACTGCACTATTCTTTCTCTGTCTCCAGTTTTCCACATTCAAAGCAACAGCCAGTTACATGTGCACAGCTGACAATTCTGGGTACTCCCTACAGTACCTTCTCCAGTGTTATGTTAGGTGACTTAAAGAAGGGTGAGAGTCCCACTGCTTGGGAGACTATGCAAGGTCAGCTTGTTCTCACCATTAGGAAACTGTGCCTGATTGTCAGCCCTTAATTTCTTTATCTTAATATAACCCTTCTGCCAGGTGGAGCTGGCAGCAACCAGGTTCAATATCTAGGGATTCCTTTTCAACAATACAACACAGAATTGGCTCAAATTCCCACCCAGTAACCTGGGATAATTATACACCATCCCTGGGCGCCTCTGAGAGGCAATACTTCCCATTCGCAAGCACAGAGCCTGAGTGTAGAAAATAAACTTTTAATGAAAGGAGGGAAGTCACCCAACATTAATTAGGGAAAATGCCACAAGCAGGATTCATAATCATAAAACTGAGCAGGACACCCACCCCAGTGTGCATGGGGCAGAGTATTCTGCCTTATGTTCCTGAGTTCTACAACCAAAAGCTCCTTTACTGTGTCCCCGTCTTCTCCCTCATCATACCCCACTCACAGTGGTTGTCCTTGGTCAGTGAGGACCCAGGGTTCAGAGGTGCATCTGTGTGAGTTCACCTCCCACCCAAGGAACCTTACTTGCTCCACCATCTGAGCATGTGCTCTGGCTGGCTACCCCATCAGCCATGGTTCCTCTCCACTAGCTACCTGGCCAGATGTGGTTCCTTGTTGCCTAGCCACCCTGCCAGCCAACTGCTTGCCACTTTCGCTGGCCGCCCATCAGTTACCTTCTGCTGCCACCTGCCTCTCTGCTGTGACCTCTGTAGGTCAGTCTCTTAGAGCTTGTCTACACTGGCACTTTACAGCGCTGCAACTTTCTCCCTCAGGGGTGTAAATATCCCCCCCCCCCCCCCCCCCCCCCGAGTGCAGCAAGTTTCACTGCTGTAAAGCGGCAGTATAGACAGTGCACCAGCGCTGGGAGCGTGGCTATGCCCCTCGTGGAGGTGGGTTTTTTAGAACTCTCCCAGCGCTCTGCAGTGACTACACAAGCCACAATAAAGCTCCTCCGTGGCAGCGCTTTAACGTTGCTAGTGTAGACTAGCCCTTAGTGATTTTTAGCTCTCAACAGGCTGGGCAGAAACACTGCCCCATCACAAGTGATTTCAGCTCTCATTGAGTACTTAAAATAACAAAAGGCTCCTAATGAAGCCTATTTGGCTCTATCTTTGAACAGAGGGGAGGAAGAGGTTAAACCAGACTGGGGACCCTTAGGGAGAGTCCACACCTCCTGGCTGGGACCCCTGTCCCCACCCCCCTTATTTCCACAGAGGTCTGGCATTCGAGCCCCTGGCTTAACGAGGTCCTTTCCATTGACTGTGACCCCCTCATTTGGGACAGGTTAAGCACAGTTCTGCTCTCCTTTATTCATACAAGACAACAACGTTGATAACATTTCACTACCCCTGCATTCAGTACTACAGTAATTTATAACCCAACACCAGCCACAGTTGATCACTTTGAGCAACACAGCTCTATCTGCCGGATATTTTGGCAGAGCAGGTGTGTTCATGTAAATACAGTTTGCTCCTGAAGTCTCTCCCCCTCCCATCTAGATGCTGGGGACCCTGCTTACATTAATTTAATCCTGCATCTCTTAGTTATACCTCAGGGTTCAAACTGAGCTATCAGGGGAGGGGAGGAGAAACAGAGGGCAGCAGCTATAAGGAGCGAGGGGGAACGGGAGCCGCGCATGACCGAACAGAGGTGTGGCAAGTGGCTCACAAGTAGAAATTTTTCACTGCCATCCCTGCTTCTGTAGCTTTGAGTTGAGGATTGTCTTTGTTCAGGGCTTGAAGCCCTGAACCCATTCAAAGACATACTCTGCAAAACAGAATCACTGTATCCATTCAAGGCTGCAGGGTAGCTGGCTGCTGCTTTGAGTGGGGAAAGGTGCTGGTGAGAGAACACTTACTGGAAAGTCCTTTCTGCCCCTGCCAGCCAGTGATCCGCTGGGAGAGAAGTGAGGTCTGTTCCCTGCTGGGTAGTGAGGCCTGTGAAAAGAGAAAAGTTGCCAGCTGGAGGCCAGGGAAAACAGAGCAGAGCCGTGTTTCTGCCCATTGCGTTCTTAGGCTCTGATTGGCCTGGCCCTTGTGGAGAGATGCCATGTTTCATCCCGTAGCCCTGGGGTGAGGAGAATGGTGAAAGGGGGCAAATAGAGAGAGAAGGGAAGGGGTTTAAATGGAAGGGCAGAGGTGGGAAGGCAGGGCAGAAGGCAGAACAATGAGGAGGGACTAGAAGAAGAGAGGAAGCCTAGTAAGAAGGGGAGAGAAGGCAGAGAGGAGGGCAAAGAGAATGTGGCAGATGGAAGGCGAGAAAGGGAAAAGAGAGGAAAGTCAAATGAGACACCAAGTGTTAAGGTTAGGAAGAGGATGTAGTCTTCAGTGGCACAGGTTTCAATGCATCGTTGGGCGAATACGTGCTGACACCAACTCCTGAACTGGGTTGTAGATGTCTATGCAAATTAGTTTTGTCTTTTGGATTCCTGGCAAGTGGCTTCCATAATCTTCTTTTGCAAGGTGTGTACCCCTGCTTACATAATCAGACCAGTACACAGTTCCACCCTGCGCTGGTGCAAGAGCCCCTTGATGCTAATACTATAGGGGTGCACTAGCATAGAGAAGGGCAGACGGTAAAGAATGCAGAGGTCCCCAGTTCACAAGAGAACTTTACCCTAGATTCTCCTTGTAACTGATCTTTTTGTCTGCGCCAGTTCACACAATGCTGCAGCGGCACGGCCTCCAGGGCATGTTCTGGGGTCCCCATCCCACCGAGAACAGGTTGAAACGAGAGCGACATGTATATTGGGGTAAAAGCTGCTTTGAGCTGACCCAGATCTATGTGGCGATAACGCTTCCCACCCATTCCGGACACATCCTCCATTGGCCCCCACACCATGGGGATCAGCCCTCCCCCTTGTGCCATGGTAGAACAGCAGGCGGTAGGTTTGGAGAGGAAGGTTGCCCTCTGAATCTTGAGCCTTGCCCAGCTGAATGCCTTTGCAGGAGCCCCTGGCCCCTGGCTTTATCTATACCACTTTCCAGCCATGACATGAAGTGAGTGAAATCTGATGTCTTTCCAGGACTGTGGTTGTTTTCAGTCCCATTTTCTCTAATTGGAATTTGAAATGGCCTTAGAAAGATATGAAATATTTAGTCCTTTATATTCCTTGGCCCATCTTGGGAGTGATTAAAATGAGTTTTGGTCCATTATTGAATATACTTATGGCGGATCTTGACAGATGGAAACATTTGTTGCTTTTGCTTAAGGGAAAGGTTAGTATAAGTGAAATGAATATAGTTTCCAGAATTGTATACACACAGAGCTTGCTGCCAGTAGAGGTCCCTAAATACTTTTCCGTTCACATTAGCAGAACTGTCAAGATAGATTTGAAGAGCAGGCAATAAAGCAAAACGTTAATTAGATAACCCCTATCTCCCATCTACAAGGGGGCAGATGAGGAAATTATGTCTGCATAAGGCAGTTGCTCTTTGACAAACTACAGAAGTATGTGTTACCTATGGGCCAAAATCTATCACCTTCCACTGAGAAGGACCTCTTGCTTCACTGAGATCAGAATAGAACTCAGATCTCCTGATTCTCTGCTCAGAACTGGGAGCTGATCTTTTGCAGTGACTTCTTTTTTGATACTGGGAAGCAGTATGTGCTATGGTTTTTGTACAGTGGTGATCTTGATTGGGACCGCTAGGTGCTACCATAATACAAATCATCATTTCAACTAGAGAAGTCCTATATGCAACAGCAACACTGTTTGTAGGAATTTCAAATGGTCTAATTGAGGTTTCAAAGTGGAAAAATCCTGCAATTACGATTATTAAAAAAGTATAGCTGTGTAAGACTGCACGGTGAGCACCAGCAACTCCCTCAGAAGTCACTGGTGATTATAGGTGCTCAGCACCTCTGGGGCTCAGAGGGAGGAGGGATAGCTGTGGTTTGAGCATTGGCCTACTAAACCCAGGGTTGTGAGTTCAATCCTTGAGGGGGCCACTTAGGGATCTGAGGCAAAAATCAGTAATTGGTCCTGCTAGTGAAGGCAGGGGCTGGACTTGATGACCTTTCAGGGTCCCTTCCAGCTCTATGAGATAGGTGTATCTTCATATATAAATCAGGTGCAGAGATAAGTCTTGTTCCCCCACCCTGAAGAGCTTACAGCCTAAGTAAGTCAAGACACATTGGAAAAATCAATACAACAGATTGGCCCTTGCAGCTGAAAACAAGAGAAGGCTTGTTCTGGCAAAGTGCTGAGTGCTCTCAGCTCCCAGTGAAACCAGTGGGAGTTGAGGGCACTTAACACCACACAGCAGTGTTCCACACCGTTCCAAATTGAGCCTGTATTGTCTTGGAGGAGCATAATTTTAAAGGTGGCCCATTTACCCAGCTAGCCCTCTGTGAATGGTACAGGGAGGGCTGTGTGTACCACGGCCACACCGTCTCATTCCATTTTTAACGCCCCGCCCTTCACAGCAGGCTTGGTCTTTCTTGCAAGGATACAGTCAGCTTAAAAATCAGACCCCTCTGTGCAAATGTTTTACTTTCATCACTACAAGTGTCGCATAACTAGGTAATGGGCCAGCTCCCCTTTGCTCTCCCCAATCCTGGAGCTGGCTGTGTGCAGGGCTGGGACTTCAGCATAAGTTACAGCATTGCTGCTAACAGCCCAAGTGGTCAAAACAGTGCAGCACAGGGGATCTTGACCATGCCCCCTTTCTGCAGCGGGATGGGAGGTGCTGTGGGAGCCTCAGACTCTGCACAAGGGTGATCCTCCCAAAGGCAGGTGCCCCTGCTTCATGGCCTTACTGCATGAGAGGAGCTGGTCCTATGACTACAGAGATCAAGGGGAAAATGTCCTTTCTTTTTTTTCACCTGTGTTTACTTTGTGCATTTGACAGCCCTTTAGTTTCCCCGTTTCCCTCTCTAGAGAGCCAGGTTCACCCTGCTCCGCCACAGACTCCCTGAGTGACCTTGAGCAAGCCTCAATTCCTCATCTGTCCAATGGGGAGGACAGCCCTCCCCTTTCTCACAGGTGTGTTGCGAGGATAAAGACATTAAAGATTGTGAACTGCTCAGGTATCCAGTTATGGGAGCCATGTGAGTAGATCGTATAGTCAGTCACTCTCCCCCTTCGTTTGTGTGAGTCTCTCACAGAGCAACAAGAGAAGGATCTATATATATACTCAACAGGAAAATGTGATTGTGAAAGCTACAAATATTGGAATATACCCAGGGTTGAGGGTGTATTTCAAGTTGCGTATAGTGTTGACCTGATGCCATGTTTGAAATGGAAGAAGAGAAGTATTTAAAGACAGTATATGCTTCAGTATATGCTTCAGTGGGGCCTACTGAATAGGGCACTCGACTGGGTCTCAGGAGACAGGGGTTTTATCCCAAGCTATGCCACTGGCCTGCTGGGTGACCTTAGGCATGTCATTTCCCCAGTCTGTGCCTCAGTTTCCCCATCTGTAAAATAGGAATGATGATGCTACTGACCTTGCTTGAATAGTGCATTGAGAACTTCAGATGCAAAGCACTATAAGGAGCCAGGTGTTATTTAGGCTGCCCAGCCGATAGTGGATTTGAAATAGTTCTGTTTCTGGAATGTATAAAGGAAGGAAAGAGACGAAATGTCAGTGTTTTTTCCTTAATATTGTGCTGTCCATCTTCAGAGTACTTTATAGACATTAGCTATTTAATCCTCCTCTCAGGTAGCTAAGTCAGGAGTGTTATCCCCATTTTAAAGGTGGAGAGATGGAGGGAGAGAGGTTAAGTGGTGTACAGAAGGAATCAGTCTTAGAGCCAGGATTAGGACCCGAGTACCTGGTTCCCAGTCCTCTGCTCAGATCACTGTATCACCTCTCCCAGAGTAAAGCCCTCTAGTGCACCCACTAGAATGTGTGTTGGGCAGAGAAATCTCTTCCATACATGTTTGTTTATTTTCAAAGAGATAAAGATCATTAAGTTGTGTCAGTCTTAGGGAAGGAAGCGGTGAGGCTGGTCTTTATGGTTGGCAAAGTCATTTGACCTGTTTGTTTGTTTCAGCCACTTATTGTGTCTTGTCACTAACAAAGATTGTAAGCTCCTTGGGCAAGGACTCTCTTTTTGCTTCACATTTGTGTAACACACAGCACAATGGGCTGTGATCCCTGCTCGGCCTCTCCAGTGCTAATGTAATATGAAGAATAAATAACTATCCCAGGAAAGGAGCTCTCCATCTTGTATTCTAGAAATTAAACTAAATCAAATGGCCTGCTTCTATTCCCACTTCTACTGGTTTATACCATCATGACGGCATTGACTTTGATGGAGTTCCTCCTGATTTACTCCCATGTAAGGGAGACAAGAATCAGGCCCCGTTATGTGTTAGTTGGGCGCAAGATCCTGAAAAATGGGAATTTTCACCTAAAGATGTTCAAGATAAGATGTGTTAAGTGAGGCCCTTTTGCGTCAGATCAGCGGGCATGGAAGAACAATCAGAGTGAGGACTCTCACAGCAGCTGAAAGCGGGAAATACACTGAGATTTCCCAGGCTGGTTTTGTATCCTCGTGGTTTGGAAATCATTCCGAAGAGCATCAGAACATTTGGGAGATGTTGTTTGAGGTTCGCTGATCAATAGTCCCTGACGGTCCTTCCGACCCATTCATAACATCTCAGAGTCCAACTAGAAATATCCTGGCAGAGAGTGAGAGGTCTCTCAAAACCAGTAACTCAGGAGTGGCCAACAGGACTCTTGCTTCCAGAAATGGTGTCGAGAGCCCATGCTGAGCCAGATCCTGGCAACACATCAGACAGACAGCACAGCAAGGGCAGTGGCACATATCAACAGCATCCAGCAAGGAGGGTTTCTGACAGCACAGGATATCACTGGTCAGGCCAGGTAACACGCAGTGGGGCTCTGCATGTGGTTGCTGTCCTCAGGAACAATTGCTTAGTGCAATGGAGCTATCTTGTTTACTGCAGATAGCAGAGGAAGTGTGTGCTGAATTCAGGGCCAACAACATCCGTTTACCCTGTAGCCACACCCCTGTTGCCAAGGTATACAGCCAATGGCACAAGCAGTGTATATGTGCCAGTGCACACTTTGTGCCAGATCCTTGGCTCTGACTTGGTCTCTTTGCATTGCTTTGGTGACACAAAGAAGCCATTAAACTGCTCTGCCTGGGCAGTTGAGGATTCCCCTGGGGTGAGTGAGTCCTCAAGTGGGATAGAGCTGGTGTAGCTGGCTCTACACCACACCCCTTCATAGCCCCAGCATGGGGGGATATCAAGGAAGTGGCCAGCTGGAGAAGGACGTGTATGGAGCACTGCTATGCTCCAACTATTCCCAGCTTGTGTATCAGCCCTTTGGGTTATAGCAGCCCTGAGGAGGCTGCTGTATATTGCACCTGGGTTGACCCAGCCCCTCGTGGCCCCATAACTGGGGGAACATGAAGCTCGTATAAAACCATTCCCCCCTGCTCTGGGTCCTGTGCTGAGCACGGCTATGTGCAACAGCAAGATCCCACCTGCACCTTCACAGGGCAATAATTGCTGACAATGAGCTGACTCCAATATGACTTTTCCCCTTCTACTGCACCTGCATAGACACAGGCAGGCATTAGCCCTCTCAGGCTCCCACAGCCCACAGATTCCAAATCTTATCATACTTCCCAATCAGGAGAGATGATCTCCTTCAAGCTAGAGCCTGAGAATAATCGTAGAGAAATGAAGCTATTCCTAGCAAAGAAATGTCTGCTTTCAATTTAAACAACCTAACACAATATGCAATGCCTGGACCAAATTGGAGAGCTGTGTAAAAGGGACGATAGCAGAAAATAAAGCTTTTGTTTCTCAGATCCTTGCATTCCTGCAGTCTTATTTTGGCACTGCTTTAGAATTATCTACTTTGGAGGTTTATACCTCATCCGTTTCAACAATCTAAAGCATGGTTCAGGTCAGAAAATCTCCATACCATCCTGACACAGTCATATTTCTCAGCTCAGTAACCTCAGCATGGTTAATATTCAGAAAACCACTCCTGTTATCGAGTATGAATCTAGTGCTAAAGTGCATTAACAGAAAGACCATTCAGACCATTAATGTCAATCTTACTATTCTTTTCGTTATTAAATGTTGCCATCCTAATTACACTATGTTCTGCCAGTTTAATACAGGAAATTCAGACAATTTCTCATTCTTATCCATTGCTTCCATTCTGCAGTGATAAAGCAGTTCTCTGGCTGATTGCAGGATTTATTCCACAATTTAATGTGGAGTTTGAAATTGACTAACAGATGGTATTGCCATCATTTTTTCCTTTCCCCAAAGAATGGGAAAGAACGAACACTTGACATTTCTGATATGTCTTCATCCACCACTAGAATTTAGGAAGCCATGAAAGAATGTTAGCTGCATTTCATTGGAGAGATGAACATGATTGCTAAGGGGAACAACTGCATTTCCTATCTGGTTAAAGCACAGCTCTATCCAGTTTCCAGGCTTATGAAAACAGACACATGGCAATGCCTTCTGCACACTTGCCTTTTTCTGCGCATGAATAGTGCATACCGTAAGGGGTCATGCAAGGCTGGAGCCATTTCAACATGGAGAGAATAGAGACTTCATTAGAGGAATTAGCCAAGGCTGCTAAAGTACCTAGAAATCAGTTCACATTTACAAATGTACAGCTGATGCATCATTTGGCAGACGATTTCTGCAGTCGGTAATTTGCCACTCATCAGGGATTGCCTGTTAAATCCCCATGATCCAGGCTGCAGGGAGGATGACATAGAAAGATAAATTTAGACTTGGCTGCAAACAACTGTTTTATGAATCCTCCAGCCAGTATGGAATAAGACCTCTTCCATCCACAACCCCTACAAATAAAGGATACATCTTCATTTCTTTAATCAGGAAGCCACCTTCCTCCTCTTCCTCCTCTTCAATGTGGAGTACACGCTAATTTAGTCCTCACTGCTATGAACTCTGTTTAACACTGTTAAGACTGTATCACAACGGGATCTGACATTTAGCTTCATCTTTACATAACATTAATGTGAATTTAATGCTGGATTGAGAGCCCTGGAGTCCAAAAGCTTCTGTTTAGCCACATAAAAGATACAGCTATACAAAGTCCTCTAATGGGCCTCACTCCTGACTGGGAGAGACCCCCAGAAGGACCGAGAGGTGAGTTCGCTTTGTGCTGAGAGTACCAGCAGTGATCATGGTGTTATACCCCTGGATACACTGGATTTACCTAACAGCCATTAGTTGGTATCAACTTTCATTTGTTACCAATCCAGAGTGGAGTCCAGCCGTCTACTTTGGGGTGAAAGGTCTCAGATCTGTATACCAGTGAACCATTCTGCGCCCATCCCCCCCTAATAACATCCAACCATCTAAAAATCTCAACAGGACCTGCCAATATTAGAGCAACAAGAGCTGTTTGTCCAATCCAATATATGGACTTGTTGAAAGGAAATTTACAAAAAGGCCAACTCTCCTTTCCAAGAACTATCTACAAACAGCATCGTTTACCAGTTAGAGCCATTTTCTTGGAAATGCATTGTTCATCTTGGCCAACAAACTTGTATCCACTAAGCTTCAGCCTGATGGGATTGATAACCAGCTCTGACACAAAGCCCAGAGAGCTGGGGATGAAAATGCACAGTGCCATTGCGATTGTGTGCTCAGCTTGCACTGTAAAGTTCACCACACGTTGCAGTGTAGACAGTTTAAAAGTTACCTGTGTGTTTTAGTTAGGTCGCAAGGAATTAAGTGATGCAGTGTTTCAGAGCATACTGAATGCATGTTACCGGAAAACTGGTAATGGCCAATGCAAAAGTGTGAGAATTGCATTTGAAAAAAAAAGGGTGGGGGAGGGATTCTTCCCCTAATTGACAAAATACCAGTGCTCAGTTACAATCAAGGCGATGTGATGAGAGTTCACTTAAAGTACATGATAGATCAGTGAGATTTGTTAGGCAGAGCAGACAGTAATACAAGCTCTATCACTCTTATCAGGCTTGATTCAAGGGCATTTCCCTGATAAGTAATTAACACTTAACATTGATGATGAATACTGAATGACTCCAGTCATACTACCTCTGGCTGATCTCATTAGCTTCCACAGGCTAAGCAGTGTTAGGCCTACTCCAGACATGGATGAGAGAGCTCTAAGGAAAGCCCAGCATACTACAGGAAGTGGCGCTAGGGACTCTGAGTCAGTATAGAATCAATGCCCCAGCATGGAGCTAGGAGGCGTTAGGTTGCTAGAGGTGCTGTCTCTTGGATAAAATGTAAAAGTGAAGCTGTAAACATGCATGTCCCTATAGATTTATTACCGCCACCTCTGATGGTAGCATTCAGCCAGTTGTATTGATCAACATGAATATAGTTTTCTGTTTCAGGCCTCATAATACAAATTAGTTTAATGTTCCCACTCTCCTTCAACAGGAAGTGTCTTATTTGCCAGCAATTAACACATTGCCTAGTGCAGACAGCGTTAACGGTGAGAAGCTTCTCATGACGATTTGGCTTGCCAGTTGTGGACAGGTAGCCACATGTGGTCAGCACAGTGGACGCTTCCCAGACACTGTCTTGACAGCAGCCAGCATCTACCAGGCTCTTGTTACCTGGCTTCTCTCCCTGGTGAGTTACACAGTGTGAAATGCTACAGAATCGGGCTCCCCACATTTTGTCAACCAGAAAAATATCAAGGTGGGGGCAAAAATGTATCATCCTCTTAACACTTCTCCTTCCTCTAACACCACAGACAATGGCTGACCCAAACAAGGTAAAATCATGCCCCAATCCAGCTCAACTTGAAGTGATTGGAGAGACTCCCATTGAAGTCAGTGGGAGCTGGATCAGTCCCTGAGTTTGCAAAGAGCATGTAACAGGAACAAAAATGAAAATCGGAGGAACACTGAAATGTTGGCTCTCCACATTTAAAAAATCCCCAGTAGCTGACTGCTACAGAAATTCCCTTGGTGGAGGCAGGGGCAGTGCTATTCCCAGTGATGCAACTACTCCACGCAGGGGGTTGGAAATGTGGCCACGCTCTGTATTGAGAGTGTATTTTTAAAGGCATTTCTGTCACTTGGAATAGCTTTATGTTACACATGGAATAAGCAGCAGGGTCTATAAATCCATCTAGAGATCCCAGCAATGGCATAAACCCTGGGAACATAAAGTAAGCGGCTTGTGTAGTCACCAGGGCCCAGAGATGGAATTAGAGCCTCATAATTCAAAAGTTGACTGTTTTTTTCATCTCATATGGTACATGATCCAAGTCAGTGACTCTGGCCTTGCCCAGGCTGCCACTCCCTTCTGTGGCTGCTCTCCCTGTCTTTTTCCCATTGCGTCTCCCTTCTCTCTCCTCTCCCCCATGCCCAAGCTCTCAGGTCTCCTGCTGCCGCTTCCTCCTCTTGCTGCTGTCTCTCTTTCCTGGTGTTTTCCATTTTCCAGAATGTTAATAACCATTAGGAAGGGGATAGACAATAAGACAGTAAATATCATAATGCCACTATATAAATCCATGGTACTCCCACACTTTGAATACTGCATCCAGTTCTGGTCACCCTGTCTCAAAAAAGATTCATGAGAATTGGAAAAGATACACAGAAGGGCAACAAAAATGATTAAGGATATGGAACAGCTTGTGCCATAGCTCCTTATAATGGCATAATCACTTAGCATTGATTTTGAGCAGAGATTGTATTGATCTCATTATCATTAATAAAGGCAGCATACAGTGCTGCTGTGGGCTAAGTAAGGGACTCTCCGTTCTTATTTCTTGCTAGGCTAGGGAGCTAATACAAGCAGCACGTCTCTCTTGCTCTTGCATAGCTGACTGAGTGCAGAGCTTGCAGGTTACGGGGGTCCTTCCTGGGAAGATAAATTCCATGATCTACCACCATCTACTATTCCTATTTAATTTGGCCTTTATAAAGTTACTGCTAGCTAAACCTTAGCTATTCCATTTGTCAAGCTAGGTACAAGCTGTCTCCACTCAAAAGCAGCTGAGTGAGATGAAGGGCTATTGTCACTCCCTTTCCGAAAAGGCCATCATGCATCTGTTCAAATGAATTTACAGGTACCTCCCTCGAAAGTGAAAGGTGGGCTCAAAGCCCCATTTCAGGTGTTGGGTCTGCAGCAGGTCTGGCGAGAGGATGGGCTGGCACTCTACGCTTGCCTAATTCCAGCAGACGAATCTCCGGCACAGAACAGCACCAAGATCCGGAAGCATAAAGTGAGTGGCAACACTTTGACATGTCCATTATCCAGAAATGAATATTTATTAAGAGCCAGATTTGAATATCCGAACTCTAGCTGAGACCCCTGGGAGCCAGCGTAGTTCAGAACAGTCCATAGGCTGCTCTAAATCACTCAAGGGGCTGCCAGCTCAGGATTGTGGGAGCAGACAGGTGACTTACAGCCACTCTATTCTACTCACTCTGCTCTTCTCACCTGTGCCGAGTTTGAAATCTGCAACTCAGAATCCATCCCCATACATCAATGACCTTTTGTCTGTTTGCTGCACATTAGCTGGCCAATATATCTCCAGTGGCTATCAATACCCAGTGTAGAAATCTTTATCCAGCAGTCAAAGATGGAAAGTTTGTTTGACCTGAAGGGTGGTTTTGTGGTTGTATTTTTACTATGTGAAAATGTTGCTTAAGAGGGCATATTGTCTTGCTGTTAAATTCTGGCTTCTGTTCCTGGTTAGTTCAATATTAGGTGGTAATCTAGTCCTCTTAACCATTTTCTTACTGAATGATGTACCAAGAACATTTGGGAAACACACGTTTCCATGGTGTCTCCTATCTCCTGAAGGCCACATGTTTGAATGAACATTCTGTATATCACTGCTGAGGCACTGACCCTCGGTTGGGGAGGACTGGCGGCTCTCTGGTGGCACAAAGCAGCCATAAAGATGGTGTAGCTAGCCAGTGGCAGATTCCTCAGTCACAGGGGGTGCTTGAGTGACACAGAGCCACAGTCACAGCTTCTGCGCAACCCCACTTAGTGGCTGCTGATGCAGCCAGGGAAAAGGAGCCATGGCTGGATCCTGGAAATCCCTGGCTGCCAGAATGACCATGAGCAGCCCTCACGCTGTTCTAACTTGCACCGGAGATCCAGCCTGGCACATCACAACCCCTGGATCAAAGGAGAGGGGGTGCAAATGTGGCCATTCCGCTGCTCAGATGGAGTGAGTGCTCCTCATCCACAGCTGAGGAACTGGCTGCCTGTGAACAGGGAAGACTAAATTCCCCATGAAGTATCATAAAGTTAGACTGGAATGTGACAGCTGTAGCTGCAAAGCTTCACAGATATGTGATTGACACTGACAACTAATGTCATGATTAAAACACTGCACAAGAGACAATAAGCAACCCTCCTGGTGATGCCTGGACATTGTGGGGAAAAGCAGCCGGGTGGGTGAGGAGATGCAGCTGCTAAACTGCCTAAGGGTATCACAATGATTTCCGCCTTAGGTCCAGTGGATCCAAGATAAATGCTTTAAAACACAAACAACTGGGTGGTAAAGAGACTTACCCCCTTCCCCCCACATCCCCTTGCCTTGATACTATGTGTTCACCCCAGCCACGGAGCTGATCAGAGTGTTGAAATTAGTTAACACTGAGCAAACTCAAAAGTCCCATCTGGTGTCATATAATCGGGGTGAAAGTAACTTACAGGACTTACCGGTACTGCTGGAGTCCTGAGGGGTGCGTGGACTCATCCGGAAGAGGCATGGCCTCAACCGGAAGAGATAGGGCCTCTCAAGATTTAAAGGGCTCTGGGCTCCCCACAGTGGCAGGGAGCTCCGAGCCCTTTAAATCCCGGCCCCAGCCCGGGCGCCAAGCTGCAGGTGGGATTTAAAGGGCTCTGGGCTCCCCGCCGGCGGGGAGCCCAGAGCCCTTTAAATCCCCACCGCGGAAGCCAGTGCAGTCCGGCACGGCATACAGGCTCTTGCCGGTATGCCATACCGGACCATACCATCTTACTTTCACCTCTGCATATAATTGAATGTATTTTGCAAACTCTAGGCTTAGGCTGCTTCGAACATTTGGTGAGGTCAGGGAAGGGGGTTGATTTTTATCTCACATTGCCTGAATGTGCTGCATAGAGCTTCCAGTCACAGAAATAAATCACTGACCAATCCTACCACCCTGCTTGCATGCACTGCCATTGGAACCCAGTTCAGCTAATACACACAGCGGTGAACACATGAGCCAGCTGGCCGGTGTTCCTTAAACTGGGCCTGTGTGCCACTGATGTTTCCTCTCATTAGAGGTTTCCTCTTGTTACAGAGGCTCCAACATATGCCTTCCCTACAACACTGCCTTTGTTATTCCTGCTTTCTTCAGACACATGTACAGCGGCTCTTGGTTCCCTTGTCAGCGATGTAAGCTGATGGGAACCACTAAAATCTTTTTAAAATGTCAGCCGCAGTGGAGACAATGAAAACAAAAGCAACTCACTGCTGCCTCTCTTATTGTTCTCCTTATCAACCTCAGCTATTGCTGGAGAGAAAGCTGGCAGATTTCACTGTTCAAACTGTCAGCTCTAGTCTCTTGCTGCAGTGCTAATGTGTAGCATCTTACCTGGCAACATGAGATAACAATATTCCTCTCTTGCAGCAGTTAACATTCCTCGTTCTAGTTGTTTCTTATGGAAACAATGGCAATCAGTCACAGGGGCTTAGCTTAATTTGGTGTGCAAAATCTTATGGTCACTCTGTTGTCCAGGGAAATGACTTTGTTGGTTGTGAGATTCAAGGACAATATGAGCTGTTACATTTTTTAGATCATCTGCAAAAGAATGCACAAGGTCATGGTCAAAATTAAAGTCTAGCACCCGGACAGCTCGACATTTTAATGTTCTTAGCTTGAGTAATCCATAATTCTTTTATTAGTAAATTCATAGATTCTAGGACTGGAAGGGACCTCGAGAGGTCATCGAATCCAGTCCCCTGCCCTCATGGCAGGACCAAATACTGTCTAGACCATCCCTGATAGACATTTATCTAACCTACTCTTAAATATCTCCAGAGATGGAGATTCCACAACCTCCCTAGGCAATTTATTCCAGTGTTTAACCACCCTGACAGTTAGGAACTTTTTCGTAATGTCCAACCTAAACCTCCCTTGCTGCAGTTTAAGCTCATTGCTTCTTGTTCTGTCCTTAGAGACTAAGGTGAACAAGTTTTCTCCCTCCTCCTTATGACACTCTTTTAGATACCTGAAAACTGCTATAATGTCCCCTTTCAGTCTTCTCTTTTTCAAACTAAACAAACTCAATTCTTTCAGCCTTCCTTCATAGGTCATGTTCTTAAGACTTTTAATCATTTTGTTGCTCTTCTCTGGACCCTCTCCAATTTCTCCACATCTTTCTTGAAATGCGGTGCCCAGAATTGGACACAATACTCCAGTTGAGGCCTAACAGCGCAGAGTAGAGCGGAAGAATGACTTCTCCTGTCTTGCTCACAACACACCTGTTAATACATGCCAGAAGCACATTTGCTTTTTTTGCAAGAGCATCACACTGTTGACTCATATTTAGCTTGTGGTCCACTATAACCCCTAGATCCCTTTCTGCCGTACTCCTTCCTAGACAGTCTCTTCCCATTCTGTATGTGTGAAACTGATTTTTCCTTCCTAAGTGGAGCACTTTGCATTTGTCTTTATTAAACTTCATCCTGATTACCTCAGACCATTTCTCCAATTTGTCCAGATCATTTTGAATTATGACCCTGTCCTCCAAAGCAGTTGCAATCCCTCCCAGTTTGGTATCATCTGCAAACTTAATAAGCGTACTTTCTATGCCAATATCTAAGTCGTTAATGAAGATATTGAACAGAGCCGGTCCCAAAACAGATCCCTGCAGAACCCCACTTGTTACGCCTTTCCAGCAGTATGGCGAACAGACACATGACTGGCTGTGCAAACTATTGGATACACTTAGTGCCCCCATGTTACCAAAGAGAAAATGTCTGACTGTCTATGTATCGGTCTGTTGAGCCCATAGCAGTAGTATCTGATTCACATCAAGTTAGCCATAGTGGACTGTGATGTTTTTTTCTTTTAATATTGTTTCATGAATGTAGTGTTGAAAGGCAGTGGATTCCTGGTCCCGGAAGCTGAAGACCTATTTCAGTCCACAGAGCAAGTGTTAACTTCCCTCAGCCCGCCCACTAATATTCCCCACCCGTGACATGGTGGGACCACTCATTGGTTGAGCAGGACATTCAGTCCCATTGGGCCTTGCATTTCTTGTCGCTAGGGTGACCAGACAGCAAGTGTGAAAAATCGGGACGGGGGTAGGGGGTAATAGGAGCCTATATAAGAAAAAGATCCAAAAATCAGGACTGTCCCTATAAAATCAGGACATCTGGTCACCCTACTTGTCGCCTTGGCTTGACTGCCAACAAGGAGGCCAGCTATGGTGGTGACAGTAGTCTTTGAGTCACCAGTTGGCTGCTCCTTTAAGAGGAGTCAGGGCCCAATCTAACTATGGAGGCCTTCTTTAAGGAGAACAAGCCCATCTTGGCCAACCTGTAGTAATTAACTGCCTAGATGGCTGGTTGGCAGCTAATTGACTAATGAGCATCTGGCCTGATAATAGGCTGCCATAGCTCGGTTGAGAGGGTTGTTCCTAGAGAGAAGAGGCTCAGAAGAAGAGGTGCTCCCAGAGACACAGGCCCATGAGGAAGATCACTGCTGCTGAACTTTCTCAGTGCAGGGTTGGAAGGACTGAATTATTAACATAGGCACTGGGAGAAGGCCTGTGGGACTCCTGAACTTAGGTGAGGAGGCTTATTGGTCTTAGCAGCCAGCTCCCAGAGGAGGGGTAGACTTGAGGGGCTAAAGAGTTTGTACCATGAAAAATAATAAATCAGCCCCCCCAGAGGAGGAATCTTGATTTAAGTTGTCCGGACTGGGAGAAAATCATTGCAATTGCAAGACTGCAAGAGAGAGAGTCCAAGCAGGCAGAGGACCTGCAAGACCACACCGTGCCACAAAGGGTTGTGCTTGAGGATGGTGCCCTGCCACACTTGTAATAATAATAGTAGTTAGCTCAGACTGCAGAGGTGGACATTTGGCCACTGTGAACTGGACTGACCTGTCCTATTCATTTCACATAGGCCATTGGATGCTAATGGTTTTTTTCAGGCACTACCAACCTAGAAAGGACACACTCTCCATTCCAATCCCCTGAGTCTTCTGCTTTCTGTTTACTGGGCATTTCATTGGCAGCTGCATGTCTTTTGTTGTTGTCAGATTTTATTTCTCTAGCCCAAGGTCTAATGGTTTCTTAATAAAAATATAACAACAGGCTCCTCAAGGAAGGAACTGCTGTCTTGGGCAGCTCAACCTTTCGATTGCTCAACTATGACAGCATCTTTTGTTTTTAAATCTATTTCTATAAATCAAGCAAATCTTCAAAATTTATCCACCTCTGTCATCAGCTTTGGTAGCTTTTGGAATGCCAGTTCCTGTCCCACTTCCGAACAAGTGATTGAAACGAGACAAGTTTACCCATTCCTTATATGGATCAGGGTCCTGGAGTTGTCAGAACAAATGATTATACATTTATCTCTTGTAACCTTTGCATCCTGATAAACAAGATGCATTTAGAGGCATGTCTGATGGGAATCAGATTTTTATGACACATGCTTCTTAAGAATTTAAATGGTGATTCCAGTTAGGCAGGCTACCAGTAAACAAAGCAACCTGGTTGTTTTCTATACGCTTGCAAACACTAAACAATTTTGTGGTGCATGAAAATAACTTCCATGGAGTTTTTGTCATTGAATGAGCTGAGGATTGAGTCTGAGATCTTTACAGTTTATGCTTTTGTTTGAAGGTACCTGAACAGATGCTAGAGAGAAGATATTTTGCATAACCATTAATCCTGATCATTTACAAACTGGACCCTATTGGCTGGACCCCGTTTGGGAAAAGTCTTCT
The DNA here is from genome assembly GCF_013100865.1 of Trachemys scripta elegans. Taxonomy (NCBI): domain Eukaryota; kingdom Metazoa; phylum Chordata; order Testudines; family Emydidae; genus Trachemys; species Trachemys scripta. The sequence goes on from NC_048307.1 coordinate 34,501,248, forward strand.
CTCTGGCACCCCTAGTTGTCCCTCCAAATTGGTTCTCAACAAGTTTAGAGAGGAAACTAAAGAGATCTGTAACTTCCCAAAAGTGTAGAACGAAGATTGGATTTCAGTGTTTTTAATAACAAATCTTATTAAAAAATCAAATGAATACCACTGTTCAGACCTGCAAAATAGCCCCGTGAAAGGTTTCTTAAGTGAATATTATACAGCATTAGACTGATTTATGGTCTCCTTAATAAAATAGTTCCCCCCCACCCCAAGCTTCAGAAAGGCAGAATCTGGTTATAATTAAAAGCAGTGCACCTTCACAAAGATTTATATAATGCAGTCATCCCCTGGGCTGCAGAACAAGTGGAATGCCCCCTGGCCAAAAGAAAGTTACTGGTCACCCTTGGTTGTAGAACATTGATGAGATTCATAGCATTGCCCCTTGGCCAGAACTACTGAAATTATTAGCTGGCTTAGCTATAAAGCTTTATTATGGAGAGCAGCATTGGCGTTAACAACTTCAATTGGCTGTAAAGTCCAGGTATAAAATAACTGAGGCATACTATCCATCACACAGGGCTCCCAGGCTTTTGGGCATCCATATCACTTCAGCAGATGAAGAACTTGTCTGTGCCTGTCTGTGCCCTTTTCATCCCCCTTCAACTGGAGCTAGCAACCCCCTCTCTACCTTAATGATGAATTTAGGGTCTCACCTCCATGCTAGTCCCCAACTTGCCTGCCTCCTATTTAGTCGTACTGTACTTATATGCAAAGCTGGGTAGGGCGTAGAAAGCTGAATTGGAGAGAACACTGGGCAAGTGTTTAATCATTAAATAGGGAAGGGGTTGTGCTGCTGGTGGGTTTGACAGGTGAGGAGAAGATAGCCAGCCTAGTATCAGGGGCAAAGCTGGATGTATAACTGCTGGTGCGCATTGGGAACTGTGGTAAAGTCTCTCCTCCATCTCCCATTTACCTCCAGTCATGCAACATGTGTATAAAAAGCTTCTTGTAAACAGGGCCGGCTCCAGGCACCAGCTTGTCAAGCAGGTGCTTGGGGCAGCCGCTCCGGAGGGGGTGGCACGTCCAGGCATTTGGCGGCAATTCGGCGGATGGTCCCTCACTCCACCTCGGAGCGAAGGACCTCCCGCCGAATTGCTGCCGCAGATCGCGATCGCGGCTTTTGGGGGGGGGGGGGGGGGGGGGAGCTGCTTGGGGCGGCCAAAACCCTGGAGCCGGCCCTGCTTGTAAAGAATATGTGCTGCTTTCTTGCAGTGCGCTGTTAACTTGAAGGCCGGGCCTTTAATCAAATGTCACTGTTTGTAGGCTAAGGAAGCTCTTCGAGGAACATCCATTTTTTACCAGCAGATCTCTACGTACCTCTCCCATACATGGCTTCCAAATGTTATCTGGTGGAACAAAGAACTGACCAGTCGCCTCCAGAACCAGCTATACCCACTCCTTCTGGAGATTCCCGCTGTACGGCTCAACTGCATCACCGCTATTAACCCTGACCCTAAGGTACTGTCTGTGAACTGTGTATTTCTGTGTTCTACCATGACTAGGGCCAGTAACAGGTGTTGGCCTTCATCCATTAGGAATCTTTTCCCATGGTCTAGGTAAGGGTTAAGGGCCTGATCCTAAGCCCTACTTAGTACTCATAACTCCCATTGCAGAAAGAACATAAGAACAGCTATACTGGGTCAGACCAATAGTCCATCTAGCACAGTATCCTGTCTTCTGACAGTGGCCAATGCCAGGTGCTTCAGAGGGAATGAACAGAACAGGTAATCATCAAGTGATCCATCCCCTGTCACCTTGTGACGTTGCACTTCATATGTTTTATGAAAATACGCTTATGAATGTGAATATGATGTAACTGGAATATGCTTTATGCCAAAGGTCTCTTGTAAGGTATCATTACAAAGCTTATAGTCTACTGAGTGTGTTCATCCTATTTGTTTGCATGTATTATTTCTATGTCTGGAGTTAGGAGAATAAGATATAAACTTGTATTACTGATGTAAACATATTAAGTGGAAGCCATTAAGAGTGCTTCAGAATCAATGAACTGTAAATGGCTCTGTTTACTTGCAAACCTTCCTGTGTACATGTGGGCCAGCCCAGAAAGAATGGAGACTAGGATTCTTACAGTGACATGTGACCATGTCACCTGATAATGAAATCCATCTTAAATCTGGTACTTTTCCATTTAGAAGGAGGGGTGGGGACCCAGAGAGACAAAAGATTCTCGCCTTGTGCCAAAGCTATAATGGGGGTGGAGCAGGACAAAAGGAGGCCAGTCATGAGAAAACCCCTGCTTACCACCTGAGATGTCTGCTGGAACTACAAGGACTGTACCAGGGGAAAGGATTGGGCCCACACTAGGAAGGAGTCCAGTCTGCGAAAGAAGCTTATTAGAACATTTTTGAGGGTGAGATAGTACCTGTAATCAGTTTCTTAATGTATTAGGCTTAGACTTGCGTGTTTTGTTTTATTTTGCTTGGTGACTTACTTTGTTCTGTCTGTTATTACTTGAAACCACTTAAATCCTACTTTTTATACTTAATACAATCACTTTTGTTTATTAATAAGCTCAGAATAAGTGATTAATACCTGGGGGAACAAACAGCTATGCACGTCTCTCTATCAGTGTTATAGAGGGGGGACAATTTACGAATTTACCCTCTATAAGCTTTATACAGAGTAAAGCTGATTTATTTAGGGTTTGGATCCCATTGGGAACTGGGTGTCTGGGTGCTGGAGCGGTAACCTGCTGAGCTGTTTTTGGTTAAAGTCTGCAACTTTGGGGGCATGGCTCAGACCCTGAGTCTGTGTTGCAGCAGGCTAGTGTGTCTGGCTCAACAAGGCAGGGTTTTGGAGCCCCAAGCTGGCAGGGAAAACGGACTCAGTGGTAATTTCAGCACATCAGGTGACAGTCCCAAGGGGGTCTCTGTGACTGAACCTGTCACACACCTATTCCCAGCATCTGGCAAACAGAGGCTAGAGACACTTCAGAGCATGGGTTTGCGTCCCTGTCCATCCTGGCTAATAGCCATTGATGAACCTATCCTTCAGCCAGTGAGGATTACGAGCGCTCAGCACTTAGGATCAAGCCCTTAGAAATGTATCTGACTAAACTAAGCCTGGGAAGGCATTAAACTCGTTCCAAACATGGGCATGTCTAATGATCCATAGGGAACATAAAGATTAACCCTTTCACTGCTGCTAGGATGTACAAGTCTTCCATAATATCTACTCAAATGAATGAAATGCTAGAAGAGTTCATGTGTTTCTGGTTTAATGGACATGTCTGGTTCCTTGAGGGACCTTGGACATTACATAGGACTGGCCTGTTCTATCTAATTGTGAATGGTCACAGCTGTGTTCAAGGAAACAGTTCTCTGGGACAAATTATGGTTGCTACAGGACAGATGAGCTGAGTCTCTTGTTCTCCTAGCATTTCCCTGCAGCAGTCAGTCAGAATATGGCTGCCTGCATTTCCCGAGTGCCAGGGGGCTCCCAGCCCTGCTCAGGCCCACAGAGGATGCTATGCTGTGGAGAGGTGAAGCCATGATGCTTACAGATTGGTAAACAACCAGGTGGTTGCATTGGCGGCAATGGTCTTCTCCCTGAAGGTCTAGCAAGGACCTTCTTCTTCCTTCCCGGATATAATGCATTTAGCCACTGCTCCCCAGGCTGTTTACCCTATTTACTGATTTCAGAGTGGTAGTCATGTTAGTCTGTATCAGCAAAAACAATGAGGAGTCCTTGTGGCACCTTAGAGACTAACACATTTATTTGGGCATAAGCTTTCGTGGGCTAAAACCCACTTCATCAGATGCATCACTCCATATAAATTTTAGTGTCCCTAAGGTGCCACAAGGACTCCCTATCTACTGAGTGTGGCCCACTCATTGCCTTCTCGTAGCATCAGCATCATTTGTCAGTTGTGTTGTTTTCCCATAATTCCCAGGTCAATATAAGCACAGATACACAATCCCAGGAATCAGTGGACACTGCAATGTTGTTTCATGACTGAGCCGATTCCTTTGAAACTGATGTAGTACAATACCTCTTATATAATTCTAATCAGATTCAGGGGTTAATAGTTAACCATCACCAATCAATACAATGAAGAGGTAGGCACTAACAGTTTTGCCTATATGATGTTTCACCTCCTTAACTGAAAAGGCAGCTTCTCTCTCATAGATGTGCAGCCAACATAGCTTCAAGTACTGGCAAGCACTGAAAAGTTACCCAATATATTTGTACAAGATAAATCTGATGCTTATTTGTAAGGCATAGAATAAGGCCTCATTTAAATCAGGCAGAGCTTTTATGTCTGTCCCTTATTAGGGGAATTATAAATTATTAGAAATTGAACAGCCAGGCAGCAAACCCATTTTCTGTGTGAGGGATCTATCTCAGCCTTGCCTGCTTAGAAGAAATTAAATCAGATAAAAGGCCAGATTTCCCCCTCAATTTCAGGTGCTCAGCACCTCCTGGGGATCACTCCCTTAATTATGCGAAGGCCACATCACATCACGGCCCTGTAACCAGGCCAACCTACTTTTAAAACGTGAAGCTTTCAGTTAAAATTCTGATCTCTCTAAGCAAGCTAGAATTGGCCAGATTTTCAGCTGATGGGGACTGGTACTATTGACTATACTGGAGTCATACTGATTGACACCAGGGCACAATCTGTCCCAGAGTTACTAAAAACTTGCATCATATTGGTTTTACATGTGAAATTCAGTGTTAGCTTTAATCAGGCCTGTCAGCTTGAAAACTCTGGTGTAGCACCAGTGGTCATTATTATTTATCACTGATATCACAGTGGGGCCCAGAGTCCTAACTAGATTGGCACCCCATAGTGCAGAGCATTGGACCCATGGTTAATAAATACAGAGCTCTGCCCCATAGACCTTACAGTCTAAAAGACAAGTCGCAAAAAGATTGATGAAATAATCAAGTGACAGGAGTGGGGAGAGAGGAAAATGGGGTAAAAAATGTAATAGGATGTCTTAGTCCAGCCTTGCTTTGTGCAATGCGGGTAACCAGTCAGTAACATTAATCTTTATACAGATTCTTTGTGAAAGAGAGAGAGAGAGAGAGAGACAACATTTAGTTTTCAGTCAGTTGGTCCAGTAGTTTCTCAGCAGATTCTGAGTCCCAAAATAGATCACTTTGCCCTTGGTGCCTTACTTTGAAATTCTCCATTATTAATGCTATACATTATATCGATCTGTGGTATTTCATTTTGGATATCCAGAGCAATTTCACAAGGGGATCATTAAAACCCCAGGTTAGGTTAGGAGTGACATAATCCTTGTGGAGGTTAGCAATTAGTGTTCTATGTCAGCAAAAAGGGGATTGCTTCATTTTAATATAAAATAAAACTAACTGCATCTTTATATTAACCCTTGGGATGCTGTGTATTTGTCCTGATAACCTCCTTCCCCTCTCCTGTTCCTTAGTTCCAAGTGAACAAGACTTACCTCCTTAGTACCTCCAGGAGTGCTCTGAGCACTAGTGGGCAAGCAGTCTCATGCTCCCTGCCTGCTTTTTCTTGGCCACTCTGCACAGAGCCACCCTGGGCTCCCAGTCTGTGCTAGTTCCCAGCCTGCAGTGAGAATCAGGGAGGTGGATTATATCTGGAGCAAATGCCAAGAGAGGATGGGAGCTATGGGGAGGTGGATCAGGACTTGCTCAGCTGTGAAGCACTGGCTCTGCCTCACTTGCCCATGGTGGAGTCCCTCCAGTGGCTCTGCCATAGCCCTGGAAATTAACTAGTTCCCAGCTGACTTCCACCAACAAGTGAAGGGTTGTTTTCCTTTTTCATATAATAGTTCTGATTAATAAATGGGCCCACCCTGAGTTCCTTACTTTTTACTCAGGCAAGACTCCCATTGACCATAATTGGAGTTTTGGGCCCAGTCCAAATTCTCCTGGGTGTAACTCCATTGAAGCTGAGGATGAGTGTTGTCCAAAAAATAACAACACAGCACAATATGGGGTAACAAGAGCACTTGGTGGCTATATGAAGACTGAAGGCATACAAAATTCACTGCTGTAATATTTCCACACTCTGTTAATATACGGATACAGCCCCCTAGAAAACAACCTGCCTCCAGAATTTGTGGTGAACAACCTGCCTCATAAGAGATCTACTCCCATACATACAAATGACCAAAGTAGAGTCTGAGTTTTCAAAGACGTGATCATTTTGGTTTAATAATAAGCATAAACTTCTAGCTGTAACAAAATACATCAGTCCAATGTGGATGATACCAGAGTGTGCTTCATGTTATGGGAACATAGTCTCTAAAGATCATGAAGAATGGGGAGCCACTTGGGAATTTCTCGGTCTGAACATTCTGAATTCGATCAATTAGGCTTTAGTTTCCCAAGGGAAGAGGTTAAAAGCCCCCATCCCTTGGGACATTTAAAACTAGACTAGAGAAAGCACAAGAAAATGTATGATGGGGAACTATCTTGCATCAGCAGAATGACCTCCTGGGGCTGTTCTCTGATTAAAATTTAAGAAGCTCTTTCCCAGAGAATATATTAATGGGATATTTGAATAACAGCATTTGTATGACACAGTTGACAAGAACCATTAGAGTTTTGCAATGCCTTATAGATGTGATGTTCAGGGCCGGCTCCAGGCACCAGCTTACCAAGCAAGTGCTTGGTGCGGCCACTCCGGAGAGGGGCGGCACGTCCAGCTGTTCGGCGGCAATTCGGCATACGGTCCGTCACTCCTGCTCGGAGCGAAGGACCTTCCGCCGAATTGCCGCCGCAGATCGCGATTGCGATTGCAGCTTTTTTTGTTTTGTTTTGTTTTTTGTTTGGCTGCTTGGGGTGGCCAAAACCCTGGAGCCGGCCCTGGTGATGTTCATTCTCTTCTCCAGATATATGCATTATAATATCTCCCCACTCCTGAATCTCTGCTCTTAGCATGTGACTGACAAATCCTATAGCTGTAGAGTTTTAATGCCTTATATTGTCTTACCAACAAGCACCATGCACTTACCCCGGTAAGGGGGAACAGCACCTGCCTCTTACTAGCCGCTCTTTTACCATCACCGCTGATGGAGGAGCTCCCTTGCACAATTGCTGCTACTGTCACATCAGCATTTCATCATCTTCACTGACATCTTCACCTGATTCTCTTTAGGTTCTTGGCTGCAGAGCTGCTACCTCTAACTGTTGTCTGTCAAACAAATAAATAAAAATTGCATTAAGTAATGTGGTCTGGGCTCAGCGCCTCACAGATCTTCAGATGTTTTATTATTCTTTTACTGCTGCCTGTGCTATCTCTTTCTCTCTTCTTTTCACACAGTCTGAGAAACAGTCTACTGGCTTCAAGATACGCCACTGGTGTGGACATACCGTGTCCTTCATGTGTGGATATGACAGTTACCTGAGATACCTTGGGTGCACCATGACTTGGTTGGCTGTGGGATCTGGGAGCTCTCAGGTCCCAGTGTGTGCCTCAGGGCTGTGCTGGCCTCCTCTGAAGCTTCTGTTAAGCCTGATGCCAAATCTTCAAGGGCTTCATTATCAAGCATCTGAGCTGGGCATTAGGACTCTGCCTTAATGCACGTCTGACAGGATCGACCCTCCCCAAGAGTGCTTTGGAATCTTCAGAGTGACCGGCCTGTCCCAGTTGGAGTCACTTGAGGATGCTGAGAGATTGGCATGCTTGATGCCTGTCCTTGATGGTGCTGGACTGCAAGGCCAAGGCACCACCTCTCTCAAAGCACAGATCAAAATCCTAATCAAGGAGTGCTACACCTCACCACTCCTTGATAAGTCAAGGCCTCCTGCTATTCCGTCCCTTCTTGAGCTGGTACTGAGAGGCCAGCTACCAGGCATTCCTGCACCTATTGTACAGCCTGATGAACTCATTACATTGCTTTGGCTGCAGTGCTTATATATGCCTCACATCTCACCTGATTGGTCAGACCACTCACCCAGTGCTGAGTCCACTTGGGGCTGACTCACCCATCCTGTCAGTGACTCAGATGCCCTGGACTCCATCTATACAGCGATAATGTGGCTGTACAAATGGATGCCTAATTGCAGACTTACAATGAGTTGCTGCCTTACCACACTCCAGAATCCCAGTTTACAGTGAAAAAACATGATGAAATCCTGACCCCGTTGAAGTCAATGGGAGTTTGCCATTGGCAAACTCATGGTCGAAAAGCTGACCTTCAGAATATGACCCAAATGTAAACTAACACAATGATGTTTGCCTGAAACAAGCTTGGAGAGGTGTGAATTGCTCCAGTTCATCACAGTGGTTTGTTCACTCTGGAGCCTAAGGATTGTAAATTAACTGTGAACACCGTTAACTATTCCACAGATGATTGGTTAACAGAACCATCCAGCTGACATTCTTATCCATCATAGCTGGATGTGGTGGTACATACTGGGGGAGGAGGATGCAGTAGGGTATCTAGTTGCTGTCAACATTTGCTGAAGGACAGGAATGTGGAATTCAATCCTACCTCCTCCTACACTTAAAATCACCTCTGTCCCTGCCCTAAAGTGGGAAGAAGAAAAACCAAGGTACATCCCCATCCCACCAAATCCTCAACTACCTTGTGTATGTCAGTATCCAGAACTGCTCCCCTCCCCACCATCCTGGGTGACAGAAACCCTAATTGCCCTCTCCCTTGCCATCCAAACGTCCACATGCCCCAGGCTGATTGCACAATGCATTCATGCATTTTCAATACTAAAATCTGCCCCACGTTAAAATTCTGGGAGTTCTGTAAAACAAATGGAATTTAGTATCACAATAAATAACACAAAGGATTAGACCACATGGTGGCAGAGAAGGGAGAGCATTTAGCAGCAATGCCCCAAATCAAAGGTCCCTAATTCTGGGGTCCTTGCCATATAAATCTGAAGTCCCTTCATTACACAGTCCCTGCTGTGCTACATCAGACTTGGGTCTTGAATATGTCTCACCACTGGTACCTGTGCACCAGCTTTCAGTGCCTGTGGCCCTGGCACTTTCTTTAATGCTGTTAATGCTCTCACTGCCAATGGCTTTGGCACAAGCGAGGTTGGCGGCTCCTTTGTCAATGCCCCTGCCACTCATCTTGGCTTAAACCTGAAGATGCCAAATGAGCTGGTGGAGACAGTTCACCCTGTTAATGTGGATCATGCGAAGGAACTAGGAGAGTTCTCTGAGGCACCCAATCCTTCTATGGAGATAGAGAAGAAGCCAATGACTTTCTCACGGGGGATTTGAACAGCTTTTCTTTCCGTCTCTTATGCTGGGAAGCACCAAGGGCTCCGGGGATGAGATAAGGAAGTAGCTAGAGTGTTCCCTCCCGCAAATCCTGATATGGCTTCCTGCTTTGGTTGGGAAACATTTCTCAGGCTAGTAGATTCTATTTGCTATATAAAGATTATTTTCAGATTCTCTTGAGATAGTTTGATGGTCAAACCTTTTCTTTAGCTCTTGAGGGGAATATGCTGCCTCCAAGAAGGGAAATGTCAGAGCTCATTGTATTCTTATGAGACGGCTGGAGTAGCCAGGCTCCTGTAGAATGTGCTTCCCAGGGCCGACACTTCCATTTAGGTGACCTAGGTGGTCGCCTAGGACACCAGGATTTTGGGGGGGGGGGGCGGCAATTCAGTGGCGGGGGGTCCTTCTGCGCTCTGGGTCTTCGGCGGCAATTCTGCGGCGGGTCCTTCACTTGCTCCAGGACCCGCCGCCGAAGTGCCCCGAAGACTGGGAGCGTGGAAGGACCCCCGCCTAGGGTGCCAAAAACCCTGGCACCACTCCTGGTGCTTCCCCTTCCTACTTTCATTGTTTCTGCTCTGTATTTTGCAACCCATTTTTGTTGTGCTATGAAATCCCTTCTCCTAACTGTGTCTGGCTTCATCTCTGCGATCTTGTCTGAAACAAAACAATGGCTCCAGGTTGCTTTTTAATGATTCTTTAAGAAAAAGTAATGTTTGTTTTCAGTCTCAGCTATGCTACAGAGCAATCTTCTCCAGTGCCTTCAGGTGACAGAAATCAGTGTGGCTCCTGAACAACAACCAAGAGAATTGTCAGTTATAAAGAAAAACACAGGATGCCACCAGCTAGGAACGGGGCTCCCCAGTCCTCTTGGAAATAACACTTTGGGCCCAGCTTTTTTCCTGTGCCAAGGTCTGCTTTGTAGGGGGCTGTCAGGGAGACTATCAGGTTGTTCCAGCCCCAGCATAAGTCAGAGCAGCTTTGGGGCTGCTATAACTTCTGTCAGTTGCTCATAGTCCCCAAGGGACCATACAATGAGTGACAATTGTTCTACTATGTCCCGTTTCACTTCTGACACACCCTATGTGCCAGGGAGTTGGGGGCAGTTGGCATAGGAGCTAATTATGCTGCCTTGTGCCAGCAGAGAGCTCTTCTACTAGGGGAATTCTCAGCAGCCACTGAAGGCCAGCTTCCGCCACTTTATACCCTGAGTGGTGCAAAGTGGCTAGAACATAGGCAGAGATTCTTTCCCACTTTCCCTAAAGGGGGGCTTTTAGTCATGTTGTGTAAGCTGGTTTAATGGGGCCTCTGGGCCTGATTCTGCTCTCATGCCTCTGTTCCACTGGTGCAACACTGATCATTTTAGTGGAGGAAGTGAGAAGAAAATCAGGTCCTGAGGTTAAGCTGATGTAACTTACACCTCCTTCCTGCCTCTCTCTCAGTGTATGTCACTTATACTCCTTTATCCATCCTTCTGTTTGACCCTTGATCCTAACATACTGTATGTCCTTTGAACCTTTAGCTTGGCTGTGTGGAGCTCTCATGATGCACCATGATCTCCCCTCTTGGAGATGGGAAGGGGTACCTCAGGGGAGATGTAGTCCAGCCAGGGAGCCCAGCCCTTAGAGAAGAATGGGGATATTAGTCAACCGAACTACATCTCCCACGTGGGACTGCAGCATTATGTCCAAATAGAAATATTTTGGTTTTTGTGTGTTTGGTTTTCAAAGAAAAATAAAAAATTTCCATGGAAAGCAGCCACTTTTTGTGAAAAAATCATTTTTCCAGAAACCCAATTTTCCATCAAAAATAGTTTTGATGGAACATTTTCAACCAGCCCTGGTAAAGAGGCATCATTGGCAGAGCAGGGGGTTGTGTGTGTGTGTGTGTATATATAAAGAGACATGGATAGAAAATAGAGGATAAGGCAGAGTTTATATTTAGAGCCCGGAAGGTGACTACAGGAGATTGAACTCCCCTATTGAAACAAGTTATTTCAGAGAGGCCTGGAAACAGGGCCTGGGTCAAGAGAAATGAAAACATCACTCCTCTTGTGCGCCAACATGTATCCAGCCAGCCATCACTGACTCGTGCTGAAAGGGAGCGGCAGAAAGGATTAGAAATAAATGGGCTTCCCTGGGCCCTGAATGATTTTGACATTATTCATAGTTTCTGATAACAGTGGGATCATTCAGCTGCCTAACAGGGGATGGTACATTATGTACCAAAAGCAAGTCTCATCCAAGGATTTTATCCATCTGCGTTTACATGATTCTTCCTGAATATGTGGCTAGATTTCTATACAATGCATGCTGAAAGAGGGAAGTGCTGGAGGGCCCCTCTTCTCAGACATTTAAAACTAAACTGGTCTAAACACTAGCTAATATATTGTAGGCACCAGTGGTGCACTCACCCCTGAGGAGAGGAGTCGACTAGATCAACCAATAGGACCTCCTACCTCCACTTTCAAAGACTCTGAATATCATATTTGGGATAACTGCCAGACAATACAATCTGACATATCATGGGTACACTTTATAGAGGCCTCTGATTCCATGATGTCCATTAGACATCACTTCTTTATTTGCTAGCTAGCAATAGGGATTTTTACTGTGTCTGATAAATATATAAATGGCCTGATTTTCAAAACCTAAGGAGTCTAGGGCCTATGTGCAGGTGTGTATCTTTGTAGTCGCAGTCATTGCAATATAAGATGGCCCATAATTTGTAATTCATTCCCTTCCTGCATGTCAATGAGAGGGTCTTTGGGCCAGATTATGATTCCAGTGGCAGGAGTTACTTCACTGAAATCAATAAGCTTAAACCTGATGTTACTGAGATTAGTGTCACTTTTAGTGAGTGGGAAATAGGTAATCTCAACTGAATTCTGCCCTTATTTACCACCATACAATTTCTTTCTTACTTGAGGCTGCAGAGGTGTCAATGAGACAGGGCTTGGCCCATTTGATTTAAGTAACAAAAAGGTAGTGAAATAATGCAAGAACTGGGAAATGGGGATTGTAGGAGTTTGAGTGTCAATGGGGCAAACTGAGAGTCAGCCTTTTCCTCGAGTTTCCTAAACTATGTTAGGTTGTGTCCTAACTAGAGCTGTGTGAATAGGCGATTTGGCCACATTCTGGATCAAGTTTGGTTTGATCACTTTTGCCCTCTCTCTTCCACCTTCTTGAATATTCCTGGGGGTGAGATTTTGTGCCAGGGTCAGCCTGCATGCATGCAACACCACAGCTTGTGTACAAGTAACACTCTGTTTGTGTTCAGATATGTGATAATACCAAGAGTGCTCGTGGGGCCATCATAGATCTTGTGGGCTTAGGCATAAGGACGGTAGGAAGTAGAGCGAGAATAGGGAGGGAAAGAAGAAGGGATTTCTACAATAAACAGGATGGTTTGCACATCGTGAACAGCAAAGAGGGAGAGCTGGAGTCTCCAGTTGCACAAAGGTGCTGGTTAGATCTCTCTCTGAGAGACACTTGGCTCATGTGCTATGGAGTGCTCACAGGTGATTGAGGGAGCCATATGATCACCCAGACACAATTACCACAGGTGCTGCAGCACATAGACATTCCTGTAACTGTGCCACCAGATGGGTATCCTGCCCAAGGGCTGCTGACCAGGACTTTCCCATCTGCTGGTCAGAGCTAAAAAGCAGGAGTGGTGTGGCAGGAGACGGGCAAGGGAAAAAGGCCACAGCAACAGGAGCAGCAATGTGCTGGAGAGGTCCTTGCTGCTGCTGCATTTGGTTGGTGAGTAGTGAAGTGACCACTGAGCAGCTGCCAGGGATTTGCAGGATCGGGGTCTCTGGGGTTTCCCAGCCTGCATGGCACTGCTATCTGCGTAGCACAGAGGAACTGACAAGGGTCCTTTGGAACCAGAGTCATTGTCTTTTTACCTTAGGTTGGTGATTTCTCACTTCTGTTTTCATCACTGTCATATTTTCCACAGCAAAGGAGTGTGATGTCACAGGCAGAAGCTAGTGCACAGTGAGCTGCAGAAACAACAGGACAGATCCTCCATTGGTGTAAATTGAGGTAGCACCATTGACTTTAACAGAGCCATGCCAATTTACAGCAGCTGGGATCTGCCCCTATGGAGTTCTGCCTGTTGACACCAGCTGACCCCAAAATTGTTTCCATGCAAACGACTCTTATAGTGTTAATAATAATTAATAATAATAAAATTAAAACAAACTGCTGCAGCAACACAGGGCCAGGAGGTGTCAGTGCAGTTTTAACATTACTCAAATGAATCACGTTTGGTTGTTGTTGTTTTTAAACATTTATAGAAAGACAAAGTCCATATTTGTCTGACAGAGCAGAATATCTCATAGAATCATAGAATATCAGGGTTGGAAGGGACCTCAAGAGGTCATCTAGTCCAACCCCCTGCTCAAAGCAGGACCAATTCCCAACTAAATCATCCCAGCCAGGGCTTTGTCAAGCCGGGCCTTAAAAACCTCCAAGGAAGGAGACTCCACCACCTCCCTAGGTAACGCATTCCAGTGCTTCACCACCCTCCTAGTGAAATAGTGTTTCCTAATATCCAACCTGGACCTCCCCCACTGCAACTTGAGACCATTGCTCCTTGTTCTGTCATCTGCCACCACTGAGAACAGCCGAGCTCCATCCTCTTTGGAACCCCCCTTCAGGTAGTTGAAGGCTGCTATCAAATCCCCCCTCATTCTTCTCTTCTGGAGACTAAACAATCCCATTCCCTCAGCCTCGCCTCATAAGTCACGTGCTCGTGACCCCTAATCATTTTTGTTGCCCTCTGCTGGACTCTTTCCAATTTTTCCACATCCTTCTTGTAGCGTGGGGCCCAAAACTGGACACAGTATTCCAGATGAGGCCTCACCAATGTCGAATAAAGGGGAACGATCAAGTTCCTTGATCTGCTGGCAATGCCCCTACTTATACAGCCCAAAATGCCGTTAGTCTTCTTGGCAACAAGAGCACATTGTTGACTCATATCCAGCTTCTCGTCCACTGTGACACCTAGGTCCTTTTCTGCAGAACTGCTACCTAGCCATTCGGTTCCTAGTCTGTAGCAGTGCATGGGATTCTTCCATCCTAAGTGCAGGACTCTGCACTTGTCCTTGTTGAACCTCATCAGGGTTTTTTTGGCCCAATCCTCTAATTTGTCTAATCTCTCGTGCTTACACAAATAAACTGTGTTATATGTACTTTGTAGGCCAGAATGGCCAGTTTTGTGTGTAATTAGCCCAGGCTCTATCTATAATAAAAATGTTAATGAGGCCTTTGTGAAATTTAATTTCTTTTCCATGGAATACACTCTGGTGGCATCTGAGCTCAAAAGACATCTTAATCTCTAGGGTCAAATTCACAGCTGGTGTAAACTTGAGTTGTTCAACAAAAGTCAATGGAGCCACACTGATTTATACCAGCTGAAGGTCTGGCTGAGAATTGATTTTTTTTCCAGAGGGCTAAATTCTGCTCTGTGTAAATCCCAAGTAATTCCATTGATATTCCTGGAGTGACTCCAGATTTACACTGGAGTAACTGAGAGCAGAATTTGTCCCATTAACCAAAACTTGGCCAGTAAGAGTTCTCCCCGTGTTCTGTAGATACATTAATTGTTGGGCTGTATCGTTGCATGCTAATCTTCAAGGCAGAACAAATTGCTATGACTGGGAAGTAGCTGGCAAGTCCTTAAACATAGAGGCTCAAACTGCACTCTTCCCATTTGCTTGGTTTGCTGTACAGAAAATGTGTACGTAATAATACAAAGTCAGATGTGTAGTTTATGCTGGGTAATGAAATGCCTCCAGGGTGCTGCGATGTGGGGCTAAAGGCCAGCCTCTCATCTGCCTGAATAGTGACTGTATCTGAAATAACAGGACCTCCAGAAATGTGGGGTGTTTGAGTTGCTTTGATGAACCAACTTTGGTTTCATTCTTGTAACAATTGGCCAATTCCTAACCTGGTTGCAATGTTCAACAGCTAATCAAATTCCTCTCCTCATATAGCCCTTTCCAGTGAGATGTTCAGAACCCTCAGTGACAGGCAAGGCACAGAAGTGCTCAGCATCTTGCAGGCTTATATATAGGCCTGATCCTGCCATCCTCCATTGCACGTAACACCCATTGAAGTCAGTGGGTGGTCTGCAAATGGAATGGTAGCTGTGTTGGTCCCTAATTATGTTCATTCTCCCAAGATAACAATTGTAACAGATCTGTGCTTTTGGATGTCATTTAAAATAGTCTTTATTGCACCTAATGGGACAGATAGGACAAAAAATGCCATGATATGGGACTAATGAGTATAATCCTTTGTCACTTTTTCTGATCTCTAGCCTTAGCATTAACCATGCTGTCTTTTTCAGTTCCTGACTTTGAAGGATCAAGATAATTCACAAATAAGAGCAGTCTTTTGTGCATTTCAGGCAGTGGAGAAAGCATTTGCAATGCCAGCTGGGTTCTACTGGCAGACAGTAGAGACTGATGAAAAATACTTTCCTAACAGTAGTGACATTGGGGCCAGTGCAGATATAGACACGGAGGTAAGAGCTCCTTTCTGACTTGCAGAATAAAGTGGGTAACTGAGGGATGATCAAAACTGGCATGAAATGTTTGAATTCATGTGATGGGTACAAATAATCAAACTTTAAACATTTTTCACTCAAATCTAAATATGTCAGCCTAGCCTTTGGTGTCATCATTTTTCCTGTGCCTGTTGCTGCGAGCCTGAAAAGATTAAACTCTGAAGTGTCTGGGCTGGAGAAATCGCTGCCAGTCAGGTGCATATCTGCAGTGGCAGACACATTTTGAAAACCCAAACCAGCTTGACTGCAAACTGATCTGCCATAGACCTTGTCTGGCTTTTAGAACTTGTACAATAAAAAGTTGAATAAGTCTGATTCATTTGGGGAGGCTTTAAAGCTTCATCCTGAACTTTATCTAAAGATGCTGCTGTTTTGACTTTCTTCCAGCTGGATGGACAAGCTGCTTAGAATGATTTTGATTCCACACATCTGGCTTGATCCTGCAAGGTGCTTGATGTCCACCAATGGGCACTTAGGATCAGGGATTGACTTGCCTCTCTCTAGAACAACTCTTGTGGCTGGTTCAGGAGTGAGCCTGTTGAGCTTCTAGAGGGAGCTGCTTTTGTGCTGGAAAGAGATCTTCATGGTAGGAGGCTGTGAATAGGATGCACCTTGAGAGGGGAAAAGGACAAAATGGAATGACTCTTGAAGCTTCCCCTGCTTTACATAAAGTTGTTCAGTTACTCACATTTCCACCCAGTCTAAGGAGTAACTTCCTTGCTCACAAGGTCATTGCTAGAGGTTTTATAGGGCAGGAGGCTATAGGAAAACTCATTAGCCAGTCTGAGTAATGGGTTAATATCAGGGGAATTATAACAAAATCAGTGGGGAAAACAGAACTTTTGTCTACTTTTTTTTTTATTACTGAGTTAGATTTATAACTTCATTTATCATAATGTTATAAGCTTTGCCATGTGTTTATGAGGGAACAGCATTTGGTAACACTTCATTTAAAGTGACTGGTAACGATCAATTAAATTGGCATTCACTGGAGCAATAAAGCTCCTCCTTGGGGATAGAATTCCGTACAGAAGGGGAACCGTGAACAAACTGTAGGCTGGTATAGCTAGGCTATGCAGCCGCAAGCCAGACCTTTCAATGTCCCTGAATTTCAGGAAAAACCCTGATTCTTACATTTAAGGTATGTGCTCCTTGAAACAAGAAATGTCCCCTTATGGGAGAGGGGAATACAGAACTGGAACAAAACAAACAACAGCAAAAAAAGAAAGAGGATTCAGAATGATTTTCTTTCCTGTTCAGAAACACAGATGTGTATATTCAGTACAAGGCTGGATGTCTTTCAGTACTCTGAATCTAAAATGGGATGGATAGGACTAATCTAGAAAACAGGATTTTAAAATATAGATAT
Source organism: Trachemys scripta elegans (assembly GCF_013100865.1). Classification (NCBI taxonomy): domain Eukaryota; kingdom Metazoa; phylum Chordata; order Testudines; family Emydidae; genus Trachemys; species Trachemys scripta. The sequence goes on from NC_048307.1 coordinate 34,518,449, forward strand.
ATTACAGGATACCTGGTGTACCTGTTTTTGAATGCTCTTCAAGTGTGGATTTTATAATTTCTAAAAATCTAGGAAGAAAGCCATCTAGTCTAATATTATTTGAAAATATTTCTTTAATACTGAAAAGGTAAAGAGTGCCTTAGATAAATTTAATTCGTTGCCCCAAAGAATCTACAACTTAATTGTAACAGGGCAATGACTCACCAGTGGCACCTCCTGCTGGTCATCCTGGGAATTAGCTCTGTCCACTCAGGAGCACCCTCTACAGGCCAGTGTCTTGCTTGCCGCTGGCCCCCATGCCTCTTCTCTCAGGGTTCTGCCCCCTGCAGCACCCCACAGTCTCACTGGGTCTCCCCTCCCCAGGGAACTCCCAACCCCCTATCCCCACCTCACCTCAGTTTTGGGCTACTGCTAGTCACCATCTAACCTCCACTCACTGGGGCAGACTTCAGTATAATTACCATTCATCATTGGCAAGTAGGGTTTGGATCTGCTGCCTCTACCTACCCTTGGGCTGCCCAATTGCAACCCCAGTACCTTCTTGGCCTTTAACAAGGCCTGCAGCCTGAGGGTTTTCCAGGCCAGAGCTCCCCAGCTCCTTTGGCCTTTCCCCAGCCCTGCTCCGCTTTAGGTACCCTGCTCAGCTCCCAACAGAGGCCCATCCCTCTCAACATCTACAGAGAAAGAGTGTCTTTTGGCCTTTGGCCCACAGCCCTCTTATAAGGGCCAGCTGGGCCCTCATTAAGCCAGCCACAGCTGTGGTCAGCTACCCACTCAGCTTCCCCAGCCATTCTTAATCCCTCTTACCCTGCTGCAGCACTCTCTAGGGCTGCTTTTACCCTTCCAGGGCCGGAGCAGGGTGATCACCCCGCTACACTAATACAAGACAAAGTACAGTAGTTCAGATCACAGAAAGCATTATGTTATTAATTAGTTATTAATATTTCTGATTATGTAAATGCCAAAGGGACCTATTGTGCTAGGTGCTGGACAAATACAGAACAAAGAGACAGTCTCTGCTCCAAAGATTTTACCATGTAAGTAAAGGTCCATCTACACTTACGGCAGCATGTAGAGTACAGACACTGCTAATGTGGGTATAAATAGCACGGCTTAGGCAAGTAGGGTAGAGGCAAGGTCTTGCCCACCTGAACCCCCAGGGTGTGTACTCTACATGTCTCTCTACATGCCTCCAACATCTATACTGGTATTTTTAGCTGTCTAGTGTCCCACCTCTTCCTGGCTGTTGGAGCCTTTCCCCACTGCAGTGAAAGGCTCTGGCAGGGGAGAGGCAGTGGGGGCAGCGCTGCCTCTCCCCTGCCAAAGCCTTTCTCTACTGCCTCCCCCCTGGCCCTGCCAGAGACTTTCCATGCTGCAGTGAAAAGTTCTGGCAGAAAGAAGAGGATCTGGTAGGGGAAGGCAGCAGGGAAGGACTCCAGCAGCTCCTTGCTACCAGAGCCTTTCCCCATTGCTGGAGCCTTTCACTGCTGTGTGTAGCTACACATGTAGGTTCCTGTACTCTATGCTCCACTGTAAGTATGTGGACATAACCTAAGGCCTGGGGATTATTGAAGAGGAGAAGAGATATCACTGTACAATTGATGTGAATGGCTGGTTCTCCCTAGAGCAGTGAAACTCAGACTGAAGCTCACAAGCTGCAAGTGGCTCTTTGATGTGTCTCTGCAGCTCTTTACAACACATGATATTAAAACACTGTGTGATTTCATTATTGGATAATAACTTAGATTGGTTAATCAGGATTCTTTTATGATGTCATTAACCAATTGTAGTTTATAAGAATTATATATATATATATATATATATATATATATAAAAACCCTAAATATTTCCCCATCATACTGTTTAAATATGAATATATAGTACTATAGTAAATTAAACAATGAATTCACAGTACTGTGGCTCTTTTGGGTAATGTTGATTGCTAATTTGCCTCCTGAACCACTGAGGTCTGAGTATCACTGCTCTAGAGAGAGAAATCTCACCATTGTTACTAAGAGCATTTGAAGCTATTTGACCCATTCCTCCATTGCACTCTTTACCTGACTGTTCAGGTTGCTGTGGTGTTGCTGTTTGAAACCCTACTCCGAACTCCTTTGGCTGTCCATCACATGTTACAGCTGATCCTCAGCTCTGGTTTGGATATCTGTGGGCTCCGCCTGCTCTATCCGCAGCAGAGCGTGCTGCTCGCTAGCACAGGTAAGGCCTCATCTACATACAAAGGTTGCACCCATTTAACTGTAGCAGCTCACAGACCTGCACATCCCTGCTCAAAAGGAAGAGGACTTCAAGGGGGATATGAGCATAACCACAATCAAGCTTTTCTCTTCTCCTTTGGAGTCAGATTATACCCTGTCCCCTTCTATCTGTCCCCGGTGTTAAGTTTTGGCAAGTTTTTGCCATTTCCTCTATTTTTACTCCCTGATACTCTTCATGTCACCACACTGCTGTTCTCTCTGGTCTTTATTTCTCTGTAGAAGGCAGCCCCAACTTTTCTCTCTGAGACAGGAAACTGCAAAATCTGGAGCTGCTTACCTGGCCTTTCTCCAACTGCTCTGTAGGGTGACCCACCATCTAGAATGTCATGGTTTGCCAAGTGGCTTCTGCCACATCTTTTAACTTCGGAGGGCACTGAAGAGAAAATGAGGCACTAACGGTAAAGCCAAACATGGATGCCTGCAGTTAGACACTTGGGCCCAGATCCTGAAAGATATTTAGGTGCCTAATTCTGATTGAATTCAATGGGATGTTGATGCATAAATACTTTTGAGGATCTGGCCCTGAATCCATAGCATTAGGCACCCATGTTTGTAAATATCAGCCTTAGCTGCTCAGTGCCTCAGTTTCCCCATTAGTAAATCAGGCATAATAAAACTCACCTCCCAGGGAGCATGCGAGTCTTAATTACATCTTAAGCTCTTCAAGATCCTAGAATGGAAGCCATCACATAACTGCAAAGTTCTGGGATTGCCTCTGTACAGGCTAGCTCTCCTAGAAGTCCTGTGTGTAACATCAGGCTGGGATATTGGCAGACTGAGAGGGAGAAAAACATGTGTTCTCTTCAGCTCAGTGGAAATTCAGTCTAGACCTGCTCAATCACTGAGAAAAATTCTGCAGTCTCCCTGCTGCCTTATCACATTTGAAAACAGTGGGTCCAGACTGGCTCATAATTGTGATTGTTGTTTCAGTTGTCTCAGCAGTAGATATGTAATATGTTGGTACAAGCAAATGGAGAGCTTTGTAAGTGAATCAGAAAGCCATAAAATCATCAATCAATAACAGAAGATGAGCAGAGTTCTGCTTTCTGATCCATACAGCAGATCTGCCCCCAATGCTTTGCTCTCTGGGCATGCTATGGAGGTGCTCTGTGTATGGATGGAGGATGTATTTGAGTTGAGATCCACAACACAGGTCTGAAAACTGAACTTTGCTTGAACCTTGAAAAAAATACAAATATATTTCTGGTTTAAAGTATTTTCAGCCACTTCCTCCTTTATTTATGTGCTCTATAGTGCCTGAGGTCACAATTCCATTTCATCTACATGAATTCATGTAATCAGGTCCTAAATCTCATGCTTCAGGATTTCAGCCAGTCTCCTGCAAGGGTCAGGAAGGAATTTTCCCCCTAAAATGTGTTCTGGGTTTGTTTTTATTTTTTTCCTTCCTCAGCAGCATCAGTGATGGCCATAGCTGGAAATGGGACACTGGACAGTGGCCGGTGCTCTGAGATGGTACTGAGAATTCTCTTTCTTAGATGCCTGGCTGGTGGGTCTTGTTCACATGCTGAGGGTCAAATTGATCCTGAATTTCAGGTTGGGAAGGAATTTTCCCCCAGGTCATATTGGCAACGACCTTGGAGTTTTTTGCCTTCCACTGCAGCCTGGGGCACAAGTTGCTTGCTAGGTTCATCTGGGTATATCTCACCAACTCAATTCCCTGCCATGACAGGGCCCTTGGACACTGGTGCACCTCGATCCCTCCTATTCTCTGCATGTGGCAGACAACAGATCCTGCATCTTGGCAGGGAGTTAGAGTAGATGGCCCTTGTAGTCCCTTCTAATCCTATGGTTCTGTGATTCTAATAGTTTAGTCTCCAGAGGGCTATAATACTTTAATCTAATCCAGTTCATTGGCTGCAAAACAGGGTAACTGGGTGAGATTTAGTGGCTGGTGACATGCAGGAGGTCAGACCACATGATCTGGTGCTCCCTTCTGGCCTCATACATTGACTCTAGATGCATCTAAACCCCAGTGCTGAGGAGGTGGTATCCAGCCCTTCCTTCCCCAATGGCAGCAGTGGGTTCAGTGGAGAAGCAAAGTGGATTTCATTCCTGCCCACGCCTAGCGATCTCCATCCATCTGTGAGACTGTGAGCTTGGAGAAGGATTTGCCACAGAGTGCAGGAGAGAGCTCTCCTGTGGGTCCTCCTCTGTGGCAAGAAATAAGGGAACCCAGAGCAGGGAAAGAAAGAAGTAATGGTCAAGTATTTTTTTAAATGTCATTCCTTGTCATTCCTTCCCCACGCAGCACAGATCCTGACCAGGGAGAATAAACAGTTTGCATGGAGTTTTGGCAAAGCTTTCACGTTTCCCAGTTGAGGTCCCCTCATTGGCTCTTCTATTGCTAAGGAAGGGAGCAGGAAACAACCTGGTCCCCCGGCCCAAATGCTCTCCCACCCTCCAACCCCACCAACCCTCTCTGAGTGAAGTGTGAACTTTTGGGCTTGATGGTTTTCAGTGAGAGCCACTCACTCAGCCTTGCATATCTGTGCAGAATCTCCAGCATGTGATCATGCAGACTTAGCAGCATTAACTACTATGATGGTTTCCATTGGGAAAATTATCAGAGCAGATCCCCAACTGGCGAAAATTATCAGTGACTTAAATGGAGCTGTTCCAATTTGCACTAGCTGAGGATCTGGCCCTCCGGATTTGACAGGAGCCTGCTGCTGCAGCAATGGCCCCTGGCTCCACAAACCGCATGGAGCCAGCCCTAATTAGGCATGTTTGTGTGGAGGGCTCAGCAGGAGTGGGGACCAGGCCACTGAGGGACCCCATCTCCTTCTGCTGCTTCAAGTTCATTCCTCGCCTCTCTCCTCCCTCCCTGAGCTGCCAACCAGTGGGAGAACCTGGGCTTTCGTGTGTTATTTGCAAGGCACCCAGACCCTGCCTGCGAAGGGGAAGAGATCGCAGCTCTGATCTCCCAGTGTAACCAGCAGTGCCAAAGCAAGAGCCTCCAGAGATGGGCGGAGACCCAATGAGAAACAGCGGTTAGCCTGGCAAATGTGGAAGGGGAGCTAGAGACAGCACTGATAAACTGTCAGTCATCTAGGCTGAGTAATGAACTGAGAAGAGACCTTGAGTGGAATGAATGAACCTGGAAAGGGTGATTCCATGCGTTAGTCACACGTGTTTATCTTTCACAGACAAGCTGCCTTCTACTTACGCTCCAGAGGCTGGCAAGGCACCACTTGTGCTGGCTTTAGGCTTGAGAGGGCCAAAAGCACGTAGCGCCTTGCAAGATATCATAGGGCCCTCGGATCCACAGCTGGCCAACATGACAGACTGCGGCTCCATCAATGCCATCTACTGCAGGAGCCAAGCTGAGCCCCTCGCCTACTTGCCCCACACAGACAGCCGGGTGCACAGGGAGCTGTGCCTCTTGTTCGGAGGGAGAGCATGCTGTGACGAGGTGCTTCATGTTGGTGTCCAGAATCCTGCCTGCAAATATAACAAATCAAGGTGACAATCCCATACTGCCCATTTCTGAGATCCTGTGATTCTAGTGGGGGTGGGAGTGGGGATGGAGTGGGGTGGGGGGTGCAGGACTTGCACTACTGAAGGGTCCCCAGGAGATTAGCTAGTTTTGTCAGTCTTTTCAGTGCAGTCCTCAGCAGAGAGGCCCAGCTACAGGCAGTGCTGATTGGGAGCACTAGTCTATTTCTGCATTTTAAAATGTGTTACTATTAGTGTTTGCAAAATTGGTCTGTTCCTTCTCTCACCATGCTGCGTCCTCTGCAACTGACAAGAGTGTATGAAAACGGAGGGGCTGAGAAGGCCTTTAGCCTTGGTGATTAGTGTGAAGAGATGCATGATAGTGGGACCGGGACTTATTTGAGATGATGGAAACATTGTGAGAGGAGGCCCACTGGAAACTCTACCCTGGAGAATAGGGCCACTCTAAAAGGGATTCAACCTTAGATTCAATGTACCTATCCTGATGGTGTAGAAACAGTGTGCCACATGGCACTGGGCCCACACAGGTTCAGTAGAGATCTCAGGACTCCAAGTTCCTTGGCCAGCTCAGATCAGGTGTTTGCATGAGCATGAGGGTGTTCTTTAAACGCCCTCTCCTGCTCAGTTTGTGCATAACACTGATGTTAGCTTGCAATCTGTTACCTAAAAGAATAGAGTTGCTGAAAGGGAAGCAATTTGACAGAGTAGCTTGGAACAGAAAAAGGATAATGGATCCTGCTCTGCTCCCTGAGGAACCTGCTCTCCGGTCCTCCACAAAATTATATCTGCTGCTGCAGGGGGGAGGAGAGAATGTTGTGGTTGCAGCCACTGCACCCTCCCTGAGCACGCAGTGATCTCTGCAGCTTTGCTTTTGATGAGGATGGATACAGTTTCCCAGCCTGAAATGTCCACTTCCCTCCCTGTCCTTCAGATTCCCTGACAAAGTCTCAGACACAAACAGTCCGAGGTGAGGAAGCAGTTTCAGTCCTGTGTGTTTAAATGGCATGACATGCTAAGTACATCATGACCATGAGTCAGTCCCATAGAACGCTGTCACTAAGAACAGTCCTGGGGTGGGAAGCCGAGCATGTCCCCTATCTCCACAATGGCCTCATGAAGCTACATCCCTCTGATTGTCCCTTGGAGAGTGGGGCACAGAGAAGCCACCAACAGAGCAAGCAGCTAGGATGTGAAACTCACCCATCCTTCAGCCGCTTTCCTGGGTTTCTCCATACAAGGGGTGAGTTGGCTCCTTTTAACGTTACCCTGCTGAACTACACTGTGCTGAGATTCCCCTGATTCCAGAAGTCCCATGTAAACCCTGAAAGATCCCTTCTGAAGCTGTGAAAGTAGAGCTATCACTGTGGCACCAGGATGGGGATTAGACAGCACATGGGCCTAGTGCTGCCTTTCTGCATTGAGGCAAATTGCAGCCACTCTGAGTTAATTCCCTTGCTCCTTGAGGGTTAATTTCTACCGTAATGTTATTTGGCAGAGTTATCTCTGCATGATCTTTAACACTGAAATGAATTAATGTTGCCTGGCTTTAAGACTTTAAAAAATTCCCTTTGACAAAGTTTGTTTTTTTTATTGGGGTCCTTCGCCCCCTTACCAATAGGGAGCCCTGTTACTTTAGGGTAACATAGCGAAACAATGCTAAGAGTTTGGTCCAATAGGAGGGTGTAGCTGGCAAGAGTATAAACTCCATCTCCAAGCTCAGTTCCTCAAGAAAACCAACAGCTCTTATTGTCATCCTCCTATGGCTTCAAGACGTCTCAAAGGAAGGCAGTAGGCAGGCAAGCTTGCATTAGCAGTCTGTGCTTAACAGGCCTGGCCACGTGATTCCCAGATTACAGTTTGCATTTTTGTCAGTCCCTTGGCTTTTGAAACCACAATTTGGGTTCATCCTGCTATAATTTGTTCCCTTCTGGAATGAAGAAATATTGGATATTTCACTGCCCTTGGGCATCACTGCCAGGCCCAGTTTATAATAGCTTTCAAAGCGTTTCTCCCCAATTACAGTCTGATTAAATATTCACTAGTGAGTAGCAGGTTTGAAATATCACAGGATGGGAAGAACATTTGAGATATGGCCCGACATTTCTCAGTTCCTAAATTTTCGTGCCAAGCTGACCGCATTGCATTAGCCACTTTTAATTGAACAGAGAGAGCTGGAGAGAGAAGCTGCAATGTAGAAAAACATCCAGTCTGTGTACAAACCCAAGACCCCTTAAGGTGGCCCATGCTCTGATGTCACAGACAGGGGATTGAAGTGGCAGTAAAGCAGTTTTACAAAAGCAGCTTCCATCTCCTTGGGGTTAGTGGGTAAAGCTAAGAAGTGCCAATGTCTGGGTCTAATATTAACAGCTTTCACTCTTTCTGTTGTTTTTCCTTAGACCTCAGAGTCCTTCATCTAATAGAGCAAATGCTGACCAAGAGAGGGCTGATCTCCAGGACATGGCACTGTCCAGACCTCCTGCAACACTGGTCTCTACCACCAAAGGTCATTTCTAAGGAGCAAACCTTGAGGTTTCAGATGTGTTCCAGGCTCCTTCACTATAGCAGAGGGTGTTATTGGTTATCTTACTCCTGTCCCACATGTTCATGTGGTCCTGCTCCCATTACACTCCTCAATGCCAGGTCCTGGCCAGGGGGACAAGAGTCAGGAATTAGTTTGTGAAACATGTGGTGCTTCTTGCCCAATGTGAAGCAACAGTAGAATGTCATGGCCTTCCCTGTCCGCTCCATGTGAGTAGCTATTAGTAGCTGTTGTATGGATATTGATCTCAAGGCCTAAAGAGTTAAAGTGTTTATAAACTCTTTCACTGTCCAACATTAAACAATGATAGGAAGGTTCAGGTTATTTTAAACGTAGGCCTTGGTTTTACTTGGTTACTTGGCAAACACCCAAAAGTGTTCATTCAAATTAAAAATTTATTGATTGATTAGAAAGAACAAGATATCAAAACAGGCATTTAGATTGGAACTTTGGTTGAATGATTATGCAAAACAAACTTAGTCAAAACCTTTAAATCCTTTCTCCTTTCGGAGGCAAAATATCAGTGTCTCTTATTTTCAGAACAGCCTTTCTTTGGTGAAAACAAGAGGGGTTTTTTTACTCTCAGTCCTGAGGTGTCCAGGTCATTTTCTTTTCCTGTTCTTAACTAGCAGACAGACCCATGGTGGAGGTGAAACAGAATAGAAAAGATGGGTGAGATATAGCTCCAGTTGGTGTTTTTGGAACGAACACTGGACTACTGGTTAGTTACGAGTGGATGGTTTTGACTGGCAAGTCGACCACAACACCTGATGCTTGGATCCTGGTTTACAATGTGGTCAGCGACGTCATCTAATCGGATCTTTTATTCTTAGACAAGGCAGGCTTGGATGAATACAGCATAGTTGACTTCAGGATTTGATGAAAAGCCAAGAGAGTGAGCGATAGGAAAGAAAGTGGGAGGGGAGCAGAAAATAGCACAAGGGAAGGGAAAACAATGCAGGATCTTACGTGCTTGAAAACAAAGTTCCTTGAACAGCACTACGGCCAGCCGGCCTTCCTCTCAGGAAGAAAATCCTTTAGATGAGCCAAGATGAATTGAAGTGCTGGCACTTTTGGGGATGAGCTGGGTTGCAAAGTGGGATGGGATATGAGAGGGAGAGCTGAACTGAACTGATGTGAACATGTCTTCTTTCAAAATCACTTTTTAAAAAATCCACAAAGGGGGAAAGTAGGCATCATAATTCATCCCCCTCATTATTTTATCCACCCATTAAGCCTAATATCCATTACACCAATTTTGGTCTATTAACTTCTGGGTCCACCTCTTCTATTTTTACAAGGCATAATTTCAACAGTCCTTGGATTATATCAACATGGACTTTTTGGTTTAATCTAATCCAGTTTCTTTGTCTGGTTCTCTTGCACTTGTTACAACATTCAGGGTTATAAACAATTTGATCTATTTTTCATGGTTATTGTAACATCTTATGAACTTTCACATACTTTTTACATTTGAGCTCATAGGGATACACTTTGTAGGTCCAATTGTCACAACAGGTCTCCTAGACCATGCCTGAGGGACTCTAAAACAGGAAACCTTTTATTCTTGGGGCTTACTTAGTGAAGGAACAGTTCTATGGGGGTTAATAGTGTCCTTGAATTGCATGTCTACCTAGCTACAGACCATCTGCCTGTCCTCTTCACAGCCTGGGGTATAATCACATAGGTAGTGCAGTTAAATGGTTCAAACAACCCCACATGCATGTTTCTGGCCTTTCTAGTCATCTGGAAAGATGCAAAGGGAGCAGCTACTATTAACTGGCTCTGGCATTGCTCCTCTCCCTTCCCACATTCCCCTCTCCTCTTTGCAGGTGTAGGCTCCCAGTTTCTGTATTCCCCCTAAAGAGCTGGCTGAGAACTTGCTCCAGCAACCCTATACAGGAGTGACAGTATATAGGAAGTGCGAACAGAGAGAGCCCACCTTCCTGGGAAATCTGTGCTCAGGAGGAGAGTGTGTGAGGTACATGAGCCATTGGCCCCGTGGCCTCCTCTAGTGGGGTCAGGGACAGCAAATCTTTCTGCCCTCTCCAAAGGAGGAGTGGTTTTGAGATTGTGCTACCAGAGCACTGCTGACCTACCTCTGCTCCCTGGGAATAAGGATAGCCCTGCAGGGAGGAACTGAGGGGTATAGGAGCCCTCCAACCAGCAGTGAGAAGACAGTAAGGACAGGGGAGGAGGAGGATGCTCTGGCATAGAAAAGAGGAATTGGAAATTAATTTGCCAAAGAAAAGTGGATTGGAGGGGAGAATGGAAACAGGAGCCAGAAAGATGAGAGAGGAAGGGAAAGTGAGGGAAAGAATGAGAGGAAGGAAGATAAAAGTCAAGAAAAGATGAGGCCTACCTTTTAAATGCATTCAGTGTAAGTATGTATGTTAACACTAGCATCTGAGCAAGTTCCTCTGGCAGACACCCTTCCACTCTGTACGTTCGGGGGTGGGGATGATGGCAGGTGGTGGTTGTTGCTGATGGACTGAGCCAGATTTCCTGTTTCCCTATTTTTTTATGGCCACTGATGATTCACATGCGATGTGGGCTGCTGAGCTGCCCCCCTGCTGTGGTTCCATCTGTGGTTGTTGGGCTCAGGAAGTTGCACCCAACCTTTGCTCTTCAAACGGATGGGTGGTGCATCATGCCTTCTGGAAGAGAAGCTGAAGATATTCTCTGGGAGGGGACAGCATGCAGGAGTATTGGAGAGAGGAGCCACTGTGCTCCCTTACTGAGCTCTCTGGAAGCCTGCCTTGGAATAAGCTACCGTAGTCACACCCTGTCAAGGGGTTATCCTCTCCAGCACATCCCTTGAGGCTCAGCCACTGGACTCCACACCTTCCCTCTGGTTCTTTCAATCCACTATTAGCCTTAGGCTGGCTCAGGAACAGTGCTTTCCCCAGGAGCTGAAATTAGAGGGGGTGTTCGAATTTACAGGGGGTTGAGGGCCGAGGGGTGAGACTGTGAGGGCAAAGGCTAAATTTTTATATGTTTTCATTGGCAAGGTAATTCGGTGCTACCTCTCGGCCCCACATTTTAACATCAGAAAACACCAATAAACCACCAGCATTTGAATTTCTGATGATTTATTGTTGTTTATAAATCATCATTTGAAACTATTAGGTTGGCTAACATCGCCAACATCGCCGAAATGAACGTGCCGATATTGTCAGAACAAACACAGCTGTATGAGGAAGCTCATCTTTGCTCAGACTTTTCAAACCTATTATGTTTTTTCAGGTACAAGTATTTGATCATATATCTGCTTTTAAAGTGTATATTTAAGTAATATTTCCATTTCAATTCAGATTTCCAACCAACAACTAAATGGAATTGTTTTCCAATTAGAAATTTTTTAAAACATCTAGATCTAGTTGGAACATGACTAAATTGGCAACATTGCTGTAACTAGTTGACCACTGGGGGGAGGAGCGAGTTTGGGGTGGTGGGAAGGTAGAAGAATCCCTGCCCAGGAACATGCTCCCCCTTCGCAGGGTCTAATTTATTACAGTTTTCTACAGTGGGTGACATACTTTGTTAGTTGCCTCAGGTCACCTTCTCTGAGGCCTAGCAGAATCCTGGTCAGTTCTTTGTCCTCATTCAAAAGACAACCCAGCCCTATTCCTGGAGCCAGGGTTATGCTTCAAACAATCACTCCCCCTCTCCACATAGCAGAAGCCTAGCCCTCCTTGTAATTTAGCCAGCTGTAGGGTCTTCGCACCATTCATTCTTCTTCTTCTTTCTCCATATCCCCTTTGATCCTTATATCAGACCTTTTAAACCCTTAAAGGGCCATTCCATTTGGTGGAGTGGGCTGACCACTAGGTACTACCACCTTTAAGGGGCAGACCACCCCGTCACACCCCCATACAGAATGGACAATGCAACCATCAATTGCAGCTGCCAGTCACATTAACTGAGAGAGACAAGGTGGGTGAGGTAATATCTTTTATTGGTGAAAGAGACAAGCTTTCGAGCTACACAGATCACTTCTTCAGGTCCAGGCTATATTGAACCATAGCAGATATGCTTGTTAATTTCAGTCCTATACTCATTCCAAAATAGGGGTTATTTATGAAAAAGGGTACTGTTTTAACTAGACGTTGGACAGAAGCTTATCAGGACTGCCCACGTCCCTGAAATTTGGCAGTTCAGATACAACAGGCCCAACAGTAGCTCCAAACTGGCTTTGATCCTACAAACTAACCCTTACTGAGACTTTGCAAAGTGCAAACCAGGGCCGGATTTAAGCCGATTCGGCCGATTCCCCGGAATGGGGCCCCGCGCCTAAGAGGGCCCCGCAACGTTCGGGACTGCCGGCAAAGCGGGGAAAAAAAAAAAAAGCTGCGTCCTGCTTCTCCCCCCTCCCTGGGAGGAAGGGGTGAGGAGGAGGAATGCGGCGTGCTTGGGGAAGATGCGGGGCCAGGGCGCGGATTTGGGGAGGGATCCAATGAGGCAGGGAGGGGGCGGAGTTGGGGGGGGGCGCGAGACAATTCGCGTCCCGGCGTGGGGCCCCACACCTGCTAAAGCCGGCCCTGGTGCAAACCACCCCATTTCTTCCAGCTGTCATTTCAAGCTTATTGTTTCTTTCTCTCTTGGTGTTGATTTGTTTTGGAACACTTATATTCACAGTATTGGTAAGGATATTGGTAAAACCAAAGGGACTCGCAATGGGATACAGAGCCTTCTGCTTCCAAGGTACAGGTGCAAATCTGGTGGACTCCAGTGGTGAACTAAAATACCAGCGGATGACTGTTCAAAGGCTAACAAATGCTGGGTCTCAGCCCAGCTCCTCGGGGGGAAATGTTCATGTCACAAAATCTAGAACCACAATTGCCATTTCTTGTTGGTAATCTCAGCAGAAAAGCCAGGCAGTAACTGGGATATGAAGACAAAACTACATTCTGACCCATGATTCCTCCATAGTCAGGGCACATTAGCAGGTCGGTATAGAGAAAACCTGTCTAGAGCCTCCTCCTGGTCTGTTACAGAGGCCAGGTTGTTTCATGATTACAGCAAAGGGCTAGGAGGACAGAGGTCTGGGATTCTAATCCGAGGTGAACCACTGACTCACTCTAACCATACCTCAGTAAACCCAGCTGTACAGCAAATGGAGAAGGAATTCACAGATTACTAGATAGACCTGAGCCAAACTTTCTAGAATAATTGTTTTTTTAAAGAAGATCTTTGATGGTGTGAATCCTGCCCACAGCTATATGTGGGTGTGATGGGCCAAATAAGGGTTAATGTTGACTGCAGAATGTAGTGTCACCATCTGGGTTGGTCTGGAAATTGGGGCTGGCCAATTTCATGAGGCTTCCTGCAGAGATGGAACAGCTTCCACGAAAATAATTTGATGCCCTTCTCATCTTCACTTTGATCCAGGGGACGTCATTTTGGTCGTGTCACCTGCTGTGCCTCCTCATGCATACGGGGATGTGATTTCAACTTGTACTCAGAGAGGCTTTACTCTGCAGGGAATCAGGCAGCTGCGACTTTCTCCCAAGCGAGCCATCATGCTCAGCATGACAACAAGTCAGGTATGGGACAGAGGGTCACTAGAATAATGCTTTCCCAGATCCTGAATGGCATATCCATTAGTGCTCCTGCTAAAACCTACAATGTAGCTGCAATGGGTTAGGCTGATTCCAACCCCAATGGTTTTGGTTTTGATTTTGACATGACTGTCCAACATCTTGCAGGCCGGGCTCTCAGGATATTGAAAGCACCTCAAAATATCTGTGTGGCTGGTGCAATATGATTATGTCGTGATGTTTACATGTTGTGTCATGATGCTGCCGCATGGTGAGATAAGGTCAGAATATCATGATGCAAATGTTACAGTCAACTCGTTTTCATCTACGGTGACCATATGTTCCGATTTTATAGGGAGAGTCCCAATATTAGGGACTGTCTTATATAGGCCCCTTTTACCCCCTGCCCCCGTCTCGATTTTTCACACTTGCTGTCTGGTTACCCTATTTTCATCCCAGATAACAACGTTTTTAAAGCCACACTCCTGCAGGCCTCAGGTTAACAATGAAAGACTCATAATGAAGAAGCAGTGTTACTTTATATGCCTTTTGCAACAGCTGGTCCCAATGTGAAATGATTGCATTGGTAATCCCAGTTTAGAACTGGGTCTACTTTTACGTTAATAATGGCATCTCCTCCGAAAAGGGGACAAATATTCACACACGTTGTCCTGACGCTATTTGAATCCCAGAGATGGTCAGCAATGCTGACTTTCTCAGCAGAGTGGTCAAATCAGCCACTGGTGAATCCAGCTCTGTGAGGTGGACCAGGCTGGCGGAACAGAGACATGTGCTGTGCCATTTTATTAGTTCACACAAAGCCAAATGGGCCTCGGATTAGCTTGCACTCACTAAGGGAAGTCATGTTTTTTATGCGACGAGCATGCTTCACCGTTGGGTGAACTTTGCTTTGTGGTTTTCTCATGCTTGTTACCCTTTTGCCAGCTAGCCTGCACCCAGGATTCCCCATCTTCTGACATCATCTTCTTTTGCTATGAGTGGCACCTCCAGTTGCTTTCAGAGCTGAGTTTCCTTTGTGCTGGAAAATCCCATTAAAGCCCCATTCTTCCTGGCAGCAGAGAATACTAATAGCCAGATTGTGCCATTGTGAAAGTTAAATATGAATTTTGCCATTGATTTCAATGGGAGCTGGATCGGTCCCTAACTGTAAAAATCACTGTAAGATTATTTTTAATCAATTAATGTGTCATCGGAAGATACTCCTCATTTGCCATATGTGACTGCATCACTTCATAGTTCTTCTTCTGGTGCTTGTTCATGTCCATTCCAATCAAGTGTGTGCGTGCGTGCATGCACGGCAGCCAGAAAACTTTTCCCTTAGCAGCATCCGTCGGGTCGGCCTGGGCACCCCCTGGAGGCACTCAATATAGAGCCTTGCCAACCCACCACCCCCTCAGTTCCTTCTTGCCACCAGTGATGGCTAGCTGGAACAACCTGTTGCTCTTGCTTTGCAAGCACGTTTGGGCAGTGTCCACTCTTAGTGTTTATAGTTAGTTCTCAGTAGTTACTAGTGTTAGTTTAGTATTAGTAGTTAGGTCATAAGTTTCCTTTTGGGGTTCCTCCCCCCAACCAACGCTCCCCCGGCACCAGGATATGCCCTGGTCCCCAGGGTTCAAACTCTGCGAGGGCCGTGGAAAATTTATGCCTAAGAGCGACCCGCACTCTTCCTGTCTGTGGTGTCTCGGGGAGATCCACCAGAAGAAGAGGAGCAGAATTTGCAAAGGGTTTTCCTCTAGGACCTTAAAAGACCAGGAGCAAAGACTCAAGATCCTTCTCATGGAGGCAGCCACAATGCGACCCGGGGCTGGCAGAACCCACGCCCAGCACCTCCTCATTGGTGTGCAGTGCTCCGGCACCGACGATGCGTGAGCCAGTACCAAGAAAGTACCACAAGAAGTTACGGCACTGACACAGCTCCACCCATAGACAATCTTCTGTGAGGCACCGGTCTCAGTCCCTGGTGCCCCAGAAAAAGAAAAGGCCAGAGAGGAGTCGCTCTCCCCCTTCCAAGCCCAAGGAGCCTTCGGCAGGGAGACCTGAACCAGGCCACGTCACCTCAGCCCCTCTGCCTCCCAGGGTCTCATTGACCCCTGCCCCCTCTGGGGTTCAGTTGAGTCCGAACCCTCACCCTCTCTGGACCAACATGGCAGAGAGCTCCAGCTCCCTTCTACAGGGACCCTTCTCATGAGCAACTCCTTATACAGGAGGTGCACTCACTCCTTTTGCTATGGGCAATGGAAAAGATTCCTTAAGAGCAAAAGGGCAAGGGTTTTTATTCCTGGTATTTCCTAATACCAAAAGCCAAAGATGGGCTCAGACCCATCCTAGACCTGCGAGAACTCAACAAGTTTGTGAAGAAGCTCAAGTTCTTCTTCGAGTGATTGTTCATGTCCATTCCAAGCAGGTGTGTGCGCTCCGCATGTACACCAGCCGGAAGATTTTACCATAGCAGCATCTGTAGGGTCGGCTCCGGCGCCCCCTGGCGCTGTATATAGGGGCCAGTCGGCCCCCCACCCCCTCAGTTCCTTCTTACCGCCGGTGACGGCTAGCTGGAACTTCTCTTGCTCTTTAGCAATCGTGGCAGTGTTCTATATTTCTTGTAAATAGTTTATTAGTTAGTTGTTAGTTGTTAGTGTTAGATAGTTAAGTTTCAGTTGGGGGGGTTTTCCCCAACTTTTCGCCGCCCCGCTGGGGCATGCCCACGTCCCCAGGGTCCAAACTCTGTCAGGACTGCGGGAAGTTTATGCCGAAAAGTGACCCGCACTCTTCGTGCTTACGGTGCCTCGGAGAGGCCCATCAAAGGGACAGATGTCCTATCTGCAGGGCTTTTCGCCCCAGGGCTCTCAAGGATAGAGAGCAGAGACTTAAAGTCCTCCTAATGGAGGTGGCTTTGAGGCCGCAATCGGATCCCGGACCTTCAGAGCCGGCACCCAGCACTTCATCCTCGGTGCGCAGTGCCCCGGCACCGGAGATAGGTCGTGAGGCCAAGACCCCGGCACCGGAGAGAGTCGGCGCATAAGAAATTGACTTCGACAAGACACCGCTCTCCAGCACCGGTGCCGGCTGAAAAGAACAGGCCGCGAACCGAACAATGTCCCCACCGGGACTCTAAAGGTCGGGCGCAGTCCACGAGTGTTACGGGACAACCCGTGCCGCAGACCCATCCAGCCATCCCGTTGACTCCCGCCCCGGAGAGGGCAAGGTCGAGTCCGGAACGGCATAGATCCCCGGACATGATGGAGGAGGTCCGCCTCCCATCGACGCCGGAGGCATTCAAGGCCGCATCAGACCTCTTGAGCCTTTCGGTGCTGGCCTCGCCGCACCGGTGCAGAGAACCTCCGGCTGCCACCGGGCCCCAGTATCACTCTAAGGGTAAACCGGCGATGCGCTCACCGCACTCTCCACGCAGCACCACATTAGTGGCACCGGCGCAAGCACCCCCGCCGGCGACAGTGGGTACCGCTCCTCCGCTGTCCTCATATCCAGAGACTTCTGACTCAGAGGCGGACTACTACCGTTCTAACAGATCGAGGAGCAGATCGTCCTCACGTAGGAGTGCCCAACCGTACCCGCCACAGTGGCATCAGCAGCAGGAGTGGCAACCACCTCCACAGTGGCCGTTCTGGACACCATGGGCCTACCATCAGTCGGTGGGTCAGGCGTACGGGCCCCGCTCACGAACCACTTCCGTCTCCTCAGTGTCTGCAGCACCGCAGCTAATGCCACCGGCACCGCCGTCTGACAGGAGTGTTCCACAAGGCATTACAGCACCCCCAGCTCAAACAACGGCACCGACAGGGACTTTGCTCCCTTCAGCACAGGCATTGCCCAGCACTCCTTGGCGTTCGGTGGCAATCCTGGTACCGGCCGCTGTGCCGCATCTTGAGCCCGCACCGGCCATGCAGCCTGAGTACCGTGTGCCGCAGGCCCTTACAGAGGGAGATGTGGTAGATGAAGGGCAGCTACATGGGACATCTTCCTCTTCATCTCCGGATGAGGCAGTAGCGGGAACTTCTGCTGCTCCGGCTTTAGAGGATAATAGACTCCTCCAACAGCTCCTTACTCGAGCGGCCCAGAGCCTCTCGATACAGACGGAACAGATCGAGGTGGACACCGATCCCGTAATTGATATCCTGACCCCGTCTAGGGTAGCCCTACCCCTCATAAAAACCATGGCGGACACAACCCGCACCTTGTGGCAAACTCCAGCCTCATTGGCCCCTACAGCCAAAAAGACTGAGAGGCGGTATTTTGTCCCAACCAAGGGCTATGAATATCTTTACACGCACCCCCCACCGGACTCCCTAGTGGTGGATGTGGCCAACCAGAGGGAGCGACAAGGTTTTCAGGAATCCACACCTAAAAATAGAGAGGCGAAAAAGTTGGACCTCTTCGGACACAAGGTCTATTCAACAGGGGGCCGACAGTTGCGTATTGCCAATCAGCAGGCCATAGTGAGCCGGTATGGACACAACACATGCTCGGCTTTGTCTAGGTTTACGGATCTCCTCCCGCAGGACTCACGAACCGAGTTCTCGGCCCTTGTTGAGGAGGGCAGATTGATTACTCAAGCTTCCCTCCAGGCAGCCTTGGACGCAGCCGATTCGGCCTCGCGCACGTTGGCTACTGGTCTGGTCATGAGACGCGGAGCCTGGCTTCAAGTTTCTGGCCTTCCTCACGAAGTCCAACAGACTATCCAGGACTTACCCTTTGAAGGGCCCACGCTTTTCTCAGAAAAGACAGACAAATGGCTGCATAGCCTAAAGGACTCGCGGACCACCCTCCGTTCTTTAGGCCTACACACCCCGGTTACTCAGCGTAGGCAGTTTAGGCTACCGTAGGCCCCATGTCAGTACTAACCTCAAAATCGGGGTGATGCCTTGCGCAGAAGGCCGAGGACTGGCAGGAGGAAGCAACAACAGCAACCCTTCGGCCAGTCTTCTACCCAACCAAGGCCTCCTCAGGGACCTAGACCACCATTTTGAGGGTTCGGTCGAGGACGGCCTACTGGTCAGATCTCTGGATCCTCCCATCCTTACCTTTTCATCACGTCTGTCCCTCTTCTATTGTGCGTGGGCCCGGATCACGTCAGACGCTTGGGTGCTTCGCACGGTAGAGGAGGGATATTCTATCCAGTTTTCCTCCCTCCCGCCCCACTAGCTCCCCTCCCCATCCCTCTTCAGGGACCCCTCTCACGAGCAACTTCTCCTTCAAGAAGTTCAGTCCCTCCTTACAGCAGGGGCAGTGGAGGAGGTGCCTCGAGAACTACGGGGCAAGGGCTTCTATTCTCGATATTTCCTAATACCGAAAGTGAAAAGGGGCCTCAGACCTATTCTGGACTTGCGACGCCTCAACAAGTTTGTCAAGAAGCTCAAGTTCCGCATGGTCTCCCTCTCCTCCATCATTCCCTCCCTGGATCCAGGAGACTGGTATGCCGCCCTCGACTTACAGGATGCATACTTCCATATCGCAATAATCCCTCGCCACAGGCGTTACCTCAGGTTTCTCGCCGGCAACATTCATCTACAGTTCACGGTTCTACCCTTCGGCCTATCAGCAGCCCCAAGGGTCTTCACAAAGTGCATGGCAGTCGTGGCAGCCTTCCTCCGCAGGCAAGGGATCCAGGTATTCCCTTACCTGGACGATTGGCTCATCAAGGGCAGGACCAAGGCACTCGTGGAGGCTCAGGTGGTTTTCATCAGGCATACCTTCAGCTCCCTCAGCCTCTTAATCAACGAGGCCAAGTCCACTCTTTCTCCACACAAAGAATCGAGTTCATAGGAGCACTTCTGGACTCGACACAAGCCAGAGCATATCTCCCAGAGGCCAGGTTCCGAACTTTGTCCAACATCATTCTCGGCCTCCAAAGTTACCCTACCACCACAGTAAGAAGCTGCCTCAAATTATTAGGGCACATGGCAGCATGTACCTATGTCGTGAGACACGCCAGGCTCAGACTGCGCCCTCTCCAATCTTGGTTGGCAGGGGTTTATCGGCCAGTCAGGGACTCCCTAGACTTAGTGGTGACGTTACCTCGTCCGGTGTTAGACTCCCTCCATTGGTGGCTCGACCCACAGGTGGTCTGCGCGGGGGTCCCTTTCCTCGAACCAGAGCCCTCTCTGACCCTGGTAACGGACGCGTCGGATCAGGGATGGGGTGCACATCTGGGCCACCTCCGGACCCAAGGTCTTTGGTTGAGGGAGGATCTTTCACTGCACATCAATGTCAGGGAATTACGAGCGGTACGCCTCGCATGCATGGCATTCAAGTCCCAGCTCGCGGGCAGGTGCGTTTCTGTCCTCACAGACAATACTCCAACGATGTTTTATATCAACAGACAGGGTGGTGCTCGTTCTTCTCCCCTTTGTCAGGAGGCCCAGGCATTATGGGACTTTTGCGTACAGAACGTAATTCACCTGATAGCATCCTACCTCCCCGGCACGCACAACGCACTCGCGGACACTCTCAGCCGCTCTTTCCAGGGTCACAAGTGGTTTATCCGCTGGGATGTAGTTCTCTCAATTTTCCGTCTCTGGGGTCATCCCCAGGTGGACTTGTTTGCTTCCAACGAGAACAGGAAGTGTCTTCAATTCTGCTCCCTCATGGGACGCAGTCAGGGATCCCTATCAGACGCTTTTCTCCTCTCTTGGGCAGACGGGCTTCTTTACGCCTTCCCCCCGATTCCCTTGATTCACAAGGTGATCCTCAAGGCCCGCAGAGATCACGCTCGACTCATCCTCATAGCTCCTGCGTGGCCGCGCCAGCATTGGTACACATCTCTCCTACACATGTCTACGAGGGTTCCAATCAGGTTGCCCCTACTACCGGACTTGATCACGCACGATCACGGTCGCCTCCTTCACCAAAACTTGGAGTCGCTCCACCTTACAGCTTGGATGCTCCATGGCTAAACCCACTGGAGTTACGATGCTCCCATCAGGTCAGATGGGTCCTGTTGGGCAACAGGAAGCCCTCGACAAGGTCTACGTATTTGGCCAAGTGGAAGCGCTTCTCCCTCTGAGTTACATAATGCGGTCAGGGCCCCTTGCTCGCCCCGATCCCTCTCATCTTGGACTATTTGCTACATCTGAGACACCTGGGACTAACTCTCTCATCGATTCGAGTACACCTTGCTGCAGTCTCCGCATTCCACCCTGGAGAGGGGGGGACCTCAGTGTTTGCAAACCCACTTGTTGGATGATTCCTCAACGGCCTCGACAGATTGTTCCTGCATATCCATCAACCTGTCCCTACTTGGGACCTCAATTTGGTCCTGTCTGTCCTCACGGGGCCCCCATTCGAGCCGCTGGCTTCATGCTCGCTGTTATACCTCTCATATAAGGTTGTGTTCTTGGTGACTATCACATCAACACAGAGAGTATCGGAACTCAGAGCTCTGACATCCGAGCCTCCGTACACTGTCTTCCACAAGGACAAGGTCCAACTCAGGCCGCACCCTGCGTTCCTACCTAAGGTGGTTTCCCCATTTCACATGGGTCAAGACATTTTTCTCCCTGTGTTTTATCCCAAACCGCACTCTTCGGCTAAGGAGTGCAGGCTGCATTCTCTGGATGTTCGCAGGGTTTTCACGTTCTATATAGAAAGGACGAGACCCTTCAGGAAATCGACCCAACTTTTCGTCGCTGTGGCTGACAGTAGGAAGGGGCTCCCAGTTACATCACAGAGGATCTCGGCTTGGATCAGAACCTGCATCCAGGAGTGCTACACTCGGGCCAATGTACCAGCCCGCCTATCACGGCACACTCCACAAGAGCGCAGGCCTCTTCAGCTGTGTTCCTGGCCCACATCCCAACACAGGAAATTTGTAGAGCGGCCACCTGGTCCTCAATCCACACCTTTACGGCTCACTACGCCATTACGCACCAAGCCAGAGAGGATGCTGCATTTGGCCGCACAGTCCTCCAGTCTGCAGTGACCTCCAACCCCACCACCTAGACTTGGGCTTGTGAGTCACCTGCTTGGAATGGACATGAACAATCATTCGAAGAAGAAGAAACGGTTATTCACCTTCTCGTAACGGTTGTTCTTCGAGATGTGTTGTTCATGTCCATTCCAATACCCACCCTCCTACCCCTCTGTCGGAGTATCGGCAAGAAGGAACTGAGGGGGTGGGGGATCGGCTGGCTCCTATATACAGCGCCATGAAGGCGCCACTCCAGGGGGCGCCGGAGCCAACCCTACGGACGCTGCTATGGTAAAATCTTCCGGCTGGCGTGCACGCGGCGCGCACACACCTGCTTGGAATGGACATGAACAACACATCTCGAAGAATAACCGTTATGAGAAGGTGAGTAACCGTTTCTTCCGCATGGTCTCTTTGGCCTCCATCATCTCTTCATTAGATCAAGGAGACTGATATGCCACCCTCGACTTGAAGGACACATAATTTCACATAGCAGTAACTCTGCCCCCACAGAAAATACCTCAGGTTTGTGATGAAAAACAACCACTGTCAGTTCACAGTCCTCCCATTTGGCCTGTCAGTGGCACCTTGAGTGTTCACCAAGTGCATGACAGTCGTGGCCACGTTCCTGCGCAAGCGACAGGTACAGGTGTTCCCGTACCTCGATGACTGGCTGATCAAGGGCTGCTCCAGGTCTCAAGTGGAGGCACAGGATGACTTCATAAGAATGATGTTCAACGAACTGGGCCTTCTTCTGAATGAGGGGAAATCAACTCTGTCCCCTGTTCAGAGGATAGAGTTTATAGGGGCCGTACTGGACTCGACACAAGCCAGGGCATACCTGCCGGAAGCAAGGTTTCGGTCCCTCAGTGACATCATACGAAGTCTCAGGCAGTTCCCCACCACTACAGCAAGGAATTGCCTGAAACTCCTGGGACACATGTATCTACATAGTACAGCATGCCAGACTCAGACTTCGACCTCTACAGTCGTGGCTTTAGTGTATCGGCCAGTCCGGGACAGCTTGGATAAGATTGTAAACCCTGCCTCACCCGGTACTCAACTTCTTCCTGCGGTGTCTCGATCCACAGGTAGTGTGTGCAGGGGTCTCCTTCCCCGGCCCTCAGCCATCTCTCTCACTAGTGACGGATGTGTCAGCCTCTGGCTGGGGAGCACATTTGGGAGACCTCAGGACACGGGGCCTCTGGTCTCAGGCGGAACTCACTCTCCACATCAATGTCAGAGAGTTGAGAGCAGTCTGCCCTGCATGCCAGACTTTCCGAGCTCACTTAGCAGGGAGATGTGTATTGGTTATGACAGACAACACCATGACAATGTTTTATATCAACAAACAGGGGGGTGGGCGCTCCTCTCCCCCGTGCCAGGAAGCTCTCATGCTGTGGGACTTCTATGTAGAGCGTTCGATACATCTGCAAGCATCATACCTCCCTGGAGTACAGAATGAGTTGGTGGACTATCTCAGCAGATCATTCCACGGCCATAAGTGGTCCCTTCACCGGGATGTTGCAAACTCAATCTTCCATCAATGGGGTTTTCCCCAGATAGATCTGTTTGCCATGCAACACAACAGGAAGTACCAGCAGTTTTGCTCCTTCCTGAATCACAGCCCGGGCTCCATCGTGGACGCATTCCTCCTCCCATGGAGAGGCCATCTCCTATATGTGTTTCCACCTATCCCTCTCATCCAGAAGCTGCTCCTCAAGGTACGGAGGGAGCAAGCCTCAATCATATTGATAGCTCCAGCCTGGCCCCACCAGCACTGGTACACAGTATTCCTGGAAATGTCTGTGGAAGCTCCAGTCATCTTGCCGCTCTTCCCAGACCTACTAATACAGGATCATGGCCATCTCCAACACCCAAACCTCAAGTCACTACACCTTATAGCATGGAAACTCCATGGCTGAACCCGAGGGAGCTCTCCTGCTTGGATCCGGTTAGACAAGTCCTTCTTGGCAGTAGGAAACCTTCCACGAGGGACACTTACCTTGCCAAGTGGAAGAGATTTTCAGTCTGGTCTGCGCAGCACCATTCGTCCCCGACGCTCACCTCTGTACCACTTATACTGGACTATCTTCTCCATCTCAAGCAGCAGGGGCTGTCCATGTCATCAATAAGGGTCCACTTGGCCACCATCTTCTTCCACCCAGGTGCAGAGGGCTGCTCCGTCTTTGCTAACTCTATGGTCAGCCGCTTCCTTAAAGATCTCGACAGGCTATTCCCACATGTCCGACAGCCTATCCCCACTTGGGATCTCAATCCAGTCCTTTCCAGACTCATGGGTCCGCCCTTTGAACCTTTGGCAATGTGTTCCCTGCTCTATCTCTCATACAAGGTGGCGTTTCTGATAGTGATAACCTCATCCAGGAGGATGTCTGAGCTGAAAGCCTTAACATCAGAATCTCCTTACACTGTATTCAGCTCGGGTCTCACCAGGCTTTCCTCCCGAAGGTTGTGTCATAGTTTCACATCAACCAGGACATATTCCTCCCAGTATTCTATCCTAAGCTGCACTTGAGTGGCAGGGAGCAAAGGCTTCACTCATTGGATGTCCGCAGAGCGCTAGCCTTCTACATCAAGAGAACGAAGCCATTCCGAAAGTCCGTCCAGTTATTTGAGGCAGTGGTGAACAGAATGAAGGATCTTCCTGACTCTTCTCAAAAGATTTCATCATGGATCATGTCCTGCATCCGTGAGTGCTACAAGCTGGCAGGTGTGCCTGCTCTCCCGATCACTACCCACCCCACCAGGGCTCAGGCCTCTTCAACAGCATTCCTGGTGCAGGTTCCCACCCAGGAAATCTGCAGAGCAGCGACGTGATCCTCCATAGATACACACTTCCACCACACACTATGCAATTACCTAGCAGGCCAGAGACGATGCAGCCTTTGGTAGAGAAGTGCTCCAATCAGTGGACGACTCCGACCCCACCGTCTGAACTTGGGCTTGTGAGTCACCTGTTTGGAATGGACATGAACAAGCACTCGAAGAAGAAAAAATGGTTACTCACCTTCTCGTAACTGTTGTTCTTCAAGATCATAGAATACCAGGGTTGGAAGGGACCTCAGGAGGTCATCTAGTACAACCCTCTGCTCAAAGCAGAACCAATCCCCAACTAAATCATCCGAGACAGGGCTGTGTCAAGCCTGACCTTAAAAACCTCTAAGTAAGGAGATTCCGCCACCTCCCTAGGTAACCCATTCCAGTGCTTCACCACCCTCCTGGTGAAAAAGTTTTTCCTAATATCCAACCTAAACCTCTCCCACTGCAACTTGAGACCATTACTCTTGTTCTGTCATCTGCTACCACTGAGAAGAGTCTAGATCCATCCTCTTTGGAATCCCCTTTCAGGTAGTTGAAAGCAGCTATCCACATCCCCCCTCATTCTTCTCTTCTGCAGACTAAACAATCCCAGTTCCCTCAGCCTCTCCTCATAAGTCATGTGCTCCAGGCCCCTAATCATTTTTGTTGCCCTCCGCTGGACTCTTTCCAATTTTTCCACATCCTTCTTGTAGTGTGGGGCCCAAAACTGGACACAGTACTCCAGATGAGGCCTCACCAATGTCAAATAGAGGGGAATGATCACGTCCCTTGATCTGCTGGCAATGCCCCTACTTATACAGCCCAAAATGCCATTAGCCTTCTTGGCAACAAGGGCACACTGTTGACTCATATCCAGTTTCTTGTCCACTGTAACCCCTAGGTCCTTTTCTGCAGAACTGCTGCCTAGCCATTCAGTCCCTAGTCTGTAGCAGTGCAGGACTCTGCACTTGTCCTTGTTGAACCTCATCAGGTTTCTTTTGGGACAATCCTCTAATTTGTCTAGGTCCCTCTGTATCCTATCCCTACCCTCCGGCGTATCTACCACTCCTCCCAGTTTAGTGTCATCTGCAAATTTGCTGAGGGTGCAGTCCACGCCATCCTCCAGATCATTAATGAAGATATTAAACAAAACCGGCCCCAGGACCGACCCTTGGGGCACTCTGCTTGATACCAGACATGACTAGACATGGAGCCATTGATCACTACCCGTTGAGCCCGACGATCTAGCCAGCTTTCTATCCACCTTATAGTCCATTCATCCAGCCCATACTTCTTTAACTTGACGGCAAGAATACTGTAGGAGACCGTATCAAAGGCTTTGCTAAAGTCAAGGAATAACATATCCATTGCTTTCCCCACATCCACAGAGCCAGTTATCTCGTCATAGAAGGCAATTAGGTTAGTCAGGCATGACTTGCCCTTGGTGAATCCATGCTGACTGTTCCTGATCACTTTCCTTTGCTCTAAGTGCTTCAGAATTGATTCCTTGAGAATCTGCTCCATGATTTTTCCAGGGATTGAGGTGAGGCTGACTGGACTAGAGTTCCCCAGATCCTCCTTCTTCCCTTTTTTAAAGATGGGCACTACATTAGCTTTTTTCCAGTCATCCAGGACCTCCCCCGATTGCCATGAGTTTTCAAAGATAATAGCCAATGGCTCTGCAATCACATCTGCCATCTCCTTTAGCACCCTCGGATGCAGCGCATCCAGCCCCAACGACTTGTGCTCATCCAGCTTTTCTAAATAGGCCTGAACCACTTCTTTCTCGACAGAGGGCTGGTCACCTCCTCCCCATGCTGTGTTGCCCAGTGCAGTAGTCTGGGACCTGACCTTGTTCGTGAAGACAGAGGCAAAAAAAGCATTGAGTACATGAGCTTTTTCCACATCCTCTGTCACTAGGTTGCCTCCCTCATTCAGTAAGGGGCCCACACTTTCCTTGACTTTCTTCTTGTTGCTAATGTACCTGAAGAAACCCTTCTTGTTACTCTGAACATCTCTTGTTAGCTGCAACTCCAAGTGTGATTTGGCCTTCCTGGTTTCACTCCTGCATGCCTGAGCAATATTTTTGTACTTCTCCCTGGTCATTTGTCCACTCTTCCACTTCTTGTAAACTTCCTTTTTTGTGTTTAAGATCAGCAAGGATTTCACTGTTAAGCCAAGTTGGTCGCCTGCCATATTTACTATTCTTTCTACACATCGGGATGGTTTGTTCCTGCAACCTCAATAAGGATTCTTTAAAATACAGCCAGCTCTCCTGGAGTCCTTTCCCCCTCATGTTATTCTCCCAAGGGATCCTGTCCATCAGTTCCCTGAGGGAGTCAAAGTCTGCTTTTCTGAAGTCCAGGGTCCATATTCTGCTGCTCTCCTTTCTTCCTTGTGTCAGGATCCTGAACTCGACCATCTCATGGTCACTGCCTCCCAGGTTCCCATCCACTTTTGCTTCCCCTACTAATTCTTCCCTGTTTGTGAGCAGCAGGTCAAGAAGAGCTCTGCCCCTAGTTGGTTCCTTCAGCACTTGCACCAGGAAATTGTCCCCTACACTTTCCAAAAACTGAAATGTGTTGTTCATGTCCATTCCAATATCCATCCTTCTACCCATCTGTCAGAGTAGCCGGCAAGACGGAACTGAGAGGGTGGCGGGTGGGCAGGGCTCTATATTGAGTGTCATAAAGGCGTGATTCCAGGGGGCGCCCAGGGCAACCCAATGGATGCTGCTAGGGGAAAAGTTTTCCAACTGCCGTGCATGCACGCGCACACACACCCGATTGAAATGGACATGAACAACACAGTTGAATGAGTATGCATTTGGCATTGTCAAATCTCTTTGGAAGCAGAAAAGTAAGAGAAAAAGGAGGATCTGGGAGTAGATGTCTTTAGACCATTTAAGGATTGAGCAAAAGGAAACCCTAACCCTAACAACACAAGAGTTGTAAGAGATGCTGTTCTCGCCTTGCTTTTAGTTGATAAGGATGGAATGCTGACTTAAGCAGAAACCTTGAGATAAGGTAGCATCTGGAGGGAATTTGTATAAACAAAGGATAACCATTAGCTGTTGATGTATGTAACGGCAAAGTATAAATACTTATCTTATATTGCTTGTAGGGGGAAGATCTGCCTAAGGTCAGGGGACCCCCTGTCCGACCGCAGTCTTCCCTTGCAATTGCCCTTAATAAACGGTCTCTGACTTGTTGCTAACAAATGCAGAGTGAGGACTTGTTCCAAGGAAACCGAGATAATCATTAAAACAGGGCTTCCAATCAAACCGAGATAGACAAGAATGAGCCTAGGTCTGCACTCCTCACATCAGCACAACAGCCAGTGAAATGAGTGAGACTTTTCCTTGCATAAGGAGACAGCCCTTTGTAAATCATGTGTTGCACAGGGTGAGGGTGCTGAGACTGCAGAGTGGGGCACTTCCTGGTTCACCTAGAAAACTCTGCACAAGGAGCTTGTTTACCACCTGATTTTCTTCAGATCTGAAGAAGAACCATCTTCCTTCTTCATAACATTTTACCAAATAAAAAAATGACACTATGTCCAAAATGCTTGTGAAGTAACGCTCCTAAATCCACATGGCGGCACTGAAATACAAATGGCCTGATTTGCAGAGGTGATGAGCACCAGCAGCTCCCCTTGACTTCATGGGTTCTGTGGATGCTCAGCTTCCCTGCAAATCAAATCACTTTTAAATAGGTACCTAAATATGGACTTAGGAGTCTAGCTTTAGGTTCCTAGGTTTGCAAGTGCTTGCCTATGTATTTGCAGATGGCTGTATTTTGCCCTAACAAGACTTCAAGTCCCCCTGATAGGAGATCCTCAAGAGAAGAACTTCCTGCTGAACCACGCTTGCACTGTCTGATTTTACTGCTGAGAAAGGAGAATGTTGGCCATCATGTTCCTGCATTCGTGAAAGGTAATGCCAGTCTTTCCCAGGTCCCTCAGTGAAGAGTGTTGGTATTTGGGCATGCACCACTCAGACCAGAAAGAGTCATTTAACAGCACCATGTTGCAGTCAAACCCTTTCAAAATATCCGGGCCTGACCTTAGCTTTCACTAAGTAGCATGCATCACCAGGCTCGTATATGAATCAGCCACCTCCATTAGATCCACATTCTGTATAGCAGGTAATCAAGCTATGCAGTAATTTGGTCTTTAGCCTTCAATCTTTACACTCCTCATTGCCCAGGTAATCATGGTGGCCAAAAGTATCCATCTGCGACTGTGCCAGAAGACAGTCCCTCCTCCTATCAGATTCAGACTCTGCCCTTGTGATCCATCTATTTGTGACACCCAGGCTTGTTTATTTCAACTTATTTTATACCTAGGAATTCATATTTTAAGGACAGGAGAGACTATTAAATCATCTAGTCTGTATAACACAGGGCAGAAGATTTCACCCAGTTTAACGCCTCATAACTGGTGTTTGATTAAAGCATCTCTTCCAGGAAGGCAGCCAGTCTTTAGCTGAAGACTGCAAGAGCTGGAGAATCCACCATTTCCCTTGGATGTTTGTTCTAGTGGTTAATTACCTCACTGTTAAAAATGTGTACTTTGTTTCTAATTTGAATTTGTCTGGCTTTAACTTCCAGCCATTGGCTCTTGTTACGGTCTTCTGCACTAAGTTTCAGAGCCCATTAGTAGGTGGTATTTTCTTCCCTTGAAGGTATTGATACAGTGTAACCAAGTCACCTCTCAATTTTCTTTTTGATAAGCTAAACAGATTGAGCTTCTTAAGTCTTTCACTGCAAGGTTTCTTTTGCAACCCTTGACTCAGTTCTGTGGCTCTTCTCTGCACCCACTTCAATTTTCCAACCTCCTTTCTAAAATACTGTATGCTATATTCCTCTATTGGCCTCACCAATGCCACATACAGAGGGAAAATAACTTCCGTACTCCTACTCAACTGTCTATACGTCCAAGGATGACATTGGCCATTTTTGCCGCTGTGTCACACTGCAAGCTCATGTTCAGCTATTTGTCCACTTTGCCCCCTAAATTCATTTGAGTCATTGCTTTCGTGCTCGGTACTCTAGGTTCTCTGTCTTCATATGAAGCAGCTGTGAATTCATGAAGCCAAATGTCCTAAAAAGCTCCAACTGCTGCAAATGCAGCAGCCCTTCTGTTTAGCAACACAGATTGAGCACAGGTGAACATACTGGTCTGGTTCTCTGCAGTGGCACACAGAGTCCAGTTCACAGTCTCTATCCTGGAATTTAAAGGCCTCCAAGGGATTGGCCTTAGCTCCATGAGAGAGACTCCTCCCCCTGTGACCATGTTGTTCCACATCTATTTAGCTATGGAACAATTAAACTTTTGACAAATTGGGAGAATAGGAGCTAGAACTTGCACTCGATCTAGGCCTGGACAACAGCTCTTGTTCCTGCAAAGGGAGAGGCTGAGGAACCTCAGCATATTCAAAACAAAATGCAAAACTTGAGTTGGCTTTCCTTCAGCAAGGTCTTCGCACAGGTGCATGTCCCCACTCGTCAGACACATGGCCACCTGCAAAAACCAATGCCGATGCTCCTTCTATAGGCTGAGAAGAAAGAGGGAGATTGTTATTGTTGTTCTAGTTTTAAATCCTTGGGAGGGTATCAGTTACTCTGCTGACAGCGTTCTCGGGGGCCAGTCCCAGACTGTGGAATGAACTCACCCCCGAACTAAGGACCATCGCAGACCTTCTGCTCCAAGTGCATTTCTTTGCCTTTGCCTTCTCCAATATAACCACAGAGCAATATGTATCTGCTGTAAAAAAATCCAAACCCAGTTCTCCTGACTCAGCACAGGCTTCTCCCCCTGGGGAGAGGCTGAGGGAACAGACATGATAGATGTTAGTCATCTTGCTTAATGCATGGCTGAAGGTGCTCAGGTAGTATGGTGATGAGCGTGGTATAAGAACTTACATAGAATAGAATAGAATAGAATAGAATAGTGAGGGGGCCATATAAGTAGCTAGAAAGACAGAAGGGATGTATGCCCCATGGCCAAAGAGCGGGAGAGAATCCTTGGCCAAATTCTTCTAGCTACTGCCTGTTGGGGAAGATTGACTACAGAGAACCCCTCCCGTCACTGTAGTGAGTGTCTACACTGAAGCAGTGCAGCTGTGCCACTATTGTGGTTTAAGTGCAGACATAGCCTAACTCTAGGTGCCTATTTTAAAAAAAAACTGTCTCTTAGCACATAGGTATTTCTTTGTGTACGTATGCAGTGGTAGGCATATGCTTTGGGCCAGATCCTCAGCTGATGTCAATCAGTATAGCTCCATTGCCTTCATTGCGGCTATGCTGATTTACACTAGCTGAGGAGCTGGCACTTTGTTTTTGAGTGGTCAGGCTATCAGGACTGGCTCTTTGTCCAGTGCACAGCAAGTTCTTTACTTGTCTCTATCTTTATTAGCATTTCAATTTCTTTTCAGGCAGCGACCCTGGAAGCCAGTTAATTGAGTTTCCACGTGGCAAATAATAACTTCCCTCTGTGCCCTTCTCTAGCATTATCTACCCAAGGATCTCAAAGTATTTTACAAACACAAATTAAACCTCAGGGAAAGCTTTACTATCCCTATTTAACAAATGGGGAAACTGAGACAGAGAGCAGCTAACTGTCTTGGGCACAATCATATAATAAATCTGGAAATAGAATCCAGTTCTCCCGACTCAGTCCTGTGTTTCAGTCACATCATCCATTCTTCACTGCTTCTTTAGTCCTCTATAGTGATCCTCTAGTCATCCAGCCCACACTTGGGCAGAACTCCCTTTTAGCTGCAGGATTGGACCCTGTACTTGTATTCTTTGGGGTTTGGGTGCTTTACAGTGTCCTCTCACTAACTATCCCAGTTTGAGAATTATTCTTCTTCCTATCATTAGTGCCTTGCTTTTCTATGACAGGTTTCAGAGTAGCAGCCGTGTTAGTCTGTATCCGCAAAAAGAACAGGAGTACTTGTGGCACCTTAGAGACTAACAAATGTATTAGAGCACAAGCTTTCGTGGGCTACAGCCCACTTCTTTGGATGCATATAGAATGGAACATATATTGAGGAGATATATATACACACATACAGAGAGCATGAACAGGTGGGAGTTGTCTTACCAACTCTGAGAGGCCAATTAAGTAAGAGAAAAAAAACTTTTGAAGTGATAATCAAGCTAGCCCAGTACAGACAGTTTGATAAGAAGTGTGAGAATACTTACAAGGGGAGATTCAATGTTTGTAATGGCTCAGCCATTCCCAGTGCTTATTCAATCCTAAGTTGATTGTATTTAGTTTGCATATCAATTCCAGCTCAGCAGTCTCTCGTTGGAGTCTATTTTTGAAGTTTTTCTGCTGTAAAATAGCCACCCGCAAGTCTGTCATTGAGTGACCAGACAGGTTAAAGTGTTCTCCCACTGGTTTTTGAGTATTATGATTCCTGATGTCAAATTTGTGTCCATTAATTCTTTTGCATAGTGACTTTGTCCTCACCCACAACTATTTCACATTTGGGGACAATATATACCTTCATGTCAGTGGCACTGCTATGGGTACCCGCATGGCCCCACATATGCCAACATTTTTATGGCTGACTTAGAACAACACTTCCTTACCTCTCATCCCCTAACGCCCCTACTCTACTTGCGCTACATTGATGACATCTTCATCATCTGGACCCATGGAAAAGAAGCCCTTGAGAAATTCCACCATGATTTCAATAATTTCCATCCCCCCATCAACCTAAGCCTAGATCAATCCACTCAAGTGGTCCATTTCCTGGACACTACTGTGCTAATAAGCGATGGTCACATAAATACCACCCTATACCGGAAACCTACTGACCGCTACACTTACCTACATGCCTCCAGCTTCCATCCAGTACACACCACACGATCCATTGTCTACAGCCAAGCTCTAAGATATAACCGCATTTGCTCCAATCCCTCAGACAGAGACAATCACCTACAAGATCTCTATCAAGCATTCTTAAAACTACAATACCCACCTGCTGAAGTGAAAAAACAGATTGACAGAGCCAGACGAGTACCCAGAAGTCACCTCCTACAATACAGGCCCAACAAAGAAAATAACAGAACACCACTAGCTGTCACCTTCAGCCCCCAACTAAAACTTTTCCAGTGCATCATCAGAGATCTACAACCTATCCTGAAAGATGATCCCTCACTCTCACAGATCTTGGGAGACAGACCTGTCCTCGCTTACAGACAACCCCCCAACCTAAAGCAAATACTCACCAGCAACCACACATCACTGAACAAAAACACTGACCTAGGAACCTATCCTTGTAACAAAGCCCGATGCCAACTCTGTCCACATATCTATTCAAGTGACATCATCATAGGACCTAATCACATCAGCCATACCATCAGGGACTCGTTCCCCTGCACATCTACCAATGTGATATATGCCATCATGTGCCAGCAATGCCCCTCTGCCATATACATTGGCCAAACCGGACAGTCTCTACACAAAAGAATTAATAGACACAAATCTGACATCGGGAATCATAATACTCAAAAACCAGTGGGAGAACACTTTAACCTGTCTGGTCATTCAATAACAGACCTGCGGGTGGCTATTTCACAACAGAAAAACTTCAAAAACAGACTCCAACGAGAGACTGCTGAGCTGGAATTGATATGCAAACTAGATACAATCAACTTAGGACTGAATAAGGACTGGGAATGGCTGAGCCATTACAAACATTGAATCTATCTCCCCTTGTAAGTATTCTCACACTTCTTATCAAACTGTCTGTACTGGGCTAGCTTGATTATCACTTCAAAAGTTTTTTTTCTCTTACTTAATTGGCCTCTCAGAGTTGGTAACACAACTCCCACCTGTTCATGCTCTCTGCATGTGTGTATATATATCTCCTCAATATATGTTCCATTCTATATGCATCCAAAGAAGTGGGCTGTAGCCCACGAAAGCTTATGCTCTAATAAATTTGTTAGTTTCTAAGGTGCCACAAGTACTCCTGTTCTTTTTGCTTTTCTATAGTGCACAGTATAATGCTTGAAAATGGAAAATCATAAATCACAGATGTTACAACAGGAAAGACATTTAGAGGTTCAGAATGATTTGATAATGCAGAAGGTTCTTTCCCTTTTCTCCAGTGAGTATCACACACACTCCCTGAAAACATGCCCAGGCATGACTGATTAATCATGGCAGACTAATTACAGCATTGAATCGTTTTCTGCCTAAATTCCTTAGAAAAGTTACTCATTGAAGAAATATGGTTCCTGGTCTTTCTAAGAGAATTTGAGCAAATAGTTCTCTTTGAGAATGTCACTGAGAATATGTACAGTGTTTACAGTGCTTTAATATATCAAAGCAGAAACTGGCAAAAGGAAAACTTAGGAAAGGTAAAAGATTGCCACTCAAAAATTCATAGATTCTAAAGTTCAGAAGGGACCATTTTGATCATAGAATCATAGAATATCAGGGTTGGAAGAGACTTCAGGAGGTCATCTAGTCCAACCCCCTGCTCAAAGCAGGACCAATCCCCAACTAAATTATCCCAGGCAGGGCTTTGCCAAGCCTGACCTTAAAAACCTCTAAGTAAGGAGATTCTACCACCTCCCTAGGTAACCCATTCCCGTGCTTCACCACCCTCCTAGTGAAATAGTGTTTCCTAATATCCAACCTAGACCTCCCCCACTGCAACTTGAGACCATTGCTCCTTGTTCTGTCATCCGCCACCACTGAGAACAGCCGAGCTCCATCCTCTTTGGAATCCTCCTTCAGGTAGTTGAAGGCTGCTATCAAGGCTGATTTTCTCATCTGACCTCCTGCATAACCCAGGCCAGAGAACTTCCCTGAAACAATTCCTGTTTGAACTAGAGCAGATCCTTTAGAAAAACATCCAGATTTGATCACAATGGATCCTTTTCATCCTTAGACCAACTTTGCAAACATCTCTTCCGTGCTGTCACAATCGAGTCTTGGAGGATCAGACCTATGGCAGGGCTGGTGTCTGACTCCAAGAGCCTGGATTGAGGGTCAGATGCCAAAGCCAGAGGTCAAAAACCTATCTCAGAGTCTAAATACCAAAGCCAGGGGTCCAAGTACCGAAGCCAGGGGTTGGGATTGGACTTAGCGTTCAAGGGCAGAAGCCCGGGGTCCGAGTCAAGGTTGTGGTCTGGGAGTGAGACAAGAGATAGGTCCAAAACTACAGCTGGCTGGGGAATCCACCTAGTTGCACGTTACTTCCTGAAACTTCTCTTGGGCTTAAATAGGGTGCCTGGACCAATCAGGGACCATGAGGGAAGTTGTCAGTCTGGCCTTCTGAGATGGTCCTTCCTGTGGTGTTTGTCTCCACAGGGTCTATCACAGCTGCCAGGTAGCTGTGTAGAGGTGTCAACCTCCTCGTGGGCCTACCTTCCATCTTTCGCAGAACCTAACGCCTGCTACTCTTCTCGGCTTCTAAGTTGACCTGGACCGGTGGCTTATTCCTGAGCCACCTGTGGAAAAGCTGACAGTTTCATCAAATAAGCTTTCCTTTGGCCATCAGGAAATGCCAAGGTGGCTACAAGGACCCCACAAAGAAGTCCAGTGTGGCTAAGGAATAATCCTTTCCTTCTCCAATACTATTCCCCTTTCCAAGGCATGCTAACTAGGGTCCTACTCCTAGAACCCATCCATGCCTGATGATATATCCTAGTTAGTTTAAGACAGCAAATGACAGTCAGGGGTGAAACAGAACACAGAGACTCATCCTTTCTCTTTGGAGTGGTTTCTTTTCATAATGTGAGGTCGGTGTCGATTGAAAATGTAGGATGTTGGCCACAATGCTAAGAGTCTTTCTAAGAAAAGTAATGGTCAAGCCAGCCTTTTCCAGCAGCTACTTAATCCTGCTGTAAATGAATGTGGCTTACCATGCTGGCAAGGCTGCAAGACGATGTGTTTTATATTCCTTGGGTGAACTCACCGTAACCCATATTAATATTTCCATAATAGAAGCCTGGAAATATGACCCAAGGATAGATGGCAGGATGGCGCGCATTCCCGCTGAGTCTTGCTCTGACAGAATGCACCGTAAATAGCCGTGCACAATGTTTCGTACACAATCTATTGTTCTGTTCCTAGGGCTGATGAATGAACTGGCAGAACAAGGCCTCCTTGGGGAGGTACGAAGCAACTTGCCTCCCAGTGCTGAACTGGAACCTGCATTGTGTATTCATGTGGCTCCCTATACTGACAGCTTGTTGCAGACACTGGGTATGTCAGAGTGATGGAAAATCTAAGATTCTGCTGATTACAGAGAAAGATCCTGAGGTCTACCTATTATAGGGCCAGACCCCAGGATTTGCCTATTATAGGGCCAGATCCTGGAGTCTTTACTGGGAATTTTCCCAAACAAGAACCTCAGGATTTTATTCATTGTCAATAATAACATATTTAGCACTGTACTCTGAGACCTTTTCCTAATGCTGGTTAGTGACTCCAGTGGGACAACTAGTGGAGTAAGGTGTTACCCTTACTTGTACTGGGTATCAGAAATTAGGCCATATACATTGGCTTTAGGGAGTCAAAAAGCTCTCCTAATAAAAAATAGGTGTGTGTTATCAATCAGGATTTATGCCATATTGTAGGCTGTAAAATCTTAATAAGTAGCATAAAGGAGAGAAAGAAATGGACATTTTTCCTGGGGATTCCATTTCTAAACAGCATTAGGCTAGAGAGGATAATAGATTTGGTATGAAAGTGAAGGGTATGGTGAGCGAAACCAAATCTTAAGCCAGATCCTGGAATCTTTGCTTGGTCCTTCCAATAGAACTCAGTAAGTGTTTTGCCAGAGTACAAGGGCTTCAGGACTGACCCATTGTGCACTCAGGAGAATTCTGAAGGGAGATTCTGAGTCCAATTTGCAGACATAAAGGGACAGATCCTCAAAGGTAGTTAGGCCCCTGTCTCCCATTGAACTCAAAGGCTTTGAGATCTGGGCTGAAATCCCTAATTGCTGCAATTGGCCTCTTAGTGCCAGCAGCAACTGATAAACCAACACTGGTCCTAATTGTTTAACAATTGGGTTTAAGAACTGAATAGTGATAGGAGTGGAATGCAGCAAAGTTCCTTTCAAGGGATTTCCGACTGTCATCCACGTCCTCGTCATGCCTAGCTGAAGCATGGGAAACATGTTCCACGCTGCAGAGCTACTGAGTAACCAGAAGTCGGTTTACTGCAGCCTTCATCATTGCTCTGAATTGAGTTTTGTCTCCCTTGTGATCTGTGAACCAGCTAATTTCTGCTCATAGTTAAAATAAATATATAGACACTGATATTTTTAGGAGAGAAAAGACACTGACCTAACCAAATATAAATATCTAGACATCAGTTAAAAACACAATCCAGACTTTCTAGCTCTGATGATTTGAGGGCTGGAGAATGATTCACTGTTGGAAACAAAACCTGCTCATGTTTTACAGATAACCCCTCACTTTAGACCAGGTTGAGACTCAGTCACCAGACACTTGCCTATGTCCTACTTTTGTATCTGGGAGGAAGCTACTCTTAGAACCCATGCTCTGTTATTCTCTGGAGGATGAGTCAATCCCTCCACGTTAAGAGAAAGGGGAAGTTTGTTACCCTGGATAACTAGGTTTGTTGTTTTGATCTTCTCCCTAAGCAGGAGGCAATCTCAGTGCAGTGCCAGACTCATGTAATGTTCCTCTGGATCTTTTATGCCACCGAACCTACGCCTTGGATCCTGAAATGGAACAAGTTGTCATCCTGACACTGATTGGGAATGAAGCCATGAAGAGTGCTGGCCATCTTCTTTGCCAAATCCTTCACCCTGGCTTCCAGAAGCAAGCTCAAAACCCAGGTGACTCCTGCTTTTGGGGAAGGTTTGTAGGCCTTGGCCAGCTAAATTATATCCAGCTATTCTCAACTCAGCAGGTTCATTTAGGAAAAGTGGTGAAAGGGGCCCTCTAATGGGGCCCGCTCCTCCCCATCCTTAAATGCCCCAATGACCGCTCAGACTCTCTCTGCTGAGTGATTTATTTACATTCCCATCACTGACACTAATACAGCAATATTATATACAGCACTTCTCTCCCTTTAGCTCTTTCCCACAGTGCCAGGGAGGAACAGGAGTCTCCCTTCCTTGAAAGCTCTGCACGCACTGGGCTCAGCTAGCCCTGGTTACTCCCTCCCTCCCCCAGTATGTCCTTCCTGTGTCCTTCTTATAGCCACCGCTGCTGGACTAATTAG
Organism: Trachemys scripta elegans; assembly: GCF_013100865.1. Taxonomy (NCBI): domain Eukaryota; kingdom Metazoa; phylum Chordata; order Testudines; family Emydidae; genus Trachemys; species Trachemys scripta. The sequence continues at coordinate 34,556,276 of NC_048307.1, forward strand.
CTCTTCCAGCCTGAGCAGCTAAATTAGCTTGTACCTTCCTAGTCAGCCTTTTCCAGGGGAGCTGATTGAGGCATAAGTGATCAGAGTGCTGCCTCACCTGCTAGCTCCTAACACTCTGTCCCAGGCCCTGTCAGGTAGATAGATGTGTTTATTTATCTCCCTAAAGAGTCTATGAATGTTAGTGAGTGATCTTGCCCCGGATGGGCATCATTTGACTGCAGTGGGTTTTGAATCAGTTCAAGGATGTGCTAAGGTTCAGGCTAGCTCATATATGTAATTCGAACCAGTTTGCCCAGCCCTCATATTTAGGAGGCAGGATGGTTCTGTGGATGGGGAACAGAACAGGGGAATCAGGAGATCTGAGTTCTACTCTAGCTCTGCCACTGGCCTCCTATGTGACCATGGGCATATTACTGCACTGTTTTGTGCCTCAGTTTCCCCATTGGTACAATGGAGATAATGACACTGACCTCCTTTGTAAAGTGCTTTCAAATGTATGCCTGAAAAGTGCTATATATGAGCAAAATAGTATGATTATTTTATTTTATTAACTGGCACTAATTGCACCGAAATTGTTATGAAGTAGAAAACAGTACTCCTTAACATAGTACATCTGAGTAGCACCCTACTCCGAAAGTAGACTTGAAACCATGGGAGTACTCGCAGAAGATAATACTACTCACTGCATGCATGGGTTCCTGAATCTAGCCCATAGTAACCTCAGCGACATACAATTATGTATTGAACCTCCAAACATCTTGCTACACAGGAAACAAGCCTAGTTTGCAAACATAACAATGGTTAAGTTATTCTAGTGACAAGTCAATGTTACAATGGAGTTTATTACTATAATTAATATCCCTTAAAATGAAGCATTATCAGAGCAGTTACAGTATCTATAATTATATACTATGCTGTGTCAAAGCACTTAAATATCATTGTATTCCCAACATATCCCTTTCACCTGCTGTACATTAACGCCTTTCTTTAACCAGAGTGCGGCACTTGATCTCCATGTGTCTCTGTTGATGTGGCACAGGGTTCTTTATTTCCTAGGTAGCCCATTCCTGGCTCTAATTGTTAGCCATTTAACTTCTGAGAAGTTGTATTGTTTGAATATACTAAATTTTAGCCCAGTGTGATTCCAAACCTTGCATCACACTTGCTGCTGGATGGGAGGGAGAATGGAGACCAAACAAGTTTGGAAGTTCCTGTCTGCTAAGAAGATCATAAGACCAGTGTGAATGTAAGACACTAGCAGAGAACAGCCTCTAGGAAACACAAGCTACCAATTAGTAATGAACAGGTTTCTCTTTTCTTGCAGAAGGACTTGACCCAGGGTTTGAGCTTCTGAGCCTCAAGTGGTTGCCCCATCTCACTCGGAGTCAGGCCAAAGAGGTAACCCCTTTTGAGGTGGGAGATACCTCCTGGCAAAGAAGCATCAATATGCTGATGTCCAGCCCAGCTCTCATCTGTGCACTGCGGAGGGTCAATGCCTTTGGGGTTCTTGCTGAGACCCTGAAGAAGCTGACGCTGCTGGGAGACAAGCCAGGCATTAACACCAGTGACCTTCAGAGAGTGATGGCCTTGACCCCAGAGATGGCCTTCAGGCAGGCAGTCCTCTTCTTCACCGAGAAAGAGTTCATACCTGGTAGGAGTTGTTCTTCCTGTTAACAGGCTTTGCAGTTAGGCAGGCCGTGGGCAGCTTAATGAGCACAGACAAAGGAGCCTTTTTGCTGTGGGTTCCAGTCAAGCAGGATAAGAAACACATTAAATGAAATTAATTCAGGGTCAAATTCTGCACTTGGGTGCATGTGCGGGGCTCCAGTAAAGTCACTGGGATCCATATGGGTGAACGTGGAGGTAGGTTTTGGCCCTAATAGTCTAACACAACTTTGTACCCCCATTGCACCTTTCATCTGAGGTTCTCAAAGCACTAAATAGCCCTTACAACACCCGTTGTGCTAGGTAAATAGTATTATAGCCATTTTGCATGTTTATATATGCAGACATGGAGATGCAGAGAGCCTAAATGGCATGCTGAAGGGCTTACAGTAACAAAGCCAGGAATAGAATCTAGGAATCATGACAACCAGTCATTTGTTCTGACCACTCCCACACCCCTTAGACAAGCTTTCACACCCTACAGTTGTAAGGATTCATGTGATCTCATAAAATGCTGCATAATGATTGATCACTTTGAGACACATGACAGAACACGTGGTAGCCATCAATTCCATAACTCCCTCTATAGGGTTTGACAACATGTCAAGTAACAGACATACAGTCCAGTGCCTGGTGTCCCTATACAGACAGACTCCTTAGGGACTAACTCAGTGATGCACTGAATCCTTTGTTTAGGATTTCTTTCTGAACAAAAGGAAAAGCAGCTCATGGAAAATGGATGGTGCTGTTGTGCTCCCCAAACATGAATGATACATGCTGGCACTCACATATCTGTGTAGTAAACCTGCTGGTTTCCTTCCATGGAAAGGAATGTGCAGCCAGACCTGCTTAAGCCAAATCACTCTGCAAACTGTGGTGTTATTCAGATTTGATGCCTTGGAGTAGCAAAACCTGGAGCTCATTCTGTTACCTCTAATACGAAATCCATCAGCACGTCACTTAAGAAATCCTGACTCCCAGCACCAAAGGGTAAATAATCCATAATGCACATATGCTGTAACATCAAATGCCACTTTCTGGGTACCCAGAGATGGGCACATGAGAACTGTGTGTATTGAATGAGGAGAAGGTGTCAGAGTTCCATAAACTCATTATAAATTCCTTATAAACGCCTCTATTTCTTCCTGTTTCTGCACATCTGCATTGCTGCCAACTCAAGTTTATATGCTCCTGTCAGATGCACAGTGCTTATGTAGTGCAGCCTAATAGAATAGCAGCCTAATAGAATAGCAGACGTGAGCTGTGTTGGTGTCAGAAAGTATAGGCACATGCTGTTGTGGTGATCTGCAAATGAACTGTTCAGGTGTTCTGTGTTCAGAGTGGAGGAGCATGAAAAGGGGGTCTTCAGTAAAGGAATGGAAGTCAGCATCTCAAAGTTAGATCTCCCCAAAACAGTGTATAAAAGCCACTGTGAGTTGATGTGGCATTGACCTGCCTTAAAGTCCTTGTGCAAGAAAGGTTCAGGCAAGGCTGTAAGATCAGCTTGCACAGGAAGGTGGTGGTTACAATGCCAGTTTGCCCAGATAGGCCATTGTCAGTGGTAAAAAGGCAGCACACATACTGCTATTAACCATAACTCCAGCAGCCAGCAGGAACTCTTTTACAGGGTCACTCTGAATTCTTTCCTCCTGTTGTTTTCTCCATCGGGGGGTCTTTATCCTGAAGAACAATTCTTCCCTCGGGTGGTTTGCAGCTGTTTATAGCCCACTCCTATTGCCATGGTACATATAGTTACAATCCTGATCTCAACAAACAGTCGTGACTGTCACACTAGGATTAGTCATAAAAAGCACATCTCTTTCCCTTTGCAGATTGCAAACGTCGCCCTGCTATGAAGTACCTGCCACCATATAGCAAAGGTTCCAGGGCTGAAGGTAAGACCAGAAATATGGGCTCGGTTTGCTTTCAAATTATTCCCTATTCTTAAAATAAATACTGAAAAAATTATAATTCTGGAGCCTTTTGTCATATCCATCACCACTGCATTACTAGACCCAGTCTGCAGTTTGCAATCCCCTGTGTTTAGGAAGGAGTGGGAGCAGGTAGCATCGCAGTCATTCTCTGCAAGGTGTTGTACCATGATGGGAGCAGCTTTAATTAATAGGTCAGGGTCCATAGGAGTCCTACTGTGGAGGCAGCCAGAGAGTATGCTGAATCAGTGCCCTAGTGACACCTCTCCTTAACCATGACCCTTCCCTCCCCCTTTTGTGGGCTAGTGGGCTTCAGGCTGCTGGCCCGGTGTGGGTGATTTGATCACTGCAACCCCTTCACTGGGTGGTGCCAGCATGAGGGGCCTGCAGCTTGGGTCACATTAGCTTTCACTGGGGGGCCAGGCAGTGACTTGCATCCTTGCTCTTGATTTCTGTTACAATATCATTTCGATAGACCAGCATCAGGAGTGGGCATAAGCCATCGGTTCTGCAGATGGAGTAGAACATGGAAGGCAATCTGTGTGCAAGTTCAGGCTGACCCATGAAATGGTGCTGAAAGTGACCAACATGGGTGATCACAAGGTCCAGACTCTGTCCTTTGCTCACTGATTACAGGGTGGGGACACCTTGGACTCTAGGAGCCCCTCTAGTCAGTTCAGAAGGGTCCCTGGCAGTCTCTAGTGGGAGCTCATCCAGCCCTCCTGTCTGTCCAGCTCTGATAATTGTGCGGTCCCCAAGACCATAGTATCTAAGCACCTGACAGTCTTTAATATGTTTATCCTCACATCCTCCATGTGAGGCAGGGCAGTGCTATTATCCCCATTGCACAGATGGGGAACTAAGTGACTTGCCCAGGGTCACATAGGAAATCTGTGTCAGAGCAGGGATTTAAACCCAGATCTCCCGAGTCCTAGGGCTGGTCCACACTAACCCCCCACTTCGAACTAAGATACGCAACTTCAGCTACGTTATTCACGTAGCTGAAGTCGAACTATCTTAGTTCGAACTTACCGCGGGTCCACACGCGGCAGGCAGGCTCCCCCGTCGACTCCGCATACTCCTCTCGCGGAGCAGGAGTACCGGCGTCGACAGTGAGCACTTCCAGGATCGATCCCAGAAGATCGATTGCTTACCGCCGGACCCAGAGGTAAGTATAGACGTACTCCTCGGCTAGTGCCCTAATTGCTGGATAATCCTTTCTCTTTACATCCTTCCTCCTGTCCTGGACAGAGGGGCAGTCCCATCTAGGGCTGTCGAGGAATGTAGGGCTAAAACTCACAGTTCCAAGAAGAACAGTCAGGCTCCCTAAATACTCAAAAAGAAAAAAGGTGCTATGGGGATGTGATCACTAAGGGTATGTCTGCATTGCAGCTGGGAGATGTGATTGTCAGCGTGGGTAGAGAGCTTGAGCTAGCACATGCAAAATAGCATTGTGGACATTGTAGCATAGTCAGCAGCGTGGGCTAGCCACCTAGCTCAGACCTAGCTAGAACCGCCCCGCATACCCTGATGTCCACACCGTTGTTTATAGCACACTAGCTCGAGCTGAGCTAATGCCAGACTGTCTGTCCGTGCTGGGAATCACACCTCCCAGCTGCAGTGTGGATATACCCTGAGAGATTACCAGAGAGCTTCAGGGACAGATCTGTCACTTAGTCCTGCTTCTTATTCTACCAGAACAAAAAATAGCCATGGAAAGTGATCCAGCAGGTAGGCAGCTCCGAGATAAAGGGCTGTGGGAAATGGAAACCATGCTATAATTCAAAAGGAGTGTAATGACTTAGTCTGTTGCTAACAAACAGAATTTCCTGCTTTTGCTTTTTAAATCGAATGTAATGCTTGTTAAAGCAGTCAGATTGAAAAGCCCGGGAGACTGAAGGGCTTTATTTATACAAAAGTATAAAGTTATACTTTACTAAACAGGCAGCAGCAGCACAAGCTTCCCCAGCAACGTATCCCAACAATGACAGTGAGGGATGCTCTATAGGGGCCTGAAGGGAGTTCAGTCTCCTTGGCCCATTCACTCCACTGGCCCCTCTGTTGAGAATGCCAGTAAAGGGGGACAATTAGCTGGCCCCATCACTTTTTACCAACTGTAAGGGTGAGCCAGAGGGTGGAGGGGCAGAGAGGAGCAAACAGGGGGCAGGATCTTGGGGGGAAGAGGCGGAGCGGGGCCTTGGGGGAAGTGGAAGTGCGAGGGTGGGGGCTTAGGAAGAGAGTTGCATGGGGTTAGGGCCTCAGGGAAAGGGGCAATATGAGGGTGAGGGCATGGGAAGAAGGGGCAGTGCAGGGGCGGGGCTTCGGGGGAATGGGCAGTGCAAGGGCGGGGCCTCAGGGGGAAGGAGCTGTGCAGGGGGGTGGGGCCACGGTTTGGGTGCTGATGGCCCCCACACACTTTTAGAGAGCATCCGCTGCTCCTGGTTCACATATGCCTTAAGCTTCCCATAGCTGCCCAGTGTAGGCCATCAAAGGTACCCTGTCAAACAGGAAAACCATTCGTACATAAGATCTCATTTGGGGGCCTCTCAGTTATACTAAGGCCCTTGACACTGCTCTGATAGTGTAAAGGGGCCCTAAAGTGGGTGGGAATTGTCCCTGAGAATACTCCCTATTCAGTAAGAAGAGTATGTGGACTTTGATGGGACTTGTTGGTGTTCAGCACTTCTGAAATCAAACCATGTACGTCCTGATGTGATATTTGAAAACAAAGCGTACATCATGAAGAGCCTCTGTGTAACTGCCATATGTCACAGTACAGCAGAGATGACAATACTCCCACTGTTGTCCCAAAGCAATGCTCATTTATTAAAGTCAATTCACTGTTCTTCTATAGGGGGAGAGACTCGGAGAGGCCACGCAGAGTCATTGTTCACCTACATGCAAGCAGGTGAGGAGAGCAGGGTTCTCTCTGTCTGTCTCACTCTCTTACACATAGTTGTTATTCAGCAAATATCCCCTGGGGGAAAGTGGGTTTGACAAGGCCTTTGTGGAGCCAGCTTGGATCGATACCAACAGGGGCCAAGAAAAAGGATGAGGGTTGGAATTGCACGAGATGTTTCCCTGGGCTTGAACACAGACAGTGACATACACACTCTTGTCTACACATCCCAGGAACCTGACATTTGCTTCTCTTGAGGCTGTATTGATTTAAAACCACCCACACACCCAAAGGAAAGAAACACACTTCTCCAGTTTAGGAGTGTACATGAAGCCAGTGCAGCAGTTTGGCTTCACCCCCCTTTAAAGCAAGACCAACTTAGACACTTGGCCAAATCTTGGCCACCAGGATGGGAGCTGAGGGTATCACAGAACAGCAGAAAAGGTAACAAAGGCTAGAAAAGCATTGGCAAAACCTGGGAAGGTCAGAGAACAGTCAGATAGTGATGGGGGACATCAGCTAGGACCTTTGGGGAGACCAGAGGCCTACATAAGGGCTATAGTAACATAAGAACTTAAGAACATAACGGCCGTTCCGGGTCAGACCAAAGGTCCATCTAGCCCAGTATACTGTCTACCGACAGTGGCCAATGCCAGGTGCCCCAGAAGGAGTGGACCAACAGGCAATGATCAAGTGATCTCTCTCCTGCCATCCATCTCCATCCTCTGACAAACAGAGGCTAGGGACACTATTCCTTACCCATCCTGGCTAATAGCCATTAATGGACTTAACCACCATGAATTTATCCAGTTCTCTTTTAAACGCTGTTATAGTCCTAGCCTTCACAACCTCCTCAGGTAAGGAGTTCCACAAGTTGACTGTGCGCTGCGTGAAGAAGAACTTCCTTGTATTTGTTTTAAACCTGCTGCCTATTAATTTCATTTGGTGACCCCTAGTTCTTGTATTATGGGAATAAGTAAATAACTTTTCCTTATCCACTTTCTCCACATCACTCATGATTTTATATACCTCTATCATATCCCCCCTTAGTCTCCTCTTTTCCAAGCTGAAGAGTCCTAGCCTCTTTAATCTCTCCTCATATGGGACCCGTTCCAAACCCTTAATCATTTTAGTTGCCCTTTTCTGAACCTTTTCTAGTGCCAGTATATCTTTTTTGAGATGAGGCGAACACATCTGTACGCAGTATTCGAGATGTGGGCGTACCATCGATTTATATAAGGGCAATAATATATTCTCAGTCTTATTCTCTATCTCCTTTTTAATGATCCCTAACATCCTGTTTGCTTTTTTGACCGCCTCTGCACACTGCGCAGACATTTTCAGAGAACTGTCCACGATGACTCCAAGATCTTTTTCCTGACTTGTTGTAGCTAAATTAGCCCCCATCATATTGTATATATAGTTGGGGTTATTTTTTCCAATGTGCATTACTTTACATTTATCCACATTAAATTTCATTTGCCATTTTGTTGCCCAATCACTTAGTTTTGTGAGATCTTTTTGACGTTCATCACAGTCTGCTTTGGTCTTAACTATCTTGAGCAGTTTAGTATCATCTGCAAACTTTGAGACCTCACTGTTTACCCCTTTCTCCAGATCATTTATAAATAAGTTGAATAGGATTGGTCCGAGGACTGACCCTTGGGGAACACCACTAGTTACCCCTCTCCATTCTGAGAATTTACCATTAATTCCTACCCTTTGTTCCCGGTCTTTTAACCAGTTCTCAATCCACGAAAGGACCTTCCCTTTTATCCCTTGACAACTTAATTTACGTAAGAGCCTTTGGTGTGGGACCTTGTCAAAGGCTTTTTGGAAATCTAAGTACACTATGTCCACTGGATCCCCCTTGTTCACATGTTTGTTGACCCCTTCAAAGAACTCTAATAGATTAGTAAGGCACGATTTCCCTTTACAGAAACCATGTTGACTATTGCTCAACAGTATATGGTTTTCTATGTGTCTGACACTTTTATTCTTAACTATTGTTTCGACTAATTTGCCCGGTAGTGACGTTAGACTTACCAATCTGTAATCACCTCTAGAGCCCTTTTTAAATATTGGCATTACATTAGCTAACGTCCAGTCATTGGGTACAGAAGCCAATTTAAAGGACAGGTTACAAACACATGATCAGCATGGCGAGTTCCCATTGATATGAGGGCAGTTAACTGATTGAATCTGGGACAGTGTACGGCTCTTAGGGGAATCTGAAGATGTCAGTTTCTCAGGCTCATCTGAAGGTAAGAACATGTGCATACCTTCAGGTGTGGATAATTTATATACATACGTATAAATATGCAGCACATATATAGTTAACCACATACCAGAAAGAATAGGAATGTTTGCCCGAAACACAGCAGATGGTGAGTAAAACATCTTGAGGACAATGACTACTTATGTAACAATATGTAATTTAGATTGCCATTCTATACACCAGTAGTTGTGGGTAGCAGGGAGGTTTGCCTCTGCATAGCAAGCTGTTGCTATGGCATTTACCTTTCTGTTCAAGGATTTTGTATGGAAAATATAAGATCCTATAATGTAAGAGCTCCCAGAAGAAAATGGGTTAATTTATCTCACTGAGACATATACAGAATGGGGGGCATGTTGTTATTATTTATCTGGCTCCAAATTGCTCTGTGTCATGAATCAATAACATGTCTCTTGCCATTTGAAAATAACTCCATGCATCAAATTATATGTAGTATCACTGATGCTTCATTGCATTGACGTCTGTATAATCAGTAACATGGTGCATAGAAAACATAAAGTGACATCTGATGTACATAAACAGATAATAATGGTAACAGTATTAGCAGCCTGCAATACTTATTATTACATGCTTTATGCTAGCTGACATGGTTAGGCACCAGGAGCTGACGGGTCCCAGTTCACTGTTTCTGACATTACATTTTGCCAACAAGTCTTAAAAAGATGTTATCAGGATAAAAATCATAACTGTGCTGCTAATAATATGGTGCTTTCAATTACGGAGACTGATGGCAGTTATTTAAATGTCAACATTTGCGCAGTTTGTTTGCTTTATGCATTTCACCCAGTGAGGACAGTGAAGCTAGCCTGATCCGTTTCACTTTCCATTTCTAGTCAGTTTCATTTAGTGGCTCTCAGGCATATGCACAGTGATGCTGAGCTCAGTTCTCAGCTCTGCAGAGGGAAGTTGGGTCACACGCAAAGTGATTTTGGCTCAGATCCTCATAGGGTGACCAGACAGCAAGTGTGAAAAGTCAGGATGGGGATAGGGGGGTAATAGGATCCTATATAAGAAAAAGACCCAAAAATCAGGACTGTCCCTATAAAATCAGGACATCTGGTCACCCTAGATCCTCAGTGATATTTAGACATCTAACTCCCACCAAAATCAGTGGCAGTTGTGTGCCTAAGTACCCTTAAGAATCTGAGCCTTTAGACCTAAGCTATTTGACAGTGCCCTTCTAAATAACATAGTCCTAGTAGGGAAACAGAAACATATGGGATCTAAATAAAGAATGATAAGGATTCAATGGTTGCCATAAGGATTGCATCATATACCCTGTGGTAACTTTGGCCTGATCTTATATTACATGGAAAAGGGGATTCGATTATCATGTTTAACATATGCAAAAATAGCACCCCACAGGAAGATCTTATATGAATTGATTCTGGATCTACAAACTTGTGGTATAAAATGTTTGGAACTGGAGGTAGTGCTCACAGATATTCAGATATCAGATAAAATCACCCTTCTGGCCTTGGGCTGGTCTGGATATATTTTAAAACTAAAATATTAAACCATACCCACATCCTTATTCTGTACTTGTTTGGTTCTGTCAGTAGAGTCCTGTGGACTACATGCCAGCTGCTGTTAAAAGTCCTTGTTCTTTAGATGCCTGTCCTAGCTGACAAACGGTTACGTTGTTTGCCTTTAAAATTACTGAGAGTGAGTACCTAACATCTTTGATTTCACTGTAATGCTTTTTTGTTACAGGAGCCCAGCTTCTTTGTACTGTGTTGCTGATCAAACCTGGTGTCTGGGCTCGTAGCCTTGCTAGAATCCTCCGAAAACTAGACCTAGAAAAATTCAGCCTTGTTGGGATGAAACACATAAGCCTGAAACCAGACATTGTCTTAGGACTCCTCTCATCTGAAGCTAAACAGGTTTGTTAAAAAACAGACAGATCTACTACTGCACTAGCACTTAAAACGGTCCAGCTGCAGACTGTGCTGATAGAATCCATTCCTGTTAAAGCAAAAACTCCAGTCCAGGATTCCTCTATGGTTATCACAGGTGGACTCCACAAAATAATTAAATCTGCACTGGGTGTCAGATAGAAAGAGAGCTATATCACATGGCACAAAGAAACAGACCAGGTTTCTCTGAAAGAAAAATTCTGAGCATTTGGGCGACATGCATATGCCATTTAGGAGGAAACCTCCCGTGAATTGAATCAGTTATTAAGTAAACTTCCTAATTCATAATGAGTCCTATTACATTTCCAATCAAAGCTCAACTGTTGAGGTTCTAGAGTCTTTAAAAATGACCTGCAAGTAAAACAAAATTGGGCTCGTGTCCTTTTTTGCTTGATAATAAAGAAGCCTGAACTGTTTTTTCAGTTAAGAGAGAATTTATTTTTTTGCTTTTTTTTTTTTAACATTAAAATTTCAGATTCTCTCTAGCCTGGAAGACTCTGTGCTGACTGGAGAGCTAGTGAAATGATGACATAACAAGAGCCAAGAGAGTAAAAGTTGAGCAAATGAGACCTGAAGGGATTTTTATTTTAAAAATCTTTGGATTTTATTGGTTTCATTAACATCTATTTAACATCACCGTCTAATAACATTTTGGATAGATAAAGTCTTTGTTAAAGATCCAACACTCTTGCCCCTTCCATTAAGGTGAGAGAGCTCACAATACTTGTCCTCTGAGACTTCCAAGAGAGACTTCCAGCAAAAAAACAGAAAAATCTGGAGGTGAGATTTGTTACTGTTCAGGGCAACTGCACCTGTATTTCCCCTCTGTGGTCTACCTAGGGCACCCACACTCAGGCTTCCAGCTCCCCGGCTGTCCCTCTCTTGGATGGAGACGTGTCTCACTCACTCCTGATTGGGGTGTTTCCATGCTGCACAGTTCCCTGCCTATCCTGTGAATTCCCCAACAAGTCAGACTGCCCAAGCAGGCCTGCTTTGCTTTCTCCTCAAGAGGCTATAAACAATGTACTTGGCCACAGTTATAAGGTACCACACAGCTCTTTCTAAGCAAGCACATTTATTCTCAAGGTGAGAGCATTATAGGGAAAATATATTAAAAACCATAAAACAACCTACACACATGCTAATAAGCTTACCAGAGATCATTCCAATTCCAACAGCTCTGGCAGGAGTCAGTCCTTCAAACCCCACCAAAGGTTTTTTCTGTGGCTATGTGTACATAACCACCATGGCTCAGAACAAGCACACCCTTGCATCTATGAGTCCCTCCTTTATACAGTTTGGGCCTCTGATCTGTCCCTGTGTAACAGATGATCAGCAGACAAAGGTCCCACCCTCAGGGCAAAGCTTCAAATGGTTGAGTTCTTGCATAGCCAAAGAGGGTAGATTTGCATACACCTCCCCCTAGAGATTTTGAGAAACCCACATAACAAAAGTTCATTCTTGTCTGGAAAATCATTTGCTTTGGGGCTCATTACCGCCTCCAGGGTTTACATCCGCCATGTCTCCCCCCCCAGGCGTTGCGTCCAATCCCACAATAACACAGAAACATTTTCATTTTTAATACAATGATCTCCTAAAATACTTAAACTTAATTCAGGAAGATTGAACTTAATTCAATAAGGTTTGTCCGAGATATTGCAGCAGATTGCCCTGTCGCTATATTCGAAAGCAGGGGAAATCAATTATTTTTTGTCAAGGTATAGTCAAGGTCCAGAGTCCAGAGAAAATAATACAAAAATAATAACAATCATGATGATAATAAGTAAATTAAAAGATTTCTCTGACTGTTCAAAAGTGTCTGGCCCGTGGTCTGCATATTGACTACCACTGTTCTAAAGTAACAAACAAGTAGGAGGGGGGAGGGGACTTTTCTTTAAAGAAAATAAAGAACACTCTCAGCCTTTATTTCTGCATCGCAACAAAGGGAAAAAAGACACAAACCCATCTTTTACAAAAAACTCCTTGCAGGTCACCATTAAGGGAGAATGTGGGGTTATTGGGAGTGGGTGGTGAGAGCTGTACACAATTTGAGTGTATCATAAGCTTAAAAAAATAAAGGGGGTGATTTTTCTTTGACCACCAGAAACATACACGTATTTGGACAGCTATTTAAAAAGATCCAGTGTCTCTCAGAGATGGAGGGGGTGGGAAGCTTTAGAGAGCTGTTGTTTCATCTGAACTTCTTGACTTATTCTTGTATTTTTCCAGCTCTCCAGAGCAGCTGCTGAGCATTGATTTAGTTCCCTTAAAGAGCCGATGACTAATGAGTTTAAAAATTACAGAGTATTGTTTGTTTGTTCATGGGAAAAAGCGGGTTTTATTATTTCAGCAGGTGAGAAAGTGGAGATAATAGACTGGCTGTAGCAGTGGGGAGCAGGAAGTACTGTATACTGTTCAAGGTTCTGATTCCCATTCATAGAGAATGTCGGAGAGTCTTTCAGCCATGAAGTCAGTTTTTCACAAGATACCAGGGTCAGATCTCCAAGGGCTCAGCACCCACAGTTGGGGCCAGACTTTCACAAGAGCTCAGCTCCCAGTTAGGCACCCAATTAAAGGGGTAGATTTTCAAAAGCACATTTTGGGTGCTGGACTCTTCTGAAAATCTGGCTAAGTGTCACAATGGGAGCTGCTGGCTGCTGAGTTATTTTGCAGCTCTGGCCCTCTTTAAATGCCTGCATGGAAGCTGGGCACCTTTGTAAGTCTGGCCCCAATAAAGGGCCAAATGTTTCAATTGACGAGCGCCCCGCAGCTCCTAGGAAAGCACGTGCAGCCAATGTGCTGAGTTCTTTTGAAAATCTGGCCATGAATTTTGGTGACTAAATGGGAGCTGAGCACTTGAAAACCTGGTCCTGACTGCAAGTGCTGAACCCTTCTAAAAGTTCTGTCCATGGTCTCCCATCTCCTTCTCATTTGGGACCTGATCCAAAGTGCACAGAAGTCACTGAAGGACTCCTATGGGTTTTGGATTAAGCCCATAGGTGACATTAGGTTTATTCTGACATATACATACTATTTGAAGGCAGATCAGATTTTGGCGTTTTTTCCCAGTAACATGACAGCCACTAGCGTGTCCTTCCTTTTTCTAAGGTATTGGTTACACACATGCCAACTAATATCTACAGCAACATGGTCACTATTCTGACTTTGTAATCTTAAATACTAACATAGAACAGCTTCTTTGAGTTACAGCCCCATGAATGCTCCACCAGAGGTGGTGCACACACCTGTGCACTCTTGATCAAAGAGTTTTGTCAGCAGTGCCTGCAGCTCCGTGCCTGCATCCCATGCCTCCTCGGGCACTGGTATGAGGACATATAGGAAGAAGTTGACCCACCACCCCACTAGTTCCTTCCAACCACTCTGGTTTGAGATGGAGTTTGCAATGTCCACTAGCTAGCTGACACAGCTGGTTTATTTTTTTATTTTATTTTATCTTATCTTTATACTATGCTTTATAGCACAGTCTTTGGGAGGGGGGAATTGCCCTTTCCCTTTTTCTTTGCGATCAGGGTCTTTCTGCTCTTGGCTCCTGCCAGTCTGTGGTCTTTACGGGTAGGTTATGCCCAATAATCTGGGATTCCAGTTCTGCCAGACTTGCCACAGGTCTCTTCCCCTCAGTAATGGGCACTCCAGCTGCCTCCGCTGCATTGGAAGGTCTCACATCCCAACCAAGTGTAAGATGTGCTGAGACCAGCAGTATCTTGACTCCCCATCCTCCATACTTCAGCCTCAGTCACTCACAGTACTCCAGTGGCTTCCTCAGCTCTGGCAAGCAGAGACCATAGCGCAGCTTTGGTCACCCAGAAGTCTTCTAAGTGTAAGAGACCCTACTCCCCTAAGAGAGACCAAGAGGAGGGAAAAGTCACCACTAAGACCAGGGAGCAAGGAGACCTCATGTCCCAGTGCGAGTACTGCCAAGGCTGTCATGGAACCAAGATGCTGGCACCACCAAGAAAGTCTTCTACTACTAAGCTGCTTGCCGTGAAGCCTTCCAGCAAGCAACCCCATGTGCAGCTTCATCGGATCAGATTCCTCCAAATTGAAGGACGCCTGAAAGGGTAAGGACTCTTCAAAAAAAGTTGTCTTCACCCCACCTGGTACCATTTCTCTCTACCCATAGCTATCAAAAGCATACAGACCAACCATCTGTATCGTCTCTGGTACTATACAGGTTCCTCTCTCATGAGGATCTCTGGGTTATGGAAGAGCCCTAATCCCCTCTGTTGAAGAGTATGCGGGGGATTTCCCACCAGTGCCCACCAAAACCGGCATACCCTCCAGCTATCCCATACTCATACGAAGATTTATCTGTCAGTTCCAGCATGACTGCCGGTCTCTCCTCGGTCCCCTGTACCCATCCGAGCATGAGTAGTGGTGCCTTTAGCTTCTCCACTGGAGACAGAAGAGGAAACTTCCTTGGACTCAGCCTCCATTTAGGATTCCATCCCTTTCCAATTCCAGACTCCTCCTTTAAGACCCCTGTAACCAGTCAACATATGACCCATCACCTTTGATAGGAGAAACCCTGGGTCCCACTCCTTTCCTTTATGCCTCCCCTCGGTGGGCCTTTTGGACCCCTTGAATCCCTTATGATGACCAGCTCTACAAGGTGCCCTCATGCAAAATGACCTGCAAAGATGAATAGCCATCGGCACTTCAGGACTCTCTTCCTCAAGAAGAGTTGGAGAAACAGGACTTAAGCGTAGAGGAGAAGACACCACCCTCCTCCTCCTGTCCAGACAAGGCAGCTCTGCCCCCTCTGCCATCCTACACAGATTATTTCAAGGCTTTTCAAGACCTAATGAAAGGCTTTAGTGAAGCTGTTTTCCAGCCTGTACTGAATCACCTGCTCAGCACCCTCCTCTGTGCTGAGGGTACTACTCATAAATTCCCTGATGTGGAGCACCCATAGGGGCAGTAACTCAAAGAAGAGAGGTTACTTACCTTCTACAGTGACTGGAGTTCTTTGAGATGTATTGTCCACTCCACCACCTGCTCTCCTTTCCCCTCAGTTTCTGAGTCCTGCTGGGCTTTGAGGTTGAGAGGGAAATGGAGCAGTGGCAGGCCCTTGTACTGAAGCACAAAGAGCTGTAAGGGTGCAGGCACAGACCTGTGGGCACTGCTGACTAAATAGATGTGCACATTCTCTCATGCAGCCTCCATCTTGAGGAATTCCAGTTACTGGACAGGTGAGTAACCTTTCATTCTTAGTAGCTGTTGGCCCATGGCACATGATATAAATGTTTGCTGTGGTTTTCTAATCACATTAGTTACAATAGTACTTTTTAGCTGTAGATTCAGGATCATTAGTATTGTTAATCTAAAAATGAACATGAAGGCCAAATCAACAGAGCTGAAGTTCTCCTTCAGATTTTAGCCCCAACCCAATGGGTGTGGCTCTGCACTCAAATGACTACAGTATGCACAAATTGTACCTCTTCACTCATTATATCTATTCCTTGTGTAGATTCAGAATCCTCTATTCAGACTTTTGGGTATGGGAGGAAAGGTTTTGCTGCTTTTTAGTCCTGCCAGGCCTGTAGAGCCAACACACAGCTGGATTCTGATCTTTCGCGTGCCTCAACACAATTGTTTACTACATTTCCCCTGGGGAATGCTCACTATTAGTTGGACAGGGAGTTTTCTCCAGATATTTACAAGGGTTGAGAATGATGTCTAAGCTGCATTGTAGCAAACTGTGTTCCTTACCAACCGTGAATGAACTCCTTCTCTCCCTATCCATATTCCCTGAAACCGGGGATGTGTGCGGTCATGCACCACATATGCCACAGTGGAATATTATAATGTTCTCGGGGGGAAATGGGTTTTGTTTTGGTTCTTCCAAAGGATTTATCTTAAAACACCACTAGACCTATCTATGTATGTATCTGTTTTTGAAAGCTGCCATGTTGGATTGAACCAGGGGCTTCCAGAGCTAAAAGCAAAAGCTGCTACAGCTTGAGCTAAACAGACAAGGGTCCCTAGCTGGTGCTGTAACAGACTCAGATTCTCTGAGGATTGGGTGTAGAGTGGGCCCTGTAACATACACTCTCCAGTGGGCTGCATGTGCACATGTGCTGGTTTGGTGATCTTGGGGGGATATTGTTGCAGCTCAGTCTAGAGAGATCATGGCCATTTATAGTGTACAGAGGGCAGGAAGCAGGGAAGATTGACCAATGGGTTTGCTTACGGTATGGATGTTGTTAGCCATTGGAAGTTTGCCAGGTGTATCTAAGACTCAACATGAATCAGTGTAATTTGTTTCTCTCCCCACTTTTCTTTTCAGGAGCCTGCAATTTTAGAAGCTCACTGCAGCTACCTCACCTCTGGTTCCTCCCTTGTGTTGTGCCTGCACAGAGAGAATGCTGTAAAGAAGCTGGTAGATTTATTGGGGCCAGAGGACCCTACACTGGCTCAAACACTAGACCCATGCCTTTGGAGGGCTCAGTATGGTGTCAGCTCAATACAAAATGGATTTTACGGTGGGTCTCCAAGTTAAGGAAAAATTGTTTGAGAGACTCACATATGCCAGGGGAAACAAATATGCACTGCTATTACTTCTTCAAGCGTTGCCAGTCTAGAGTGACCCTTGGGAGGCTCCTCCACACTGCATCAAAGCCCAGAAGCCTGTAGAAAGCTTTGGCTGTTGTGTAGTGGCTGTGCAGAATTCTAGATAGAGATGTATAAACAGGCATGGCCCCATTGCAGCCTTGGTTCTGGCCAAAGCCACCAAAGTGGTAAGTCATAATTCCCTTTGAGCCCTTGACTTTCAACTCGGTGGTCTTCTCATCTTTCTCCCTTGTATGGAGTTGGTTGTCATGCAAATTGCTGAACCAGCTATTAGACAAATTAGTAGTTTTTAAAATAAATCAGTAAGCTTTAGATGGCACATGGATTTTGGTTCCATAGGTACCATTCTCCAGCCCCATTAGATTAGTTAGGTTTTTCTATTTAGTTCCACTCCACGTCACCAAATCACCCTCCTTCCCCATCCCTCTTTGCTGGACTTGAGGGCACTCAACAGATTGATCTGCATGTTCAAGGTCAGGATGATGACAGTCTCCTTCAGAGCTTTTCTAAATTCATAAGGGTGGCTTGCCGCTCTCTTTTCTGCAGTATCTTTTCTGTATCCAACAGGATCTGTGCCAGTACAGAGTTCTATTGTTTGGCCTTTCTGTTACATACACAGTATTTACCAACTGCCTCATTCTGATAGCAGCTCCCTTGCAAAGAGAGAGAATCCACATCTTCCCCTACATCAACAAATAGTCAGTGAAGGTGTGGATGCCACAAGGAATGCAGTTCGCCCTTCAAGAGTTGTTCTCTATTCCAATCCTTAGGTTTATGGATAAACCAAGAGAAATCCATCTCCATGTTCACTCAGATGATCCCATCCATGGGAGTAATTGAAGATTAGGGTTTACCTGCCTGAAGGATTTGAAGAAATACTTAGGACTGTTTAATTGGCACAAACCCATCCTGAAAACCCCACTTCTCATGTTCCTAACAAGTTGATAGATTTGCATATCCTGAACACTCTGTGAATGAGACCTCCCCAGGCATGGTTGAAAGAGGTCAAAGCATTTCAGAAAATAAGAGTTGACATGAAGGGACCACTGTGAATCAGTGTATCTCCTATGAAGTCTGGAGTTCATGCTGACTTACATTAGCTGATGGTTTGGCCCCAGAGTGCCTGTTCCTCAAGAGGTCACACAGCCCACACAATGTCTGCAGAAGGGTTCCCTTAGAGTCACTAGTCCCATCCATTGCCTCCATCACATAGCTGGGCTAGTTAACACCCACAATCGGTGTTCCCCTGCATGCGGAAACCAGATTACACATCAGTGTACTGGAGCTGAGAGTAATTTGGCTGGCACTCAACACCCTCCTTCCACATGTTCCAGGGAAGGCAATACAGCTGTTAACAGTGTACTCTGTAATTTGTCAAGGCAGGGCAGGGTCCAGCCTGCTGTGCCAAGAAGCAGTCTATCTTTGGAAATGGGGCATTCATCAGTTCATCACGCCTCTACTCCAAGCAAGGAAAAAGCACTTGAAGACACACTGAGCAGGAAGAGCAGCATTCAGCATTGACCGATCAGTGATCAAGAGGCGATTACCCAAGAAGATTTCTTTGCCATGTGAAAAAACACCAAATGCCCTTATGTTTGCTCCAGTCAAAGGCAAATTTCTGTCTCCCTGCCAGATGTCTTCTTACTGAACTGGAGCAGACACTAATTGTGTGGGTTTCCTCCCATAGCAGCAGTCCCTAGCGTAGTCAAGAAAAATCAAGCAAAGCACGGCTAGAATTCTGCTGATAGCACCAAACTGAGCCATGCAGTTTTTAATACTAGCAGTAGACCAGCCTGTACCGCTTCCTTCTTTTCTGGACCTTCTTTTTCCACACCAAGGTCCTGGGTGTCTGATACCCTGTGGCCCTGCATCTTGTGTGATCATTTACACTTATGCAAAGGGGCTGGAAAAGTCTCCTGCTCTGGTTTGGGAGCATTTTACACCCACTCTGCAGAGGTTTAAATGACTTTCACAAGGTGTAGGGCAATGGCGAATCTGGCCTAAGGGCTCTGCAGCTGCCAGCATGATTTATGCACCAGTGATCATTCTATTATAAACTGCAGGGGCCAGGGCTGTCTCTCACGTTATGTCTGTACTGACTGACGTCTCCGGGAGCTATTGCACCACAAATTAATATTCATATTTTGAGTGTGTGCAGCCTGTAATGGTGAGCACTCTCCAGAGGGTAGCAGGCTTTGGTGCAGTGAACTGTTGCATCTCAGGAGCATGGATCTGCCCTGACACGTCGACAATCTGCTTGAATTCCAGTCCAGGGGAATAACGTTTCTTTCTCTAGTGTCTTCCAAGCAGTGTAAATACAGCCTCACAATGCTCCTATGCTGTACGAAAATCTCATTATCCCTATTTTGCAGAAGGGAAAACTGAGGCATGTGGTGGTTAAATGACTTTCCCAGCACATCACAAGTCAGTTAGTGTCACATCTAGGATTCAGAGTAGCAGCCGTGTTAGTCTGTATCCACAAAAAGAACATGAGTACTTGTGGCACCTTATAGACTAACAAATTTATTTGAGCATAAACTTTCGTGGGCTACAGCCCACTTCTTCGGATGCATAGAATGGAACATATATTGAGGAGATATATATACACATACAGAGAGCATGAAAAGGTGGGAGTTGTCTTACCAACTCTGAGAGGCCAATTAAGTAAGAGAAAAAAACTTTTGAAGTGATAATCAAGATAGCCCAGTACAGACAGTTTGATAAGAAGTGTGAGAATACTTACAAG